>NC_092875.1:337664917-337977917 GCF_028372415.1 Notamacropus eugenii | reverse complement strand
AGCCAATGAATCAATTCCAAAAGTCTTTATTGACTACCACTTTATTGACTACTGTGTACTAGTTCTCAGGAAAGAAAGGTTGAAAATTGATGGCTTTTTAGAGTGAAATAGACCAAGTGAAGCGGTCACTGTTCTGCCTTCTCCACTGATCCATAAATACAGATCAAACATTTTTACAATTTACCAAGACTGAATGCATGGGAGAACAAAAAGACTACGAGTCAGGAGACCTGAATTCTAGACCCAGCCTAGCTCTTTCACTTCTTCACTATGTGACAGGGTCAGGTCTATATTTAAGGAGAGTCACTTTCACAGTTTTGTGAAGCATGGATTGGAATCGGGAGGACATGAGGCATGGAGACCAATGAGGAGGCCATCTCAAGAGGTGTTGGTTGTACCACCAGAGATAAAATTAAAAAGGGAGAGATGTTCTAGAGGTAGAAATGGCAAGATTTGGAAGCTGATTAAATATGTGGGATGAAGAAGAATGAGTAGTTAAGAATAATGCTGGGATGGCAAACCTGGAAGAATGCTAGTCCTTGGGGACAGGGAAGGGGGGTGGGAATGAACAGAATAGGAACATTCAAGATCAAACAGAACAAGTAAAATATGCATTTTATGTGATGGTTCTTTAAATACTTTTTAAAATTTAATTTTAATTTTATCCATGGGATATATTAACTAGCTATGGGAGCTACATCAAGATTGGTCATGAAATATTAATGATTATACCACAAGAGGTGTAGAGTGAGTGAGATGAGCAATCAGGAGACCTGGGTTCCTGTCCTAGCTTTAGTGCTAAACTGAGTGATTCCAAAAAAAAAAAAAAAAGGCATTTCATATCCCTGGCCCAATTCAACAATCATCTGTTAAGTACCAACCATGGGATATATTGACTAATTTAAAATTATTTAAATTTAAATACTTGAAGACTGCTTTGGTCCAGACCACACTAGTCTCTTGTTCAGACTAAAGAGCCTGATCATTGTATGGTTTGCTCTCTGATCCTCTCATTATCTTCTGGATCCACTCTAGATTATCAACCACAACATTTTACAGATGAAGAAATTCAGGCCCTTTAAGGAGTAGTCATCTGACCAAGATCCCACAGGCAGGAAATGAATTGACTAGGATGACAATCCAGGTCTCTTGAATTGTAGACCAAAATTCTATCGACTTTAAGAGACTACCTAATACTCTGTCCACTTGTGGACAGGAATCTAGGCCCTCGACAAACTAGAGTTCTTGCTTGTAGCTTTCTGGACTGATGTAAATATGGAGAGAAAGAGGAAGGAAGAAAGAGAAGAAGGGAGAGAGGGAGGAAGGAAGAGAGAAAATAAGGAAGGGAGAAAGGAAAGAAACAGCCATCAATTAAGCACATACTACATGCCAGGCACTGAGCTGAGTGCTTTGAAAATATTATCTCATTTGATTCTCGTGACTCTGAGAGCTAAGTGCTGTTATCATCACCCCCATTTTACAGATGAGGAAACAAGGACACTGACTGACTTCCCAGGATCAAATAGCTAGTAAGTTTCCAAGATTGGATTTAAACTTAGATCTTCCTGGCTCCTGGCCAAGTGCTGTATCTACTATGCCACTTAACTGCCTTGGGACCCTGGGAAGCTCCATTCACTTCTCCTGGTCTTTGGTGTCTTCCCCTGTCCTGTAATATTAGAAGTTTTAGTCTCTCTAAGCCCTTCCAGCTCCAAAGTCTTTGCTAATCCCAGTGAACCCGCTCTGAATCATCCCATGTAGTGATTCAGTAGCTTTTCCTACTCACCCAAACCTCAGGGCTGCAATGACAAGCAGTTCAGCTCATCATTTTTTACCCATCTACCCTGCAGGCTTCTGAGATCATCCACCAGAGGGTCAATCCTTCTCATCTCAAACTCTGTGCTAGGCACAGACAGCCCACTCCAGACTGTTGCCAAATGTACCCCCCTCTCTAAGGTAAGCAGGGCCCAGGCATGTGTGGTCCTGGCACACATTCTCCTACAGCTGTCAGTGGGAACAGCTCTGCCTTCTCCACAGCTGGTGACAAGCATTAAGTTGACAAGACCCTTCTGTTCACTACACTTGACTTTACCTTGACACTTAAATTATCCATCAAGAATTGCATTTTTTAATGAGAGTACCTTGATGTTTCATTGTTCTTAAAGGTGCATAGTTACTGGGCCAAAGTGAGGGGGGGTTGGGAGAGGCAGGTGTCAGGGGGAGAAAGCATGCTCTGATGAAATCATTGCACACTTCGCTTGAAAAGCTTTCCCTGTGGATGGCATGATGATCTCTTGCTGACAAGAAGTCGGCCCTGGGGTTAGTTTTTTCTTTGTCTTTGTCCTGTTTCTCCAAATCTGGTCTCCTGCCGGTTCTTCACTCGAATATAAATCAAATATGTGGTCTGCTCATTCACTTTTTGGTTGTTGTCAATAACTACACTTAGAAATGAAAACAGACACCCCACCAATTCCAAATCCCCCAGAGCAGATGCAATATCCTCAAAGTGAGAGCCGGGTGCCACCTTCCTTTAACTGTATTCTCATAAATGCTGCTGGCTATCAAACACCACAGGTTCTTCCTGGAGGTGTTAGAGAAGCAACATTTTTAGAGCTAAAACAGACTTTAAAGGACATTTACTAAATCCCCACATTTTCCTGATGATTAAACTTGAGGGCCAGTGATGTGATATGACTTTTTTTTTTCTGAATCACAGAAGTTAGCACCAAAGCTAGGACAGGAACCCAGGTCTCCTGATTACTCATTTCACTCATCCTATACCTCTTGTGATATAATTATTATTATTTCGGGGCCAATCTTGATGTAGCTCCTAGCTTGCCAGACAGATATTTTAAATCAATTATCCAAATACATTTGATGTTGACCTTACCACTGTAGCCAGATTCTGTTTCTTCTTAATGGAATCAGTCACATTCAGCCAAAACATTGCCAGTGGGTGGAGCATTGAGGAAAAATCAATCTCTACTTCCCAAACAGGAGATCTGGATCATCACTTGGGGTTATGAATAGAGGTTGGAACTGCTTTTGAAAAAAGTACTCAGGCTAAGGGGAAGTGATTTGGCTGAAAGTGATTCAGTTCTCCTCCATTTGGGTATTTCTTAGGTAGGAGGATGAGAATAGACTTTTAGGGAGCTGTCACATCATGGACAGGTACAAAGTGAGACTTGCCACAGTGAGAATATGACTGATAAGACTGATCTGTCAGAAGCTTAAAAAATGGACACAGTCAAATCAATGGAGTTCTTCTTCCTTGTTGGCTTATATAAAGGACTCCAAGATACTCTTTCTTTTTAGCCTAAGCTAGAGTCAATATGGTTCTACCCATCCACATCCTTACCTCACCCCTCTCTTCTTGTGCCCACAACCAACACCATCTCTCTCTCTCTCTCTTCCTTTCTCTTCTTTTGCCCAGAAACACTTTTCCTCAGTTTATTATTTTCTCTGTGTGAAGATTTTACATTAAAAAGGGAACAGAGGTAATAAAAGATTCTACTTTACACACTTCAGGGGTCAAGCAAGGCAGGTGAGGGAGTGTAAAAATGGAAGTGAAAGTCAGGTGAAATAAGAGGGTTATTGTTCATAGGATGCCATGCATGATGATCCAGAGACAGAGAACATAAAAATTGTTCCAGGGGAAGCAGTGTGTTCTGATTACATTTTCGTTCAATTGTTTTAGTTGTGTCTGACTCTTTGTGACCCTATTTGGAGTTTTCTTGTCAAAGATACTAGAGCGGTTTGCCATTTCCTTCCCTAGCTCATTTTCCAGATGAGGAAACTAAGGCAAACAGGATTAAGTGACTTGCTCAGGGTCACTCAGTAAGTGTCTGAGGTGAGATGAAGATGAAAGATGAATCTTCTTGACTCTAGACCTGGCTCCTTATGCATTGGGGCACCACCCAGCTACCCTCTAATTACATTTATATCTTTATAATGCTCAGACACTAAGCTTCTCATGAGACTAATATCTGGCTAGTAGTCAACTGTTCCTCATCTGAAATCAAATGCATTCTTTGGCCCATAGCATTAACAGTAGAATCTCTATCTCTCTCTCTTACTACTTCAGTAATAAATCACTTTGCTATAACCCTTTAAAGTTGGCAAAGCATTCTCTTGCACGGCAAGTATTACTGGTAATAAAAATCCCCATTTTACAGATGAAGAAACTGAAATTGAGAGGTTAAATAACTTGGCCATAGTCACAAAAACAAGATTGTAGGATCATAGATTTAAAATTGGAAGGGTTTTCAGAGGCCATCTCAAAGGACTAGAGTCCAACACCTCATTTCCACAGATGAGTAATCTAATGCTCAAGAAAGTTAAGTCTCTTACTCATGATCATAAAGACAGTAAATGTCAGCCTCCTTGACTCCAAAGCCAGTGCTTCATCCACTATGTCAAACTGTCTTCCATTGCAGCAAAAGAATAACAGTTAAAATTAAGTATTTATGACAGACATAGTACTGGGCCAAGACTTGGGAATGATTTATGTTTAGGTAAGTAATACCTAGGCTCTGCTATTATAAAAGTTACAAGTTAATAGATCTCTGATTATTTCAGAAGGACATTTGTCCCATTCAGGAAATTACAATCCCTCCCCACGTTAGAAGATAGTTTCATGAGGTGCTGCATCCAAAAGCAGAGGAAAATAAATAAACAAATCATCTTCTGGTAGCCAGTCTTTTAGTGGTGAGATATGTATTTTCATCCCTACTGAATATTAAACTCATTAAGGATAAAAATGACACTTTATACCCTATGAATCTTCGTATGTTCAGTGGCTAGTATAATATATGGCAGTTTCTTTATAAAATAATAAGGTTAGACTAGATGGGAAGGGAATAATTATTTATATTGTACCTACTATGTGTCAGGTACTGTATATTTTTTAACTATTTCCTTATTTGGTATTTACAACAACCTTTCGAGGTAGGTGCTATCATTATGTCCATTTTATGGTCAAGGAAACTGAGGTAACCTGAGGGTAAGTGATTTTTCTGGCATCACACTGAAAGTATCTAAGGACTGATTTGAACAAAGACCTTCCTGACTTGACTTCAGGCCCAGTGTTCTATGCTCTGCTCTTCCAGCTACCTCACTGGACCACTGGCTGCCTTGACTAGATAGTAGCTTAGCTCCCTTCCAGCAAGTCAATAAATATTTCATGAAAAATGAATGAAGGAATGAAGGAATGAAGAAGTGAATGGAGTGAATCTCATCTCTACTATAGTTTTTTCTTGTTCTTCTCTGGACCTTTTCCAACTTCACTCTCTCTGACCTAACTAATTGATCATCCAAACAACAAGCACTTTTTTGAAAATAAAAACCTTAATACAAGTCATTTACAATTTAATACATGGGTTCTTAACCTGAGGCCTATGAACTTGTGTTAATATTTTTATAACTATCTTTCGATATAATTGGCTTCTTTGATAATCCCATATATTTTAGTTTATGCATTTTAAAACATGATTCTGAGAAGGGATCTGTAGATTTCAACAGTCAATGACACAAAAAAAAGGTTAAAAATCCTTTCCTTAACGTGAATTTATGTTAATGTTCCAACTTCGGGGAGTATTTAAATGTTAAGCTATATCTCTAATTAAAGAATTAAGGTCGTTAACTCTGACTAAAAGGATTTCAGGGGTCACTAGGTATAAACTGGGGTGGGACTCTTGTGATCTCAAGGCCACATGTGGCCTTCTAGTTCCTTGGGTGATGCCTTTTGACTGAGTCCAAGTTTTACAGAACAAATCTTTTCATTAAGCAGATTTGTTCTGTAAAGTTTGGATTCAGTCAGAGGGCCTCACTTGAGGACCTAGAGGGCCACATGTGACCTTGAGATTGCAGGTTCTCTAGCCCTCATGCAAACTATAGATCATGATGGGAGAGAAGAAAAGATATCCTCTTCAGGATTCCTTGAGAACTCCAGCTCCCCTTTACTTGTCTCTGCTCCAACCTCCTTCAACACTGAACCACGTATTTTAATGCTAAATTAAATGCTTGAAAAGATCGAGAATTTCATCAACAACTATACTCCACACATTCCCCCCATCCTCCAGGTGACCTCAGCATTCCTCAACATAAGGTCTTTATGTTTTAATATGACAAAAAATATTCATCAATTAATGATTAGCCAAATTTTCCTACCTTGGTAGGCTGATGATAGACACATTGTGTTCTTACAGTCAAAGCTTTTCCAACTTAGTAAAATCTTCAAGAGCTCAAGGTGTAATTGTGTTTTGAGAATCTGGGGTTACATTTACACCTCACTACAATGAGGCATCACAGAGACTGTAATAAAGACTTTAATTCTATAGTATACTGTGCTGTTGCTTCCTATCTATCCTGGGAGATTTTGTCTTGTTTCCTCAATGATACTGTCAGCTTTTCCATGTCCCACAGGAGATAACAGAGGACTGAACCTAGAGAAGGTATTCAAGAAGTGCTTGTTGTTAGAATGATCAATTAGTTAGGTCAGAGGGTATTTGGAGAAGGTCCAGAGGAGAGTAAGAAAGAAATGAGAAGTAACATAAAGAAAAAGATGTAAAAGGAATAGAAAGTAGAAGCTAAGAATACCCTAAATAATGAATGATTGAGGAATTAACAGCTTGGTTTTGAAATGGCCCTACTTAGAAGATAAATACGGCATATAAGCTATAAGATGAATGAAAAGTTTGAGGAAAAGCATCAGTGAAGACTCAAATATGGGACAGGAGACTTGAATATGATAAGGAGATGGGATGGGGAAGTAACAATACAAATCCTGACTGAAGCAGGAGCTATATGTTGAGTACAGATGGTGAACCAGAAAGCTAAAAAAAAAAAATAAAGTACAACCCTCAGAAATACATAAAGAGTTACCAAAGTTAACAGTTATCGATTGGGACCAAGAGGAAAGTTCTGGATGTTAGGAATGTTTAAAGTCCCACTGTAAGGTGGAATGCAGGCCAGATCCATTTACAAAGCTGGTTCAAACACAGGTCAGTTGAAATAGAAGTGAGACCCAAAACTTCACTTTAGTGACTTAAAAGGCAAAATACAAGAAATGAAGAAGGCAAGGGGGTGGTGAAGGAAGTTTTCTGGGAAGTGGAATTTTCCCTGCGGATTTACTGGAAGCTCTGTTTTTCAGGTATGTTTAAAAAGTGAGTTGGGAGAGAAAAGGCACAGAAACAGCACAAATGCAGACATAACACACAGATATATATGCATGTATCCAGATACACATACATATATATATAATACACACATACACACAAGTATATATGTGTATATGCATACATACATATACACACGTGTGTGTATGGAGAGAGACTCATATACACATACAAATATATAAATTTGTTGTTCTTCAGTCATTTCATTCGTGTCCAATTCTTCATGGCCCCATTTGAGGTTTTCTTGCCAACAGTACTGAAGTGGTTTGCCATTTCCTTCTGTAACTCATTTTACAGATGAGGAAACTGAGGCAAACAGGATTAAGTGACTTGCCCAGTGTCTCACAGCTAGTAAGTATCTGAGGACAGATTTGAACTCCGGAACTTGAATCTACTTGACTCCAGGCTCAGTGCTCTATCCACTGCACCACCTAGTTACCCCAGGAAATTTGTACACTCATGAATTTGTGTGCATATGTATATGTGTGTGTTTGTATAGTAATGCATATGCATATTTACATTTGTGTGCATATATATGTGTATATGTACATACATGTGCATATACGTATTTACAGATTCTATAATCTAAGTCTATAAGGAGCTATTTGTGTATATGCACAAAAATATACGTATATATACATATGTACACATATGTATATATACACATATATTTTTAAAAGTCTATAGTTTAAGGAGTATATATATGTGTGTGTGTATACATGTATATAATGTGGGTTTTTTAGATTCCTTAAATACATTATACATAATATTTCAAAGATGCATATGCACACATATACATATACATATGTGTATCTTTGTGTGAATACATCTACATGCATACACACAGATACATGCATATATATTTGAGGAGTTTATAGAAGCCAAGAAAATTTCAACTCAAGGAAAGAATCCCTTCCACCATCTCATGAATATCACACACTAAATTTACATATGCCCAATCTCTCAAACAAGGAGAAAGTGTCTCCATTTGTCATGTACAGGATTGTAAAGTCATTGTTCCAGAAGCCACAGAGGCTGCCTCGGATAAAGTAATACTGAAGCTTCCTGCTGGATCCAGGTTTATGCAAAAGGAACACAGTGATCTATACACGGATGAGAGGTGAGCTGACTCTCTTCCATAAAATATAGTGAAGCTAAGCCATTGCCTAACCTACCTTTTGCTTTGTCAGAAGTTTCCTGAACCTTTCCTAGAATCCAGATCTTTCTTCAAACTGCCTACTGATAATGAAGTTACTTCATTCCAGGGTTTGCAAATCTATGACTCATGTGCCATGAAACTGGATGGGAGATGGTTCTAAGTACTGAGAATAAAGGTAGCTTTCAATGTGATGTAAGCTCTGTGAAGGCACAGACTGTGTTTCAGGTTTGTCTTCATGTTCCCAAAGTCTAGCTCACTCCTTGGCTCAAGCAAGTACTAACAAATATTTGTTAAACTGAATAGAACTGAATGGTACCAGGAGAGAAAGAAGTATAAACTTTGGTTAATCAGGGTGCAGTTGATGGGTATAAACCATCTTACTCCCAGCCTCATAGCACACAAGTCGTAAGTTGTCCATCCCTGAAATGAAGCAACTTCATCAGGAGAAAAACTGAGAGAAGTTCTGGATCCTAGTAAACACAGGACAGCTTTTGACAAGGTAAATGGTGAGTTAGGTGTGTGGAAACTGTTGTCAGAGCCCAGGAGGGAGGTAACCACTATCTGAATTCAAAGACTGATTTAGGGGTTTTGGGCCAATCAATGGGAAGGAAGGAAGAATCCCTTTTTTCCTTGGATGTTGCACATAGTCACAGCTCTCTTAAGGGATAGTTACAGGGGAAAAAAAGTAGAGGGGAGAGTCCAGGACTTAGGACCAGGACACTAGTCTTTATATCTTAACTCTGACACTTACTAGCTATGTAGTCATGGGCCTAAACATATCTCAGTCTCTTCAGCTATAATGTGAGAACCATAATACATTAATGTACAAAGGCTTTGTTCACAAGTGTTTTTTCAAGGTATAATTTTCTTCAGCATTTTTTTGGGAGGTCTCCTTTAGCAAGGTGTTGACCTGCTTTTCATGCTTTTCTTGGGTCTCTCTCATTTCTCTTCCCAATTTTTCCTCCACCTCTCTAACTAGATTTTCAAAATCCTTTTTGAGCTCTTCCATGGCCTGAGCCCATTGAATATTCATTTTGGATGTTTGGGATACAGAAGCCTTGACTTCTATGTCTTTCCCTGATGGTAAGCATTGTTCTTCCTCATCTGAAAGGATGGGAGGAGATATCTGTTCACCAAGAAAGTAATCTTCTGTGGTCTTATTTTTTTCCCCTTTTTTGGGCATTTTCCCAACCAGTTACTTGACTTTTGGGTCCTTTGTCAACAGTAAGGTATACTCTTGGAATCTGTGAGATCTCAGTTCCTCCAAGGGGGCACAATCAAGAGTGTACTGGTCTGGGTTCAGAGAGGGATTTTTATGCCCAGAATTTTAGCAGTTACCTCTCCACAGCCACCTGGCCTCCAGCTCCCAAGTCAGCACTGGGGACTGGTTTTCAGATAAACTGGATGGTCAGGGCCGCCATTCAGTGTCAGACAAAGACAGGTTCAGCCAGGGCCTCCACCCAGGGCTGAGGTAAGACTCACCTCTTCAATGCCCCCAGGGGTTTTTACGCTCCAACAATGGAGCTTCCATATGGGCTGCTGTGCAGGCTCTGTGACTGCTGCCTGCTGCTGGAAATATGGGAAAGCCCTTCTCCCTTCCTGGCCTGCTGATGAAACCCCATCACTGACCTTTGGCGCCTGTGGGCCTAAGGGATCTGAGGACCCACTACTGCGACTGGAGATTTTACCCCTGAGGTGTCCTCCTCCCAGAGTCTCATTGCGCCACGCTGCTTGGCCAAGGCTGGGCTGGGCTCCATACTTGGCTCTGCATCTGGTGCCGATGTTTCTGTGGGCCTTTCAGGTCACCATGGGCTGGAAATCTCCTTCACTCTGTTGTTCTCCACTTCTACTGCTCCAAAATTTGTTGAGAGTCCCTCTCTACAGGTATTTTATGGGTTGTGGGGAGGACCCCTGCATAAGTGTGTCTTTCTAGTCTGCCATCTTGGCTCTGCCCCCCACAAGTGTTTTTTAATGGAAATGGAAAAGTAGCATATAAACATGAGATTATAATGGAGAGGTAGGTGATGCAATGGATAGACCCCCTAGTTTGGAGTCAGGAAGACCTGAGTTCAAATCTGACCTCAGACACTAGCTTTGGGACCCTGGACAAGTCACTCAACCTCTGTTTGCCTTAATACTTTGGAGAAACAAATCACAAACCACTCTACTATCTTTGCAAAAGAAAACCACAAATGGGCTCACAAAAGTCAAACATGACTGAAACAGCAAGTTATTATGAATATGTTCCTCACTTTCAGCCCTCATGGAGGTAAAGAACCTCTAAAATCTTCACTTGTCTGTGTAGCTCATCCAGCATGTACTCATTATGTATATTTAAATGGCTACTATGTGCCAAGCTTAAGACACATAGTAGGCACACAATATGTGAAGTCCTAGGGATACAAAAAAAGGCAAAAGACATTCTCTATTCTTCTAGAGCTCACATGCAAATGACTTTATAAAAACAAGCTACTTATAGAATAGATAGGAAATCAACACAGCAAATGTACTAGACTTAAGAAAACTGGGAAATTTTTTCTGGTAGAAGATAAGAGTTTACCTGGGACTTGAAGGAAGCTAGGGAAATCAGGAGTGAGAAAAGAGACGAGAGAACCTTCAAGGCATGGAGGACAGATAGACAGTGCCTGGAGTCAGCAGATTATTTCCCTCATCATTGTCCACCCAATACCCAGCAATATTATCCATATTTTGTGAAGTCTTATCTGCATCTCCAGGTCTCTTTATTTTTTGTTATTGTTGTTATTGTTCAGTCATATCTAACTCTCCATTATCTTGTTTGAGGTTTTCTTGGCAAGGATATTAGAGTGGTTTGCCATTTCCTTCTCCAGCTCATTTTACAAATGAAGAAATAGAAGTAAAAGGGTTAAGTGACAGCTAGTAAATGTCTGAGGTCAGATTTGAACTCAGAAAGATGAGTCTTCCTGACTCCAGGCCCAGCACTCTATGAACTGGGCCACTTAGCTCCCCTCTCTTTGTCTTTACTAGACAGATATTAAAATAAGGAAAGGGTTGGAAGAGTAGGAGCAAGGGAGAGCAAGTCCAAATCCACATTACTTTGGGAAGGTAGAATAACAGTTCTCAAGAGCAAAAAAAAACAATGGATATTTGACTTCCTAGTTCTAAAATGTTGCCCATTCTTCCTCCAGAAATTTCTTCATTGCATCCAAAGGCATTATGTTTCTTGACGTTTCATAAACGTAGAGAGTAATTTAAGTACAAAGCAAATGGGCTATCCAATTGGGATGAAATTTCCTATCTAGCTTCAGAATTTCAGACTGGGAGATGATCTCAGAGGATAAGTTCAACCCATATCTTAAGAATCCTTTCTATAGTGTATAATACTTGGTCATCCACCCTTCATAAGAAGAATGGCAGCTAATTCTACTTTTTGGAGAGTGACATCTAATTGTTTGGAATTTGTTCATATGCAGACATAATATGCCTTATTTTGAAATCCATCTTTCACTCTTTTATTTACTCTCTGAGACTTAGAAAAAACAAGTCTAAGCTTTCATCTATATGATGACTTTAATACTGTCATAAACATTCTCAGCCCATGTTTCTCTTCTCCACTAAAATACTGGTTATGTTGGTTAGAAGAGAGGTTAGGAATGAGTAGAAAGTAGAATGTGTAGTGGATCTGGTATGAAATTGTCCCAAGGATGCTATATCAGTAAACACCCCAACATACACAAGGGGAGCCTACTATCACAGGCTCTTAGATCTGCATTTATAAAAGGAAAGGCAACTTTTGAGGGGTTAACAATCACTTTAATGAAGCACATATGTCATTCCTTTAATCAAGCACATATATCATTCACTTAGTTCAGGGAAGTCAGCACTCTGAAGGTGAAAGAAAATACAGAGAAATCAAAGATCAACAGATATGGCTTCCTCTGTCTGAACATAATCAATACATACATCACAAATCAACTGGCAGGTCCAACTGTCTGACCATAGTTGTCAGAGAGGAACGTACTGACATCTGGGTTTTCAAAGTGAGGGGGCAGAGGAGTTCCTTGGTGGTTTCCCAGAGTCCTCCTCTGGTCAAACAAACTATCCTAGAGCAACTCACTTGAGCTCCTTAGTCCTGAGTTTTCTCATCTGTTTAACAAGGTGGGGTGAACTAGATAGTCTGTGTGGCCCCTTCCAAGTCTAGATCTGTGATCCTATGGACCTTCTGGGCAATGTCTCACCCAAACTGTCAGTAGGAGTTCTGAACAGTAGCATTTAGAATTTTAAGGAAATGAATAAGGAAGGTAGGGTATGGTAGGGGGAAGAACACCATATTTTTAGTTCAGGTTTGATCTTCCTGAGCAGAAATTGGGCAGCAACTTTAAAAGTGCAAACCCAGTCTACAGACTATAAATACATAATTGCTAGTGTTGAAATGCTGTTGAAAGGTTGTTCTGTAAAAGGGAGGAGGGGGAAGCAATATGTTAGAGAGAACATTCCCTGAGTTAGCTTGGCATATTCACTTTTCAAAAAAGTTACAGCCATTCAACAGATGAAAATCTCCTGGAATTAAATAAGGGAGAAATTTCATTATTTTTCCAGAAATAATTTATCAAGGAATGGGGTACAGTTCTAATTTAACATGAGATCCTGTCATGTTAACCAGAGGGGCTGGTTCCAGTGATAGGATTTGTCTTATTAACATTTCCCTTATTTTAAATAATAGCTCTTAGAATCAGCATGCCCTTTAAACCTGTAATGGGAACACATTTCTCCCCCCTGAATTAGGACTCCTGACCATCTAGATGTTTTGTCTTCCTGTCACACTGGAACAAGGTTCCCAGTTTTCCTGTCCTCCCTCAGACCACCTTTCTAGCTTTCTGTTTATCAGTGGACAGAACAAAGGACTTCAGCCCACTCTGTACTTATCACAGTGGATTTACAGCACAGGAAACAAAAATTTTAATTAACTCAGTTCACCTGATAACAGAAAAGTGTACTACAACCATATTTAAAAATGAAAGGGGAAAAATAAGAGAGAAAGAGGGAAAAAAGAAGAGAGAAAAGAAGAAGAGAGGAATTGAAAGGAGGAGGAGAGCAGCCATGGGGAGGAGAGATAAACAGAAAAAAAAGAAAAAAGAGATAGAGACAGAAAAAAAGATAGGCAGAGTCAAAGAAGAACAAAGCAACAATGCTGAAAAAGAAGAAGAAGGAGAGAAAAGAGGAAAAGTAGGAGGAGAAGGAAAAGAGGAAGAAGAAAAAAGAGCAGAGAGAAGAAGGAGAGAAGGATAAGAAAAAAGAGAGACTTATTAGTAACAATGGGAAAATGCATAAATTCTTATACACTCTATTCTTTTATCATTCTAAGTATTAGTGTTCTATATCACTATCAATCATTCCCCAGTAGCAGTTTGCCATTGGGCACCCATCTACCACTAACTGTTCTGCTCTCATTCCTTTCTACCTCTTAGGATTCTTGCCCAGGGCAAGGGGTTCTTCTCAATTTTTTTTTCATATTTCCTTAGTCTTTATTTCAAACATACACAAACAAGTCCAAAAATAAACAATTATTAATTGCCTATTGTGTACAGGGCACTATCCTACATGTTGGGAAATATTATCAAACACTTAAGGAACACATGGTCTCTCTTGCCCTCATGGAGATTATGGAGAAACACATTCATACAATGTTATATGTAAAAAGATATTAGAGACAGGTAAAATCAGTTTCTATATGAGTTTAGGAGAAGGGCAGCTAATCTGGGTGTGGGATTGGAAAAAAGGAAGACTTTATGGGGAGGTATAACATTAGTTTGGGATTCAAGGATAGATAAAATTGAAATAGGTGAAGGAGGAAAACTTTTCTTATCCAAGGAACTGTATCAGCTGAAGCTTCATTTGGAAGATTGGTGGATGTATTAAGCAGTCACAAGAAAATGTAACTTTGAAGCATAAAGGGGACATGGAAAATTAAATAAAGCAAAGGTAGTATAGTGTCAGGTGGTAGAGAGCCTTGACTGATAGGCAAAGGCACTGGCATTTTACTTAACAGACAACAGGGAAGCTATGAGATTGCTGACCAGAGTAGAGATGTGATCAGATCTGTCCAGCTAGTCCTCATAAAGACATTTCCTTGACCCAATGTCCCTATCATAACAATTCTGAACATCTCAATGCAAGGGTTTTGAACATTAGAAGTATGAGTTCTTGTTTTTGCCTCACCCTCTCACTTACCTCAGTAGTGCTGTATCAACGATCTTGATGAAATATTCACAGTGTACAAAATGAACCAAAGTATCTCCCTTTACATCTAGAAGGTTCCTGTGAATATTCTCCCTTTCTCTATTTTAAATGTATTTTTACAAGTATTTATTATCTCTCCTTCCCACTGCACCCTCCCCCAAATTGAACAATAAAAGAAAAAGGAAAAACAAAACCCACGTAACAAATATACACAATCCAACAAAACAAGCTTCCATATAGTCCATGCCTCAAAATTCATGTTTCTCTGCATTTTAAGTTCATCATTTCTCTGGCAAGAGGGGATAAGTGGAATGCTGACTCTTCAGTCATCTGGATTTGTAGTTTATTATAACCTTTAGCAGATTTCCCAAGTCTTTCAAAGTTGTTTTTTCTTTATAGTGTTATCACCATATATATTTTTCTCCTAGTTCTGTTGACTTCACTGTGCATCAGTTCATGAATATTTTCCCACTTTCCTCTGAAATTGTCCATTTCATAATTTCCCTTAATACAATAGCCTTCCATTCCTTCCCCTTGCCATAATTTGTTTAGTTACTCCAAAACAGTTGGGTACTCCGTAGTTTTCCATTTGGGGTTACTGTGAAAAGAGTTGCAATAAATATTTTCTATATGTTTGGATCCCTTTGCCCTTTCTTTGATTTCTTTGGAAAATGTCACTTTCTTCAGGGCGAAGGGAAGAAAACTTTGCATAGGATATAGACTTATAAGAATTCCCCCCCAGCCCCCAGTAGGCTGGGGGAGAGTGTTAGACTATGAAATACCATCTCCATGTTAGAAACCATCAGCAGAGTGGAAAGACCTTCCTGGAATCTGTGCACAAGACATTCAACAAGTCTTTATTGAGATTATTATGGACCCACTCTTCTGGCAGGTGCCATGTCAAAGCAAATAAAAGGAAACCACAGACTCCCCACTCTTAAGAACTAGAATGCATAACTCAGATGATAAGTGTCATAGAAGTTTAAAGAAGGATGACATCCAGAATTTGTTTGTTTTGTTTGTTTTTGTTTTAATCAGGAGAAAAACCTATTATTCTGTGCTTCAGTTTGGGGGAAACCATTTTGGTCCTTACCTCTAGGAGTCAGTTCCCATTTATTTATTTATTTGTTTGTTTGTTTAATTAACCAATTAATTAATTAATTAACTTGTTTATTTATTCATTCACTCATTCAACATTTCCCTGAATCAGCCAGTTCACCACCTACAATCCTGTTTTAGCCTAGAGATAACAGATAGGCCTGAGCATCACAGGCAATTCCCTATCTGTGTTTCACAGTCCCAAGCTGAGCTGCTGGCATCAGTGCAAGAGCCTGGGGCTTTCTTTGTTAATATGGAATGTGTGCTGTGTGTTGGAGAACTATTAAGGGGTTTCAACTTTAATTAAAAATGTTACTGTATAAAACATGAGAAAGTAACTTTAAAGGGGAGAGAGAGTTTGAACGTTCACATTTTCAAAACCATTTCCTCAATGATGACAAAAAAATGACTACCTACCCATAAGCCATTGTTTTATCTAGGTTATTGGAAATTGGAGGATTGGAGTCTCCTCACTATAGACCTATCATTCCCTAGTTCTTCATGCTGAAGACTTACTCCAGGCCTGGAATTCACCATTTTCCTGTGCCTTCTCCCTCTGGGAACATGTCAGAACACCCCCAGAACTGCCATTTACAAAAGGAATTCAGACCAGCCAGGTTTCATTCCTCTCCAGGATATACCAATTTCTCTAATATGACCCATTGCTCCCATAGCTTTCTTTCTCTTCACCTATTCCAATGTAAGCTCATTGATGGCAGGGACTTTCTTTTTTTCAACTTATATTTGCATTCTCAGCTTTTAGTACAATTTTTGTTCAGTCATGTCTGACTCTTCACGACCCTATTTGGAAATTTCTTTGCAAAGATACTGGAGTGGTTTGCCATTTACTTCTCCAGATCATTTTACAAATAAAGAAACTGAGTCAGAGCTAAATGACTAGTCCGGGGTCACACAGCTAGTAAATGTCAGAGGCCAGATTTGAACTCAGGAAGATGAGTTTTCCTGACTCCAGGCCCAGCACTCTGTCCACTGAGCCACCTACTTGCCCCTTTAACACAGTACCTGGAACATAATAAGTGCTTAATAAATGCTTGTTGACTGATTGGGTAGAGGAGAGATCAACCATTCCACTTTAATGAATATTCATGGTCTTGAATCTATGCTACATGTTATCAGAGATAAAAAAAATAAAAAAAAAAAAAAAAAAAAAAAGGATCTGTCCTCCAGAACTTACTGGTATGTATTTAGAGAGAAAAATACGGTATAGTGAAAACTGCACTAGAATTAAATCAGGAGATCTGAATTTCATTCCTGACTCTAAGTCTTACTATTTGTATTAGTGAGGAAAAAATCATTTATTTCTCTTAGCTTCAGTTTCCAGGTCTATAAAGTGTTGATAACAATACTTAATGCTACCTATGGTATTATGAGGAAAGCACTTTGCAAAATTTTAAAACTATTACTGATTAGGGGGGTGAGAAATGACTTCCATGCTTAACTGAGTGATAGAGACCCCAAGAGCTATAGCAGGGGTGAGGAATCTGTGACCTCGAAGGCACCTGTGGCCCTCTAGGTTCTCAAGTGCATCCCTTCTACTGAATCAGTCAGAAATGATTCAAAGGGCCATACTTGAGAACCTAGAGGGCCACATGTGGCCTTAAGGCCACAGGTTCCCCAACCCTGAGCTACAGGAATTCAAAGAAATGTCAGTTTTGACTAGAAGGGGCAATGAGTATCTTGAAAGATGTGTGATGAATTCAATTTAGCCAAAATTAATCGGATTCAATTCAATGAATAACCCTCTACAATATGCATAAAAGGTGGCCGTCCAGGTCCTGCTTTCATTCACTCATACATACATTCATACAGCAAACATTTATCAAGCACATTTATGCCAAGGACTATGCTCTTAGAGATAACAAGTATCAGAAATACTCATGTAAATGGGTTTATGATCTTATCAATTTGGAAGTTCCCTCCAATGATGAGACTGAAATCCATCTGTGTCTCTTCATCCCTTGACCCTCTAACCCATATCCTCCCATTAGTTACCACGTGAGTCCTCTCCATATGCCTGAGGTCTTCCTCAATTTCTCCTGATATTGAGATGACACTGGTGGAAATAAAAGATGGAGATAGGCTGTTTCTTCATCTTTAAAATGACCTCCATAATAATACTGGGTTGTTCTGAAATGGACTCAAATGAACCTGTGCTCTCATCTATCTGGATGCTCCCTCTGGTGATGTAGATGTCTATCCACACCTGTCTCTGCAATGTTTATTAATGTCCTTCCACAAATTGACCACAATGACTCTATTAAACATGATGGAAGCCTTTCTCATTTCTAAAGAGCAAAAAATTTGCCCTTTGTTTTCTGGTTTCTTTGTCATCCTCACAGAGTTTAACACAAATTTGGATGGACAATCATTGTTCAAAAAAACACGTTACGTTTGGTCAATGGACAAGAATGGGTCAAGATTTTCCTTACACATCTATTCTCTGGTCCACTCCCCCACACATTTACAAATGAAATTCCAACAGACATGTGGAAAGGACAATGAAAGACCTCTCTCAAAAATATCTTAAACTTTCAACATACCTCTTAGAGTTGCTTGAACCTATGGTCCTTCCCTCAACTCATATTATTCAGGCCTACTCTGTCCCTTTACTTGGATAAATAGATGCTTAGATAGCAAGTCTTTAAGAAGGGAAACAAAAGAGTTATAAAGTTCTTGGAGATTAATGATATAAACACAAAAGAATCAGGGATCTGTAAAAGGGATCACTGGTCTAGACCATTATACTGATTCAAACTGCAGGAGTAGGGGTGTGGGTGGGAAGTGATAAAAGAGAATTGCCTACATTTCCTTAAAAATAAATTTGTTATGAAAAACTAGAAGTAGAGAACATGAAAATACAGCTACAAAAATCAAGATTTTTTTTGTTTGTTTGCTTTGCGTCAGCATACTTAGAGGACATGGACAATGTAAATGTCCTTCTTAAACAATCTATAACCCAAATGTTTTGGCGAAAGCATGAATTTAGTGTAGGAATGGTACATACCACTGTATAAACAAGGCCCTAGTGTTGGGCTTTCAGGAAAGAGTTATGCTTTCTGTTGGACAGAGAAAGCCTCAGTTGTTGAGTTTTTGTTGTTATTTTTAATAGATAGCCAGGTCCATCTGCTTGCTGAAATATTTCCATGTAATTCACATGTTTTCACATGGGCATCTTTCCTTTTCTCAGCAATTTTCCCCGGGGTTGAGTGAGGGGTAGTATCTCTGTGGGGTACCTTCAATGTCTCTGGGTAGCAGGAGCAGGAGAGGAGAAATTTAATTCATTACAATAATGTATGTGCTTAATCTCTTTTTTTTATTTTTGTAAATGAGCCCTGTGGCTATACAACTGATGCATACAGTATTTATAAATACAATTAATATGGTGTCCACTTTCAGGAATGAGATCACAACAAAATGAGAAAAAACAGCATTAAGTTGACCAAGAGCTGCGAGCCAGAGTCTATGCTCAGTTGTTTTTCAGTAATCTGAGTTTAATTGGCCCCATGCAGTAGAAAATATGAAGTTAGAAAATCATAGCTTTCCATCAATGGATGAGGCCTTGAACCATTGGCTGTTTCAGTCTCTTGCTGCCAAGCAGATGGATTCCTATTCAGGGTAGATGGTTCCTCACACTATTTTCAGTGATTTAGGGGGAATTGAGGTGCCACAGGGCTTTTGACATTTAACCCTTTCATTCATTCGTTCATTCACTTGTTCATTCATTCATTCATTCATTCAATCAGTGTTTGTCTTATTATTCATTTACACATTCATTGTATCACAATTGGCTAACCCAGTGCTCGTTTTGTTTTTTGTCCTTACCATTACCTATGGATTTTTTTCTTTTTAAATAGAGGGTTTGAGATCTGCATCATCACCTTCATTGCAAAACATATAGATCTTAACAATTATGAAGAGATACAGAAATGAATAATAACTTGTCTTTTTGTTATTTTTATTGTTTTTTTTTATTATCCCAGCAAATGTTTGTTCACTATGTTTAAGAAACTGTTTTGCATGGTAAGAGTTATAAGAAAGAATTAGGTATTGTCTCTATTCCAAAGCAGCTTACACTCTAACTAGAGAAGCAATATATGTATATATGTGTATATATATGTATATAATATAGAATGCATATGTGTATATATACACATGTATATGTATACATGAATATATATTCATAAGAAAGTTTATTGATAATAATACTTCATATTTATGTAACACTTGAGAGTTTGCAAAGTGATATCCTCACAATAACTTTATGAAGTAGGCAGTATAAATATTATGTCCATTTCATAGATGATGAAATTGAATCTCTGAGAGTTCAAATGACTTGTCAAAGGTCAAATGGAACTAAGAGGTGAACCCAAGTCATCTGGTTGAAAGCCCAAAGTTCTTTCTATCATGTTTTATTACACTACACTAATCCTGTGCCTGAGACTTGATCTAAGCCTTAAATAATGGGTGGGGATGGGAAAGGATAATCATTCCATCAGAGGTACAGAGAATGTAATGATCTTTGGAAAAGAGTAAGGAGACCAGTTTGCATAGTTTGCTTAGCACCCTGGCACTTCAGAGATTCACTCCTACATGTAATAAAAAATTTCCCTTGCTATAATATAAGTACATATCCTTTCATCCACTCCTTGACTATGAAAAGAAAATTGACCATCTTCCTTCCTATATATATTCCTCGAAGCACAAGTCACCCACAAAAGGCTGATTTTAGAGTGTTTTATGGAGAACATTATCTAATGGGAGTACTGGTCAATGAATACCTCATTCACTCTGTACTCAGATTTCCTTTTCTTCTTGGGTTATACAAGTAATGTAACTTGGCTGCTTCCTATTTTTTTAAGAAATGGAGGTTTGGTGACTATAAGTAATTGAAGTACTGTTATTGTGAGGTGATAAGAGTCTTTTATCTGTTTCTAGAGCAGGAAGGACTAATGACTTAGGATACAAAAAAATGGAGTGAATGATCTCTCAGTCTCTTTTCTAGCAACTGTTGAGTAAGAAAAAATGTGTTGAGCAATCAGCTCCTACCTAACTTGCCAGTGGTACCTCTGTGTACACATGTATTTTTTTTTCTCTGACCAGAGGTAAAAGAGTATCCTAAGAGTGCTCAGGTCACTACTGAGAGCCAGAAGTTCATCAGAGGAGAGCTGAGGATGCACCAGCAGCTAGCAATACCTAGTATTATTCATTTTCTCCAATAGCAGTAGTAGCCAAGGTGATGAAGGGGCTAGCTCAGCAGCCAAGAAACCTAACACCCTCAATGCTGCAAGAAACTTGTCCAGCTAATCATCCAGAGTGGATTCCATGTCCCAAAATAAATGTGGTAGGAATTCCACAAAGGGTGAAAACAGTTACCAAGACAACATATAAGCTACCCTCCATAAATTTCCATGTATATGCTTCACCACCTTTCTCTTCAAATTTCAGCCCACTTTCTTCAAGGACACACTTGATAGTGTGTACCTTCCAGTCTTTTTTTTTTTCTTGAGGGGGATGTCCTTGCTATTTCTTTTCAGTAAATAGCCACTTTAAATATTTTTTCCAGGCTACTTGAGCTTCACTCAGGGTGGGTGCTCATGAGAAACAGTGCTACAAACTCTAAACAGTTAAGGCTGTTCCTAGAACCATGAGGGTAGAAAGAGTATTCTTGTCTCTGGGACCCTAAGCTCCTAGACCAATGAGATTTGGGAGAGTGAGTCCAGGGAAGATGCTAGCTCTTACTAATACAATACAAGCCACTGGTGTCAGCAACCTTGCACCATATTGAATGATCATCATCTGTATTGCACATTTCATTCTATGTCTCCCAAAGGGACAAGAGTTGTAAGAGAACTCAGGGCAAACTTATACTTGAACAAAACAATTTATCAGACAGGAGGCTAGCCAGTCTATGATTGAAAATTTCCAGTAAGGAGGTATCCACTGATTTTTTAGATAACCCATTCCCTACAATTCTTGGACAGATCTGATTGTTAGGAATTGTTTGTTTCCTCTTACATCAAGCACATATCTGTCTTTATGCACCTTCTCACTTTTGTCCTCTTGAATCAAGCAGAACAAGTTAAATCCTACATAGCAAAGTGCTTGGCACAGAGTGAGCACTGTATAAATGCTTATTGCTGTAACAGCTCTTCACCAACATCCACACTTATCTGGTGCCTCCCTTTGCTTCTTCCTTGGCTTCTTTACATCGTTTCATTCAGTTTGTCTTCTTATGATATGTTGTTTCTCATCTCCAGGCACTCAAACATTTAGATCACTCTCTCTTGGCTAAGGTCAAGTTTGTCTGGATCTTTCCTAAAATGTGGCCTCTAGAACTGACTTAATATGCTACTCCAGATGTGTTCCCCCTAGAGCAGAGTAGAGGATGATCATTTTTCTATTTGTGCACATAACGCTTTTTCTCAAAATCCAGCTTTGCTTTTTGGGCTGCCATTTAAAATTGTTAGATCTTATTAGGTTTTAGGTTGACCAAAATTCTCAGATCTTTTCCAAAAAGAGTGATGAATTATCCAGCATTTCTACATACATATCATACCCTGTAATTTTTATTTCTTTTATTCCAAGTGTAGAAATTTTCATTTATCCATTAACTTTCATCTTATTTTATTATATCTTTTGAGTACCTGATTCTCTCCTCCAATATATCAGCTATCTGCTAATACTTGTTCTGTCTGAAAATTTAAAAAAAAAATATTTTCTGATTTTGTTCAAACAATTGATAAAAATATTAAACAACATAGGTCCAAAGCAAAGGCTTGGGACGTTATATTAAAGAACACATTATGAGTTAATATCATCCCATTAGTGACTTTGTAAGGAAGTAAAAAAGAAGAAAGGAAGGAGGGAAGTTGGCATTTCTTAAGCACCTACTGTATGCCAGGCAACATGCTAAATGCTTTATAAATATAATATCATATTATCTTCACAAGAATCCTAGGGTGTAGGTGCTCTTACATTTCACAGTTGAGGGAAGAAAGGTAAAGGAAGAAAGAATTTGTAAATATACACATACACATGCACGTATACATACACACATACATATGAACACATACATATACATGTGAATACATATACAAACATATACATGCACAATGAATACATACACACAATACACATATACATATATATACATTTAGATATATACATCTATGTGTATATGTATGTATATATTATATGAATATATGTATGTATATGTGTATTATATGTATATGTGTATGTGTGCCAGGAATCGTGCTATTAAATTTTTACGCATTATCTCATTTGATTCTCACAACAACCTTGAAAGGTAGCTGCTATTATTACCTTCCATTTAGCATTTGAAGGAACTGAGGCAAACAGCGGTGAATGATTTGCCTGGGATCATTCAGCAAGTAAGTATCTGAGTTTAGATTTGAACTCAAGTCTTCCTGACTCTGGGCCCAGGTTTCTATCAACTACACCATCAGCTTTTTTGGCGATTCAATCGTTTTGGAATCCCACTAACTATACCATGATCTGGCTTTTAATTTTCTCCACAAATACAGGATGAAAAGCTATGTTCATGCTTGGCAGAATCTGAGGATATTATATCTCCAAAATTTCTCTGCCAGTCTAGTTACCCTGTTAGAAAAGGCATTGTAGTTAGTCTGAAACAATCCGTTCTTGATGAAGCCATGGTGGTTTTAAATGATCACAAACTATCTTTTTGATGTTCCAGAATTTTCTCAAGAATGGAGGTGTAACTCAAAGATTCAGAGGTTTGGAGGTAGAAGGACTATAGCAGGCATCCAATCCAACCCCTTCATTTTATGGGAGAGGAAACTGAGTCATAGAGAAATAAAATTACTTGCTGAGACTCACGCAACAAGTATCTGAGATAGGAACTGAACCTAGGCCATCTTGGCTCCAGTGCCCTTTCTACTCTGTCATATTGTCAATTTGCTAGTCTACAGATTGAAGATTAACTGCCCTTCCTCCTTTTTTTTTTTTAAATTGAGACATTCTCCTATCTTCATTTATCTAGGATGCATTTCATTCTCCATGATTTCTTCAGTGGTGAAATGCTATGTGTGTGAAAGACAGAGTGGAGGGATCAAGATGAGAGATATGGGAAAGAGACCACTTAGAAGACTTTTACAATTGATATTTCCTGTCTTTTCAAATCTAATTCATTTATTTTTTGTGATGTTATTGAATATGTCATGCCTAGTGCTTTTTAATTCATTTCTAAAAGAAAGTATTCACAGCCTATACAAATGAGGCTTCTTTATAAGCTGCAAGTCTTAGGCTTTGTTCATTCCTTTTACCTAATCTATATTTTACTAAAAAAAAAAAAAAAAATTCTTATCTTTCTTCCCTAGTCCCACCACTGCATTAAAGTTTCTAATCATTCAAGGTTATGTTGACATAATTGGGAGGGTCCTATCAAATTCTTCATAAATTCTCTTTCTCTCTTAACCTTCAGCAGGAGATTGAGTACCTGCTGCAATTATTTTATGTTAATCATTTTTTCCCAAATATTTAGTATGAGTACTATAAAGTACCATAAAATTATTCTTCTTCTTGCTTTGAAGCACACAACAAAATCGCCTTCACCAAATCCTTCATTTGTTTTTTCAAAGAATACAGATGAGGCATCTTGTCGTGTGGTTATAACTTCCTTCCTTCTGGTTTCATTTATAATGAGAATGATATACTGATACAATTCCGTTCTTCTAATAGTATGACCACTCATTGCTCATTGGACAAAGATGTCCCCTTTAGAACGCCAATAGCTAAGTTATAGTCTAGTGAGAGACTAATAACTACTTTTTAGAGCCTTCTTCTTTTCTGTCATTCTGTTCTTGTCACTACATATGTGGAACGCAGCCACACGTTACTGAATCCTTTTCATACTATGTTTTCTTTGTTGCATGAATTATCTTGGCCAAAGAATCCCTTACCAAATGGTTAGCCTGCTGGTGATGAGTCTTTTTTGTATTTGGCAAGGCTAACCATGATAAAAAACAAAACAAAACAAAAAAAACAGGCTCAACTAGTTGTCAGGACCATACTTGGGGCCTCTCCAATCCTATCCTATTACCAGAGCTCATGTTTTACTGGTAGAATAAGAACCCTAGGTCACTTCCACATCACAATGAGGCTTTCAAGGATGAATTTGTGTAGTTTCCTTATGGTGTCCTCTCTCTTTTAAAGGAGGAAGAGATCAAGACAAGTCACACAGTTTTCAATCGCTAAGCTTTTGGCAAAACAAGAGCTGTAGCAGATGTCCAGATAGTTGAAGTCCCCTATTGCTACAATATCATGTTTGCATTGCCAGATTTGTGTTATGTTTCCCAAACTCTTCATCTAAATCCTCCTGCTATCCAGGTGTTCTGAATTATACTCCAACTATGATACCATTTCTGTTTCTCCCTCCATTGACCATCCCCCAATTGTTTTTCCATCATGATGCTTCCCTCTGACTCCAGGATTTTCTTGCATCAATATATCCCCTAATATATTACTCCTGTCCCTTTTCCATTCTCCACCCTTTGATTAATGTTTGCCACTCCAGAGTTATGTTTTAGTTATGATTCCCATTTTACCAAATCCCAAGGAGACCTTCAAGAAAATTATCTTCCTTGTTCGAGGATCTCTAGTTCATCCTGCTTCATAAACATATTTTGTCCATTTATGAATAAATATATTAGACTTTGTTTTGTTTTGTTTAAATTTCTGAATACTTTTCTAGATTTTGTCTCTTAAGAAATGTTTGGAATCTGTACTACTATCGTTCCTTCTATCACGTTGCTGCTACTTAACATGTCATTTGTATGTATAAGTGGATAGGTTTCTCTCTTGTATTTTGTACTGAAATTTCTCTTAATCGGATTTTCAATCATCCAGGTAAATATATTCCCCTGTTCTCATTAAATGCTCTCCATTCCTGGGCAAAAGAATATCATGGCTATATTTGAAGCCATGGGCTTGATTGGCTTTACTTTATATCACTACTGAAAACAATGGCAAGGCTTTCACTGATATCTTATATTTCTCCTAATGCAATGTCCTTTTTTCTTTGCCTCTAAAATGGACTTAGTTTTCCTTTTATTTTTTTCTGCTTCTCTTTCCCTACTGCTTTTTCTTCCTTTATAATTATAGATCTAATCATCATTCTCAATATTTTCTCCTTTCCCATCCTTGGTATTTTATCTGGTCATTGTACAAGAATTATAATTTATGGTCATCAAAAGGGCAAAAGAATGGTGCACAGTGATTATGATCAGTATGTAGTACACCACAGATCAAGAATTATGCAGTAGTAGGAAGCAGGTCATTAGAGAGGGCCATTCACAAGAATAAGGGACAACCAATAATATTGTTAGGATATCAGGAGATCACAAGGAAGGTCTTGGATACATTGAGTGGATTCCTTATGAATTTTGTAAGAATAATATCAGAAAGCAGCATTGATTGGAGGTTTTATTTCATCCAACATCAGTGATGTCTTAGATCTCTATATATGTTAATCTCCACTATTTTCTAGTCCTCTCATTCCGTTTAGGTGTCAACACCACTTTAAATGTTCTTCTTTCAATGGTCTTGGGTAGTCATTATTTACTTTTTCAGGTCTTAATCTTTTCTTTGTTACCTGGATAAGAGGAATTAAGAAGAGACAGCCTATCTAATAGCTTTGAATAGATTATGTATTCTTGGAGGTCAAGGACTCTTTTGTTGTTTTCATTTTCAAAACAACCACAATAACAGTTCAGATTTTTATAACATTTTAAGATGTTTAAAGTTGGAAGTTTTGGCAAAACAAAAAAAGATCTCTCTTTTTCTGAGAGATTCCTTTTTGACTACTATTCTTTCCTTTCATGTACCAAGCCACTCTTCAGAATAAACTTGGGACCTCAGAGAACATCAAATTCAATCTAACTCCTCCCTTAAAACAAACAAGGCTCCCCAGCAGTTCTGACAAATGATTCTATAGGACCTACTTAAAGACCTTAGACCTTGATTATTAGTGATCATAAAAGCATAAAGTAGCAACAACCACCACAAGGAGCTATCAAATCAACAAACATTTAATGAGATTTACTATGGGTCCCTGGCTGTGAGAACATAACTATAAGAAAAATGAGAGACAATTGTTGGCCCCAAGGAGCTTATAATCTAATGGGAGAACACATAAAAAGAAGTTGAATAAAGAAATGATTTGGTTGGAAGAAATAAACATACCCAGATTGAGGTAATTGTAGACAAAGTCCCAAGAAGAAGTAGAATAGTGTTGAGAGAAATAAAGATTTGGCTAGTTTGGCTGTTCTCCCTAAAATGGAGGTTCTGGAAGGAAGAAGCAGATCAAAGAGATAAGCTACTGGGATCTGAGAAGTCCAAAGGTGAAATGAGATTCCAGGGTGAAGGGGTCTGTAGGACATAACAGAGATCCTGGAGCTTTTTGGAAGTCCCTTAACCTCTCAGCACCTTGCTTATTAAATGAAGGGATTGGACTTGATGACCGCCAATGTTGTTTCCAGGCCTAAATCTAATACTCCTATGAAAATTAACTTGATTTTGCAGGAAATTCAATCAAACAATTTTTATCATCTACTTTTCATAGTTTTATTAAATAAAAATGAATTAATTTAATGTCATTGTGGAAGACTACGTAAAGACCATACAGAGACAATTTTTAAAAAATGAATGAGTCAATCAATGAATAAATATCCCTTATACACTGTTGAAATTAATATCTTTAAGACTCTGTTTAACTTGTGATGCTTTAAAAAGTTAAGAAAATAAAGTAGAAAAAAAAATCTAACCTGAACTCCACTCTTTTCTAAGTAAAAGAAACACTAAGCTATTTAATCATATATTTTGCTTCTAAAATAAGAAGGGGAACATTCTCCACAAGTGGCAAAAATCTTTAGGACATTAAAAAACAAGCTGCCTACATATCATCTATAAGGGATTATAGGTAGAAAGTCCAGTGATACTGGATTATATAAATAGGACTGTAGCAAACAGGAAAAGGGGTGCTGACATTTGCTTTTCATCTGTAATAAGGCTCTTCTTAGAGCATTGGGTCCAGGACTAAGAAGGAATATTGAAGACTGCAAGATTTTATAGAGCAATGGAAAACATAATTTTAAAATCTTATACTTCTGTAGCACATTCCATTTTGTCAAAACCCATTTATATCTCTTATCTCATTGTACCTTTAAAATGTCCTTTGAGTTATGTTAGGCAGGTACTATTATGCCCACTTGATACTTAGGGAAACTGAAAGAAATTAAGTGACTTGACCAAGGTCACAAAACTAGTCAGGGGCAGTAAAACTTCAGACTTCCTGACTTCTATGTCAGTTCATTTTACGAGACCAAATAGTCAGCAAATAAGACCATCAAGGAAAGGTTAAAGGAGCAGGGATATTTCAGTCTGGTGGCTGAGTGGTAAAAGGAAAATTTCATAACAATTTTCAGGAATATGAAAAGTTATTATACAGAGGATGGTGACCAGATGTTCTTTATATCCATAGATGACCAAATAAGAGAAAATGGGCTTAAACTTCAATAAAAGTTTTGAGAGAGACAGAATTCTATGTTAAAGTCAACTGATATTCATTAAGCACCTAATATGTGCAGAAGATTATGCTAGACCCTGAGGGTATGAATAAAAAAAAATCAGACACAATCTTTGCTTTCAAAAAGCTTAAGTATAGTATATGAGATATGTGCATGAATAATTAAAATTCTTTATAATATGCTAAGTGAATAGTTGAGGTAGCACTGAAGGCCTTCTGGATTTGAGGACAGAAAATTCATTTGAGGGTAAGAAAGAAAGACTAATGAAAAAGGTGACTCCTAAAATGGTGTTTGATGTATAATAAAACAAAGAGTTAACATTTCTAACATACTTTAAAGTTTGCGGAGCACTTCATGTATGTTAATATCACTGGATCCTGACAGCAGTCCTGTGAGGTAAATAATACAAGTTATTCTCATTTTACAGATGAAGAAACTAAGGCTGAGTATAATTAAATGGCTTCTCCTCATATAACTAATAAAAAGACAGAGTAGAAATTGAACCTATTTCTCTCATATAAGTCCAAGTATCTTTCCAAATGAAAGTGGATGAAGTATGAGGAAAGGCATAAAGTTGAGAAGGAAAGGATGAGTTCTTGGGATAGTAAGTAGTCCAATCTGGCTATCACATCAAGTACATGAAGTGGAGAGGTGCAATTTGGGGCTGAAAAGCTAGTTTAGTGTTGATTTGAGTACCAAGAGTTTTAACTTCCATTCATTGTATTAACAAACAAATAAAAAAATATATGAATGAGTAAATGGATGAACGTATTGCCATTGAAGTTCATGTGAGGAATATGTACTAGACTAGATGAGAGTTCAGAGAGAATAGAGGTAAGGAATTTTAAGAGACTAAGGAATGATTTCCCACCCTTAAGAGTTTTTAGTTTTTGTTTCTTAGCATTTGAATACACAACTGGGACTCATACTGGTAAGAACTTTTGAGCATTTCAAGAATAGATGGGTTCTCATCTATCTGAAAGATGAGTTGAATATGAGTTTGTTCAAAGATTGAGTGGAGAACTGATTGACCTCTAGAGGTCCAATCCAACCTCTCTGATGTTTGAGATGGCAAGAAATGAAAACATCTAAGCATTATCAAAATCCTATTCTTTTTTCTCCTCTCTGATTCTATATGGGACCCAGTGAAAACTGAGGCAGATATGGTTCCAATGTAGGCCATGCTGATGACATTTCTATAATTTTTTTTTTTTTTTGCCTTTCTTGTAGAGAATCAGAGATATAAGAGCTGGAAATATCTTTTTTCTTTCTTTCTTTCTTCCATTTCCCAAAGGCTTTGGCAAAATTGCTCCCAGAGTTCCCTTTTGCTTTGTCCAGTCAAGTTTTAAATAACCCAAGCAATGAAGCTTCTACCGGGGCCCTTGGGAAGCTCCTCTGCAATTCAATAGATCTGTTTAGGTTATTTCCCTCAAAGCAAATCTATTTTGGAAGAAAATCATCCCATTTCTCTCACTTACATTCTCTGTATCATATGCTAACATCTCTTTAGACTCACTTTCAGGATACCCTTTAACCCCACCTGAATAGCCTTCCAACTCCTCTAGCTGGTGTTCATGGGCCTCCTTTGTCATCCTCTGACCGAAACATTCATATTTACTTTTTTTTAGCTTTCCTTGGGGCTCTGAGTGCCACTGAAGCTAAGCTGTATCTCTGGGGCTGTGACCAGGAGAAGTATACCTTACTGACTAAGAATCCTGGTCTATTAGCAATTCCCTCACTTGGGAACCAGTCTCTCTTTCCCTCTCTCCCCTTCCTTTGCATCCCACAATGTTGGCCATAGTCAGCACAGTATAGAGCCACTTTAGAAAAAAACGTTTTTATCAAAAGAGGGAAAAATAAGTTCTATTAATTTCTTTGTGCTGTCTTGAGCCCTCCAGCTCATTAGGCTATATATAGCATATATGCATGTACGTATGAGTATATACATATATATTATATTATACACATATACACATATAATATTGTTTCTTACTAAAGAAACGCTTGAAGAGAACTATCTGGTTTAAAGGATGAGCCTGACTGATTACTGTAATTCATAGGGCCTTAATTAGCTGCACAAACCATTAGCTACAATTAGACTATTATAAAACACTTGATGCGCTATGTCAACCATGGGGCCTCATTTATTCTTGTGGCAGGAATGGGGTGGGGGGGCAGGCATGCTATACCGCCAAGCATGCTAATAAAGAATGATTTTTGATTTAAGATGTTGCCGATAGTGCCTCAAAATTAATCTCAATAGCTGTCTAATTTGTGTCGGTGGATGGTATATTTATTGTAAGATGACACCAAAGCTAAATGAGTTACCTGAAGCAGGAGTGTTAATGTCAGTGCCTGGAGACTCAATTCCATATGCTAGCATACAGCAAGGAACTGGTGCCGAGTGCTCTCAGTGGGCTACTTGGCCTCATCTGTCTCAGAAAATGCAGCAACCTGACTTCCACTTTATGATCCTTAAATAATAATAATAAAAGAGAGGAAAAGTGGGAGAGAAATAGGGAAATGGAAACGGGGTTGATTACAAACACCAGAGAAGCTTTGCAAAAAGTAGGCTTCCAACGACAGAGGAAAACTGAGATAATTATGAAAATGAAGTAGAGAGGTCTGGGTAAGTAGTCCTACTGGCTGACATTTCTATAGCCCTTTTCAGATGCAAAAATACTTTCATAGAGTTATTTTCAATGTCTTAATGACTTGGGAGATAGACAAGGATAGATAAGTGAGGCTTCAGGCTTTGAGAAGGAGGCTACAGTGACCAGCACTAGGTACTCTCAGGCCTCCAGTCCCTTGCACAAATAAAATACTCTGTCTCTTGGCTCCAGGCATTTTCTCTGGCCAGTCCTCCAACCCTGGAATTCTGGCTGACCTCTCCCTGGCTTCCTTTAAATGCCAACTGAAATCCCACTTTCTGTAGGAATCCTTCTCCAACCCCTCTTAATTCCAATGCCTTCCCTCTGTTAATTATTTCCCATTTATTCTGTATGTAACTTGCTTGGTATTTATTTGTTTGCACGTTGTCTTCCCCGTTAGATTGTAAACTCTTTGAGAGCAAAGACTTTTTTGCCTGTTTCTTGTCTCCAATGTTTAATACAGTGACTATCATATAGGAGGGGTTTGATAGATGTTTATTGAATGGATGGATGGGAAGACAAATGAATGAAATGAATGAACAAATGAAAGATCATGCAGCTAGTTAAAAAATATTAGAGTAGGGATTCTAAGTCTTGGGTTTTGTCCAGCAAAACCCAGCAACTCATCTAGGCTGCTTGAAAGAGAGAGAGAGAGAGAGGAAAAAAGAAAGAGTGGGATTCTTTTGTCACCCTGGTGAAACCTATGGATTCTTCCTCATAATATTTTCAAAATTGCAAAGGCCTACAAAGAAAATCAATTATATCAAATGAAATTTTAAAAATAAAACAAACAAGTTCATGGACTCTAGGTTAAGAATTCCTTGGAGGAGATTCTCCACTATAGCAGAAACTGGAAGGAAAGGAAACCGATCTTGGATGTAGGGGTATGAGGAAAAGTACTTCAAACAAAAGTGCTTAATCAATATTCGTTGCATTAGCAAAAGAATTTATATTCATCAAAACACTTTCGCTTCTTATGTCAATAGAGGCTTTCAACTATGAAGCAAGAAAAGCAGATAAGAAAGCCAGGTATCATTATACTCCCATTTCAGAGAAGTAACTGAAATATAGAAGAGGCAAGTGTTTAACTCAATGTCTCATGGTTGGTTAGTCATAGAAAAAGTTTAAGTTTCCTAGCCCTAAATTATTATTCCTGTAGCATACCTCCCATTTTAGGTCTCATAATGGAGTTTTGCACCAAACCATTTTCCTTTATTCAAGGATCACACAATAAATAGAGGCAGGGAATAAGAGTGCTGCACTGAGAATCTATGAAAGCCTGAGCTCAAATTTCATGGAAGTTAGTTTACAGTTGCTTTGTCCTGAGCAAGTCACTTGACTTCGCTCAGTCTCAGTTTTCTCAAAAGGAAAAGGGGATTAAATAATATCTACTTGCCAGGGTTTTAAGAATGAAATGAGATGACACAAATAAAGAGTTAATGCATTATAAATGCTAAACATTATTATTATAATGCCTGTTTCAGTTTAGTTCTAGAAAAGAATTTGTACCTGTGGATTAATCTTGAGATTCCACCTCAATTATCCTTTGAACTTAATTGGTTTTATTGAGTCTGGAAGTGCATATCCATACTCCTGACATTAATTAGACTCCTTGGAGCAATTTGGAACTATTCCCCAAGTGCTATAAAATTGTGCATATCCTTTGAACCAGCAATACCACTTCTGGGTTTGTATCCTAAAGAGATCATAAAAATGAGAAAAGGACCCACATGGACAAAAATATTTATGGCAGTTCTTTCTGTGGTGACCAAGAATTGGAAATTGAGGGGATACCCATCAATTGGGTAATGGTTGAACAAATTATGTTATATGAATGTACTGGAATACTATTGTTCCATAAGAAATGATGAACAGACAGACTTCAGAAAAACCTGGAAAGATTTACATGAACTGATACTGAGTAAAGGGAGCAGAACCAGAACATTGTACGCAGTAACATTATATGATGATCAGCTTTGATAGACTTAGCCTTCTCAGCAATGGAAGTCCCTAAGACAGTTCCAAAAGACTTGTGTTTGAAAATGCTGTGCACATCCACAGAAAGAGTCTGCATGTAGATTAAAACATACTATTTTCTCTCTCTTTTGTTTTTCTGTTTCTTCTTTCTTGTTTTTTTTTTCCCTTTGGTTATAATTCTTTATTAATTTACTACTACTACTACTACTACTACTACTACTACTACTACTACTACTTCTACTACTACTACTACTACTACTACTACTTCTACTACTACTACTACTACTACTACTACTTCTACTACTACTACTACTACTACTACTACTTCTACTACTACTACTACTACTACTACTACTTCTACTACTACTACTACTACTACTACTACTTCTACTACTACTACTACTACTACTACTTCTACTACTACTTCTACTACTACTACTACTACTACTACTTCTACTACTACTACTACTACTACTACTACTACTTCTACTACTACTACTACTACTTCTACTACTACTACTACTACTACTACTACTACTACTTCTACTACTACTACTACTACTACTACTACTACTTCTACTACTACTACTACTACTACTACTTCTACTACTACTTCTACTACTACTACTACTACTACTTCTACTACTACTACTACTACTACTACTTCTACTACTACTTCTACTACTACTACTACTACTACTACTTCTACTACTACTACTACTACTACTTCTACTACTACTACTACTACTACTACTTCTACTACTACTTCTACTACTACTACTACTACTACTTCTACTACTACTACTACTACTTCTACTACTACTTCTACTACTACTACTACTACTACTACTTCTACTACTACTACTACTACTACTACTACTACTTCTACTACTACTTCTACTACTACTACTACTACTACTACTACTTCTACTACTACTACTACTACTACTACTTCTACTACTACTTCTACTACTACTACTACTACTACTACTTCTACTACTACTACTACTACTACTACTACTACTACTTCTACTACTACTACTACTACTACTACTTCTACTACTACTTCTACTACTACTACTACTACTACTACTTCTACTACTACTACTACTACTACTACTACTACTACTACTACTACTACTACTTCTACTTCTGCTTAGTAATACTATTACTACTACTAATGCACTACTTGCCTAATGTAGAAATGTGTTTATTACAATTATAGATGCATAGCCTATATCAGATTGCACACTGTTTTGGGGAGAAAATTTAGATCTCAAAATATTACAGAAGTGAATGTTGAAAACTAAAAATAAATTTTAAAATTATAAAAAACAGATTTATTGGTGAGTTATGATAAGAGGAATACCAGCAGGGGGGACAAGAGACCTAAGTCTTAATTCTAGTTCTCTCATTAATCAGTCTTGTGACCTTAAACAAGTCATTCACTTTTCAGAGCCACAAAACTTTCATGCTGGAAAAGGTCTCAGAAGTCATGTAGGCTAGCTCAAATATTAATAGGAATTCTCTGTACCGCACCCCACAGCAACCCATCAGTCATCATCCACTTGATGATTTCCAGTGATGATGAACTCATCACCTCCAGAGGCAGCCCATTTCACTTATGGGCAGCTTTAATCATTAGAAAGGATTTTCTTACATGGTGATGAAATATGCCTCTTTCAAATAGTTGTTCTAAGGACCCTTGCCTTCTAAGGTTAAATTAAACATATCTAATTTTTTTTCCACTTGACAGCCCTTCAGATTCAGATTTGTGCAAGGAAACCATCATGTTCCCTTTAAGTCTTCTTTTCCCTAGGCTAAAGCTCCCCAGTTCCTCATGTGCCATGGTTTACAGTTTTAAAATGTCTGGCACATTGTAAGTGTTTAACAAATGCTTTGTTGATTGACAAAGATGTACACTAAGTCTTTTGCAGCCTCTTCTTACCTAGTGTATTAGTTCTATTTATAAAAATCCAGTAGCACACAACTTTGCAGGAATGCCCTCATATATTAAATGACAGTAGAAATCTATCTGCAAAAGTGAGAAAAAATTCTGGGTTAGAAGGAAGAAGGGCTGAATGCTTCCTTGTTACCAAAAGATCCATTTCTTGAAAGTCATTTAGATGTGGAAATCACCATAGACAAAGGGAATCCTGGTTAAACAACATTTTCTTTCTCCTATGACCTCCTCAGATGACAAAATACTAAACCAAATTGGGAAACGTGTCTCTTCAGACATATTTTCTGGCCTCCACTCAGGCAGGGTGGCATTGCTCTATAATTAGAACTAAGAACATAATCCCAACATCAAGAGATAACATTTAGCAATAATACTCTACTTGAACAGGAACTATTGGTTGTAAATCCTGTTTTTATTGAGGACCACTCCATGGCTATCAGACAACTTAAGTGCTGAGGAACTATGGAGAAATGCCCCTGAAGGGAAATTACCTAGTTTCTTCTGTGCACCTCCACATTCTAGCTCCCCTCTCTCCTTTTCTCCATTTATGGCTTCCCCTTGCCTTTCCTCTACCCACCCCCCATTATACCTTTGGGCACAAAAAGGCAAAGTGAAGAAATCATCAGTGTTCTCTGTTTAGGAGACATGGCTCCATCCTCATAAGTCTCCTTTAATGCAATGTTTTTGCTTCCTCTTGTTCAGAAAGAAAAAGGTCCCTAGAATCCAAATTTATCACAATCGAAATAAAAAATGTAAAAGACCCATATAAAACATTTAGCAGCAACAGTTAATAATGTATATGATAACACATCGCACTAATATATTGACAAATGCAGGCGATAAAGTATTAATGTGATTATGTATCATCAACCATACCAGCCAGCCAGCCAGCCAGCCAGCTATTCTCTCTTTTACATCCAGTGGTTTGAAAACAAATAAAGCAAAAACTGAAGGAGAATCTAAAATGGAGATACAAGCTCCAGAGTGGTTTCAATTAGTAGCAGTCCCAAAATGCTGCCTTGCAGCTCTCAAGGAAGGAGAGTGTTTGCATGGTCAGAACAAAATTCCATGAGGGAGGCAGTGTTGCATAGTCGATAGAATACTAGACTTAGAGTCTGGAAAGACCTCAGTTCAAAGTCTCTCACAAATATGGATTGTATGAAGGTCACCCCCTCTCTCAGCCTCAATCTCCCACTCTGTTAAAGGGGGATAAATAAGGGCACATACCCCAAGTGCAATTGTGTAGACAAAAAGAAATTCTGTGTAGAGTGGTTAGCAAACCTTAAAGTTCTACGTAAATGAGAGCTATTATTGTTAGAGATTTTGGAGAAAAAGTAAAACAAGGAAAAGTGATTTGTTTTCTTACATATTTATCTCCAAGTCAGATGTAATAACCCTGCACAAAATTGGGGAGACTCCTAAGATATCAGAGCTGGAGAGAACTTTAGTGGCAGTGTGGAAGAACAGAACAAGATACAATTCAAGTCCAAATTTCATAGCTTACTACCTGTTTGACTTGGATGAGTTACCTCTGGGATTCTATTTCCACAACTGTCAAGTGGGGTGAAGGTTGAATTTATATTGAATCATCACTAAATTTCTCTTCCACCTGATGTCTATGATCTCAGGATCTGATCCTAATTCTGATTGTTTTACAATTGAAGTAATTGAGACTGAGCAAGAGAGATGAGTTGCCCAAGGACTTACCACTAGTAATTGGTAGGTTTCCTGACTCCACAGTTAAGGCTCTTTCCCAAACTGCCTGTGAGTTTGTTTGCAGATATCCCAACCTACCCTTTCTTTGCTTTTTCTTTCTTTAACCCCCAACATTTCAGACAGCCAGTACCTCAAATAAAGACTAGCTCTTGGGAAAATCTCTGATACCAATCACCAGCCAGTTCTTTCTCAAGGATATTTGCCTTTGTGAAAGAAAATGCTTTGTCCCAACAATTAAAAGAATTTCAAACATCAGGAACATGTTGCAAAGCGATTTGAGGGAGGAAGGAGAACAGTCCTTCCAGGTGCCCCTGAAGTCATACTGAATAAGCAGTCATTGATTCTTTTTACACTCAAGCCATTTAATGTTTCTTTACTTTCTGGGATTTCATTCTGCCATAATTTCAGTGCTACAGGGACAAGTTAATGAAGGCAGATTACTGAAGGTTCTAAAATATACCTTCAGTTTGATATTTTCTCATCTTAGTCAAAGGAGGCAGCCAGGGTCCAGACATGCAGGTGGCATCCTTGACCAACAGTATTATAAAAGGTTTCTACCACATTCTCCTGAGCTATAAAAATTACCCACCAATAAGAAATATGTTTGATTTACAGTCTTTCTTTAAAGACCAAAGTTAAAATAAACATTTCAGTATTTAATGTGCACAACCAAGTTTCCTTTATATTGTGGATAGAAAATACTTCTGTCAAAATCTGAGGAGCATTATGGTTTCAGTGTCATATGTACATGGAAGCAAAGTAGTAGCTAATAAAAATTTGGACTTCCCGAAATATGTATGTATATAGATAATGTTTGTGTGTGCAAATGTATGCATGTGTGTGTGTCTGTCCCTTTTGAGCTTAAAAAATCAAACAGCCAAGTCTACCTTGAATTGTGAAAGTGTTTGTTCAATCTTCTCTTTGAAGTGAAATTATATACATATATGTATATGTGTGCATAATGTATATTTCTGTGCATGCGTGTACATATTGTCTTCACCATTGTAAGGTCCTTGAGGGCAGGAAATGCGTTTTGCTTTATTTTTATATTGCTAGCACTTACAACAATGCCTTGCATATAGAAAATACTTGTTGATGGATCAGTTGATTGAAGTAGGGCATTGAATTTGGTGCCTGTTCTCATTTCTCTTCTTCAGTTAATTTTGTTAGAAATGTATTCTATTAATCAAAAACCTGTATACAACTGTACTTGAAATATCTTCTGCCCCATTCTAACCAAGCAACTTTTTTTTTCATTTTTTCCCAACCTTCTCTCCAGTCTCTGAAAGAATATGGAAATCTCTACAATTTCAGACCTTCATCGAATATTACCCTTATCATTACCTGATAGGTGGTATACTACAGAGGAAAAATTATTTGCTTAGGACCCTTTGTCCAAGAACTTTTAGTTTCCTCTCTGTCACTGATTTATAAGGTATAATGGAAAGGACACTAGGCAAGTTATTTAAACTCTCTATACCTCAGTTTCCTCAGTGAGATATTGGGTCCCTTTGATCTCTAATGCATCCTTATTAGATTGTGATTTCCCTAGTTTAGGGATTTTTTTTTTTTTGCTTTTATTTGTACCTCTAACTAATGTGTTATAGGCACACTGTCTAGAACATAGTAGGCACTTAATAAATGCTTATTAACTCATGGATCTTTGATTCTACTTGATTTTTCTTATGTGTAGATCATCTCTCCCCAGATAAATTGAAAGTTCCTAAGGAGCACAACCAATTTCTTATTTGCATCCATGTTGAATGATTAACTTGGAATGAAAGAATGAAATACTTAGAGTCTATTTGTCTAGGAAGACTGTATTTTCCGCTTATTTGACCAGGGATAATATTTTTCTCCTTTTCTCTACTTATTCCAAGAACAAAATGGCCCTTACCTTAACTATTCTGATCAAACTCTTTTTGATCCTACTCTTGAACTTGTATTAGGGTTGGAGTGGGTGTTAGCCAGGAAAACTCTTGCTCTGCTGATTTGAACATGGTGCTCCTTGATTCTATGCAGATCCTTTGATCACAAACCTATAATATAAAGTGTTGTCAATCTGCTACGGATTAGTTTTTTGTTTTTTTTTTTTTGCTATGGAGCACGGTTTTTACAGGAATTACCAAACAATTACTGATATGTTATAAGCTTTATTGCCATCATTCATCCAAGAGAAGTGTGTGGAGAGAGGGGGAATTTAGGGGCAGAGAAAGATTTGGAGTACAAGCCAGGGCTTTCTATTGCTCAGAAAAATTGCACAGGGAATAAAGCTTGCTTTCAGCTTTCCAAGTCTCCCTGTTCTTCATCTTTTTCCCATTACTAAGTCTTGACCCCTATGACAGAGTTCAGATTCCCAGTGACCTCCCCATTAGGAATACATGGTAACATCCATTTAGGACTTAGTACAGATATAAGGATTTTCTCCCAGGGGTACTAACATGTTCATCTTTGTGTTCAAGAGGGAATCTACTTTCAGATAAAAGGAATTTCAGACAACAGTGAGTAGGCCCCAGAGATCTGGGAGGAAGACAAGGTCCTTCTCTGTACTCCCTGGAACTGTACTAGCAGATGCCTTTCCTGTCGAGGTGTGTGATCAGCTAGTAGAGGAAGTGCTTTCCAGCCTACATCTTTCAAATGTTCTCATATTTGTGGTAAAGATTCATACTCAACTTGGATGTTGAACTTAATTTGCCGCCAATCGCTCAATCATTCCAAGAAACAGATTGATGACAGGTCCATATGTTTATGATTCCGTTCCACCTAAATGTTAAAAATGTTCCTCTGTGAGGACAATTTGATGATTAAATTGCCTCCTAGAACACTCATCAAAAGTCTAGAGCTGCCTTACAAGTTTGGTCTTGGAGACTTGCTGAGAGAGAAATAAAACAATGAGGACATATTTACCAATTGGGAGTGAATGATCCATTCATCCCCACAGTTTCCCCTGGAAACACTTTAAGAAAAACACTGTTACCTTTACCACAATATTCCTCCTAGAAAAATACCAGCTCACACTTCCATAGTACTTTAAGGGAAACAAAGTGCTTTTCTCAAAACAGATCTGTGAGATTACCTTACAATCCCATGCCAATCTATAACTTTTGTTAAGACAGGCAGCATTTTACCTAAATCTAAGTGAAAACAGACATTAAAGATCAGAGCTGTAACTAAGAAGTTTTGCACCTGAAGAAAGAAACTACTCTCCACTGGCAGAAGGTAGGAAGAATGTAGCTCCTAAAGACCTTACTCCTCTAGATTATTCTACAGCTTCCAATCCAATCCAATCAAATTCAACAAGGGTTTATTTAGTGTCTATTGTAGTGTCTAAAAGGCCCTTTGTTAGTGGTTTGAAAAGAAACAGTTTCTGTCAAGGGGAAACAAGGATATAATCTCTGTCTTCAGTGAGCTTACATTCTCTAAAGGAAACAATGTATAAACATCTAAGTAAATGCAAGATAATACAAGAAGACAGAAATCTTGATCTAGGGTGATCAGCAGGTGGTGATCATCTGAGCCTTGAAGAAAGCTCTGAATTCTGCCACCTGACTTTGAGGAGAAAGTTAACTCTTATCATGTTAGGGGCAGACAGTGCTGGCACACTTTGGGATGACATGAAGTCTTCATAAATGATCCAAAATTTAGCAGAAGTTCACGTAGCCCTAATGTGGGATGTGCAACAAGGGTGCAATGCCATTTAAATTCTAGAGACTGGCACCCTGGTCTCCATATGGAAACTCATCTATTTAGCAAGGCTGGATGTGATGACTCAGGTGATCTTCAGACATCTACAAAGTCCAAGGGGCCCAAACTCCACATGCTTGGGTGGAATTTTGTATACCTATAGGTAACCAGGAAGCTGTTAGGAGGGAGGCAGCAGTCAGTCAGGTACCAGAGATAATTTTGTTCCCTTTTACAGAAAACTAATCCCTATTGGGAGCTATTAATTGTTTATCTGACTACAATATTATAGTTCTCTCCAGGACCTAACACAGTGTTTGCCACATGATAGATAATTAAAAGAGACAGTATGTAGCAGAGTGAGTGCCTACCTTCGACTCAAGAAAACTTTAACATCTTTTACATTTATTAAATGTAGGTCATTGAGTAAGTCACTTAATCTGAGATTCCGTTTCTTCATCATAAAGTACAGAAGATAGAGAGCTGAAGGCAGCTAGAGGGCCCAAAGGATAGAGTGCCAGACTTGGAGTGAGGAAGACTCATCTTCCTGAGTTCAAATCTGGCCTCAGACACTCATTAACTGTGTGACCCTGGGTAAGTCATTTAACCCTGTTTGCCTCAGTTTCCTGTAAGATAAGCTGGAGAAGGAGATGACAAACCACTCCAGTATCTTTGCCAAGATACTGACATCATAGATAACGGCATCATGATGAGTTGGACATAACTGAAAATGACTGAACAACAAAAGCTAAAGGTTGAATGGAGAGAAGTCCATGAAAATATGGGTTCAAGTCCTACCTCTGTCACATATTGACTCTGTGACTTTGGGTGTGTTATTTAACCTCAGTGTTCTAAGAATCTCTCTATTATTATATACTGCTGAGAAGGCATTGATTTGCATTACTAGAGGGATTACTTTACCTAGAAATTCCTCTACCAATGAAATTACAGATCTGGTGCTTATCTCTATACCCACCTTAATGCTGCTGTTACTTTGGGCAAGTTATTTCACCACTGTGAATCTCAGTTTTTATATTTATAAAATAAGGAGAGATTAGTTAATATCTGAAATTAATTCCATATCTAGTGATTATTATTCTCTCATACTTTCCCTACTTCAGAGAGTTGTTTAGGGATCAAAATGGGGTAACACACAAAGTTCCACATAAATATGTGCTATTATTGTTCAGAAATATATCATTATTAATTTTCCAATCAAGGGAACTAAGGCATAGAGGAGTTTAATAATGGTGCTAGAGCCTTTGTGATTCTAAATCCACTGTTCTTTCTCCCATAACACGCTTCCTTTTATCTTTTGTCTACCCAGTTGTTCTTCCCCCAAACCAATTTCTTTTTCATTGTTGTTCAGTCTTTTGAGTCATGTCAGACTCTTTGTGACACCATTTGGGGTTTTCTTAGTAAAGATACTGGAGTATTATTCTCTAGATTCCTTTACAGATAAGAAAGCTGAGTAAACAGGATTAAGTGACTTGTCTATGGTCACACATCTAGCAAGTTTCTGAGACCAGATTTGAACTCAGAAAGAAGATTCTGTTTCCATGCTTGACACTTCTATCCACTGCACCACCTAGATACCCCAACCGATTTTTTTGCAAGTATTATTATTGTTTCTGTTATTATTATTATTATAAGGATTTATTTATTTTCTGGGTTGACAGCTGAAGTGAGCAGGGTCAGAGCAAGTCAAGTGCCTGGGCTTTAGTTTTGAGCCAGAGGTGTCTAAGTTGAGACAATAAATACAGAAGCTATATGCTGAAAAACCTCTCACCCTACAGTCTATCATCCAGTGCTGGTTATTGCCTGTATATGTCTCAACCTAGAGCCTTTCTAGAAACACATACACACACACACACACGCACACACTTTCCTCAATCAGGAGATGTGTGGCTTCATCAAAAACCAGTAAAACAATGCTGTTGTGATGAGACGGTTGTGAAAACATCTGAAGCCTGAAGGTTAAAGGGATTGGTACTGTTTCAAATAGGGAATGGAAACCACAGAGGTAACTTGATAATGGTTTTAAATTATGCAAATAGTTATTATACAGATTATAAAAGCAAACTAATGACCATCTCCTCTAAGGTAAAATTAAACCTCAATTAACCAAAACCTAGGCAGTCATAGCCCTCTATTAATAGGTTCCCTCCATCTCTACCTTTACCACTTATTTGGCTGTCTGAGTTTTTAAGACCATCATAACAGAATAAGCTAACATTGGAAATTTTGAGAAAAACAATAAAACTTGCCGAGCATTTCCTGGGCTCAGTGCACATTCAACCTAGAAAAAAACTACAGAGCAGTGGAATAGAAACAGACCTTAGAGATCATAGTTGTAACTAAGAATTTTTGAACCTAAGAAAAGAGTCAAGAAGGGTACCCTCCACTGGCAGAATGGAGAACGAAGGAAGTCAGCCTGTAAAGACCTCACCTTCCAGATTATCTAAGAACTTTCAATCCAATCCAATCCAGCATCTTTTAAGGGCCTATTCTGCAAAAGACCATGTGTAAGGAGCTGAAAATTCAAGGCTAAAACAAACCAAAAAGTTACTGTCTTCAAGGAATTTGCATTCCTTGCACCATGCAACCATCTAAGTATATAGGAAATAATGTGAAGACGGAAAGATGTTAATTGAGGGAGATGCGGACAGTCTTCCTATAGGAGATGATTGTTGCTCATCCTTCATTTTTCAAAGAGGACTGATGATATCAAAGGGTGACATCTTGACTCAGGGGTAAATTGTATTTAAGTGAGACAAAGTTGTTTGAAATCCTCAGCCTTACTCTCTCTTCCTGAGTCACAGAAGATCAGTGGCAACACAAATGTCAAGATAACTGGCAATAGCCTAGAATGCAGTGGGTGACCTTGGCATCTTCTATGTCTAAGTTCTAAACAAGCACTCCACAGTCCCTGCTGCAGTCACCTTCATGGCCGTTGGAATAAATTGTTCTCTCCATCCATTCCACCAGGGGAAGTCTTCACTTGGTTGGGATAGACATCCCCCTAACTCACTGATGTGTTTTTGATCCCTTGGTTACCCTCAACCTGGTTTACACCATCTACCAAGACTGTTTTACTGGAATGCAGCCTTTTTTGCATTCTACAGCTTCTAGGTGCCACAGGTGAGAATTGAGTGAAAGGTAGGTATAAGAGGAGGTGATTAGCTAGGACTTGAAGGAAGCTATGAATTCTGCCACGTAAATTTGAAGAGGAAGTCTTAGTTAAGACTTGTAGCTGACAAACAGACTGTCATTTTTAGGCAGCAAAAAGCAGGTAGTTTTTGATGAAATAGAATACATGAAAAGGAGTAATATAAATGATCCCAGAAAGGTAGGCTGAGACCAGATTGTGAGGGACTTTAAATGCCACACTAAGGAGTTTGCATTATCCCAGAAGAGACAGGCAGGCACTTAAGGCCTTCAGAGATCCTTGGGCAGGAGAGTTACATAACTAGATTTGTGCTTTCAGAAGATTGTTCTGACAGCTGTGTGAAGAATGAATTGGAGGTGGGAAATACTGGATAGAAGTCAGGTGTCCAATAAAATAGTAAGTTCTATAGGATAGAAATTGGATGAAGACCTCAAGTAAGATGGGATTCACATGAGTGGAGAGAAGGAAAAGCATGTGAGATAAATTGTGGAGGTAGAATTGACAGACTTTTCAACTGATTTGAGATGAGGATGATAAGGGAGAAGAGATTAAGATGACTCAGATCATGAACTTGGGTGAACAAAAGGAAATAGAGAAATTTGGAGTTGGAATGGGCTTAAAATTGAAAGATGATGAGTTCTGTTTTGGACAAGTTGACTCTGAATTGCCTATGAAACATCCAGATATGGATGTCCAACAGACAGTTAATGTATGCCTGAATTTTAGAAGAGAGGTTAGGGCCACATATATACATCTGGGAAGCATACGCAGGTAACCAATGAAGTCACTAAAAAGTAAAGCATAAGGAGAACAAAGAAGAAGGGTCGAGACATAGCCTTGGGCTAAAAACTTTGGGATGTGCTTTGAGATAGGACAGAGATAATGATTTCACAGATGGGAATGAGGAATGATCAACCAAGCAGGAGAAGAACCAGAAGAGAGTGACATGGAAATCAAGAGAGGAAAGAGTCCTACACTGTCTGCCCAGGAACACATGAACAAGCAGTGACTTCCTCCATGCATATGGGGCTTATTTAGCACCCTCTAAGTTCAACAATGCCTGAGACAAAGGATTTCCAGGGACAAGGCCCTATTTACTCAACCTTAGTGGTAGATCATCTAGTCAAGCCAGCCCTTCATCGTATAGATGAATAATGGAGCCTCAAAGAGGTTCAAAAATTTGATCAAGATCACACAGCTTGTCTATGTCTGGAATAGAACAAAGGTCTTCAGACACCTCATATACTATTCTTTCCTATACTATGCTCTTTGATATATATCTAGACCTTCCTATATAGATATAGATATGTAGATATACATATATATTTTATATATATATATATATATACATATATATATATATCAGTGTGTATGAATATGTCTGTGTGTATATGTATATGCTTGGGGTTGTGGTAAATATGTGTGTATATACACATACATATATGTATATATACATACACACATACGTACATATATGTGTGTGTGTGTGTATAGGGCTAGACACCTGGAAGATATTAATTTCATGCTTCTGGAAAGAGTGAACGCCATTTGGTACACCAATGATCAGGAATTTTCTTAAGCATGGAGCATATCTCCATTAAGATAAAGAGAGAGAAGCGTATACTTTCCAATGCTGAGTGGTGGGGGTTGGAATAGAGAATAATGCAGAGGGAGGGAAGTTTAGGGAATTTTCAATTCTGAGTCTGGTTTTAGAGAAGCATAGCAAGTGGGTAGCATCTGACCATTCAGACTAATTAATTATGAGAGTCTTTGTTTGAGGACATTTGGTTTAATTTAATTGCCACTACAGTATTCAATCAGCAAGTTGGAATGGGAAAGTCTAAGGAGCCTAAATCCTTCTTTTCATTTTTCATTTCCCTTTTTGGAAACCTTTCATTTCCCACTTGGCTTTTGGATTTCGAGATCTTCAGAAACTCATCATTTTGCAAAATGAACAGATGAACCCACTTCCTCTCCCCCAGTTTCATTTTAAGTGTTTTCTTTTCCCATTAGCTTGTAAACCCCTTAGGGGTGGGGGGCTACTTTATCCCTTTTTTCATATCCCCTAGCACTTAGCACAGTGCCTGGTACATAGTAGGCACTTTATAAATGTTTATTCTTTATTGACTTGGGGAAATATCACCGATATGTTTGATAGGAGGCAGAAGGCCTGGAGTCTGGGCTACCACTTAATTTGTTAAACTTTTGTCTAGATGTGCCAAACATATTGCTTACAATGATGTCATCACAAAGCATATAAAGTTATAGCCTTGAGGTGACAAGGATACACATGTACTTGTGAAGGCATATGTCGTTTTCCACTCTATGTCTGGTTCTCTTCTTTCAGCTGTAGTGATATCAGTGGAAGACAACATGATAAAGTAGAAATGGTTTGAATTTGGAGTCAGATAATGAGCTAAGCTCAAATTCTAGCTCTGTTGCCTCTTAGCTATGTGATCACAAATCACTTTATAGGTCTGTTCCTCAATTTCCATATATTTTAAATGAAAGGGTTGGACTTGTAATGTCACTCTCTCTTCTAAATCTATGATCTTATGATTGACTAACTTCAAACAGAATATATTGTTGTTCAGTGATGTCTGACTCTTTGTGACCCCATTTCAAGTTTTCTTGGCAAAGATACTAGAATGATTGACCATCTCTTCCAGCTCATTTTACACATAAAAAAAAAAAAAACAAAAAACTGAGGCAAACAGGGTTAAGTGACTTGCCCAGGGTCACACAGCTAGTAAGTGTCTGAGGTCAGGAAGTGAACTTAGGAAGGGGAGTCATCCTCACTCTAGGCTTGGCAACACCTAGCTACCCCCAAACAGACTTTTATATGCAAAATCCACTCAGCTGTCAAAGTGATCTTCCTAAAATGCAGGTCAAACCATTGCTCTCTTTGCCCCAACCCATTCACTAAACTGCACTGACTCCCTATTTCTAACAGAATCAAATGTAAAATCCTGTTTGGTTTTCAAAGTCTTTCATAACTCTTTCTATCTTTCACATCTTTTATACCTTCCTCCTTCTCCCTGTACTCTGTGAGCAATGATGCTGGTGTAGGGATAAGCTGAAGCCAACTCTGACTGACTTACCATAGCCTGCCATATGAGTATTTACAAAAAAATCAGTAATCTCTACATATCCACAATTTAATTCATTGTTTTGTTCAGTGCCTAGACTTAAGAAAGTCAATAATGCAGATTCAGTTTAAAAGTGTGTGTGCAATACATTCCCCCAGCCAAGTTCAACATTTACCAATATACCCCTGTACTGGCTTCCTAGCTGTTTCTCCCACAAGACAATTCATCCCTCAAGCTCTGAACATTTTTACTGGCTCTCTCCCATGCCTGGAATGCTCTCTGTCTTCATTTCTCTGTCTTTTAACTTCCCTGGCTTCCTTCAAGTCTCAGTTAAAGCCCCATTTTCAGCAAGACATTCCTAGTTCTCCTGACTCTTATACCTTCTCTCTGAGATCTCTCCTAATTTATCATACACATACACACACACATACATACACATATACATATATGTATTGTTTGTTCATGTATATTTGTTGGCATGTTGTTTCCTCCATCAGATTATGAGCTCCTTGAAAGCAAGAGCTGTTTTTGTTTTTGTTTTTTTCCTTTCTTTGCATCCATACTGTGTTGCAGTGACTGGCACAGAGTAGATGCTTAATAAATGCTATTTGACTGATTAACAGAGCTGGATATAATATAATGAATTCTTTCAAAAAACAGTAACAACAAATAAAAGATTTTGTTGAAGCTTTGTCACTATGTTACAGTCATTATTTCAGATTCTTTTTTCACATTTCAATTTATTTATTTATTTTAGTTTTCAATACTCACTTCTACAATATTGTTAGTTCCAAATTTTCTCCCCATCTCTCCCCTCCCCCACCCTAGGATGGCATGTATTTTGATTACTCCTTCTCCCAACCTTTCCTCTCCTCAATCAACCCCCTTCCCCTTCTCTTATCCCCTTTTATTTTCCTGTAGGGAAAACTAGATTTCTATACTTCATTGTCTGTGTATCACATTTCCCAATTGCATGTAAAAACAATTTTTATCATTTTTTTTAAACTTTGAGTTCCCAACTCCTTCCCTTCCTCCCTCTCCATCCACCCTCATTAAGAGGGCAAGCAGTTTGATATAGGTTGTACATGGGTATGAAGCAAAATATTTCCATAGTAGTCATTTCCCTCCACCCTATCTTGTCCCTTTTCTTCTGTTCTCTCCTTTGACCCTGCCCCTCCTCTAAAGTGTTTGCTTCTGATTATCATTTCCCCCAATATGCCCTTATTTCTATTACGCCATCCTCCCTTATCCCCTTCCCCCTACTTTCCTGCACGATAAGATATATTTCCATATTCAATTGAGTGTTTATGTTATTCCCTTCTTAAGCCAAATCTGATTAGAGTTTCATACATTCCCTCTCACTTCCTTCCTCTTCTCCTCCCCTGTAAAAGCTTTTTCTTGCCTCTTTTAGGTGAGATAATTTACCCCAATCTCCATATGTTCATCTCTAACCCCTTCATTTTATTTTTTTAGATATCATCCATTCATATTTAACTCATCCTCTGCTCTCTGTCTATATATATTCCTTCCAACTGCTCTAATAATGGGAAATGTCTCATGAGTTACAATTATCATCTTTCCATGTAGGAATGTAGACAATTCAACTTTAATAAGTCCCTTATGAATTCTCTTTCCTGTTTACCTTTTAATGCTTCTCTTGAGTTCATTGTTTCAGAATGAAAAACCTCCCCTCCTCTATACTGAACTCTTCATAACAAGAAAAAAAAAAGAACACATAATCAAAAATGTCATGCAATGAACATTTCAGACAGTGTATACACTATTTATCCACAGGTGCTCCCATCTCTTAGTCTTGTAAAGGGGGTTAAGTTTTATTATCCCTTTTTCAAAATCATATCTTTTCCATCTATTCAAAGTTTAGCATCCCTTGACTGATCTTTTCACCTAGATGATTGTAGTCATTGTATAGAATTTCATTCTTTCAGTCCTACTTAACTCCACTTAGCATCAGATTATATAATCTTCAAAAGTTTCTCTGAATTCCTCACATTTATCATTTCTTACTGAAAAATAATGAATGGAAAAACATTTATTAAGCACCAACTCTGTGGCAATTCCAGTAGTAAGTGCTGGAAACACAAAAAAAGATAGTGCCTACCTTCAGGGAGCATACTAACAGCATAAGAAAACTCAAAGGGAAGTATGGTCCAGGAAAGTATATTTAGTCAGGAATTTTACAAGTATTCTGAGTAAGACCTTAGGGAAGAGATTGACACACCCCTCTCCCCCAAAGTGGACAGGTTCCAGTGGGAGAAGAAATCAGGGGAGGAGAAGAAGGAGGGAGAAAAGGAGCAGGAGGTGAGGTAGAGGAGAGAGAAAAGGAGGAGGAAGAAGAAAAATAGGAGTAGTGAGTGGTAGTAGTGGTAGTGATGATGGTGTAAATGGTAGTGGCAGTGGTGGTGGGGAAGCTAAAGAAAAGTGGGAGGAGGTACAATAATATTCAATTCCATTCATATATCAAAAATCTTTTTTTCTTCTGATCATTTGCTAATTTATCTGCACCTAGTTTGTTTCTAATGCTTTGAAGTTTTGTTTTTGTCTTCAAAAGAAATTTTGTCTTCCTACAATCTCTCCAACAATGACTATCCCCTTTTCTGGATCATCTTTGGCAATTTACAGGTGGTACGATGTTCTCTTCTAAAATTCTCCCATGGGTTAATTTTATTTTGCAAGGTCCTTTCCATAATAATAGCAGTAGTAGTAATACTTTCTGATTGGATTTCTATAATGACTGAAAATCTATCATTAGGAATCCATTCCTTTGGGTCTTAAAGGCTTTTCGGTCCTTTAGAATCTCTTCGTAAAGCACAAGTACACTAATGAGAGTTAATACATTATGCTCCAAGTTAATGACACTTTAACAGAAATAAGTTCATCTGATTCTTTCCATCAATGAAAACTAAGAACATAATGCCCTATGGGAATGAGATACAAGCTGGACAATTGTGAAGGTGGTGTAGAGATAATAGGAAGGGTGAGTGGTGATATTGAAATCATTGTTTCAAAATATTTTTTTTTCGTAGTTCACAATTGTACTAAGTAAAAGACTTGCCTATATCAATCAATCTACAAGTGATTGCCCCAACCTCTGAGAATGACTGTGTGGTGATACCAATCAGTCAGAAAGATTTTTCAAATGCCAGCACCTCTTTGCTACTATCTAATAGTATTTAGTCTTTTAGATGTAACCTAAAGGTGATGTCCACACAGTGATGGGCTGTGTTCAATATCCAGATAAGTCCATAGGAAGAAATCTACTGTAGAAACCAGGTCTATGCTAACAGAGTGAAATAAAGAAAAACCCATCTAGTAATTCAGGGCAGAGAAAACTTTTTTTATTATTCTTGTAACTGACAAATCATTGAAGTAAACTGTTTCTTGAGCTGAGCTAATCTGGATCATTAATTGCCTCCATTTTCTCTTTAATATAATAATATACATTAGGGCTGGGGCGGGTGGAGAGGGGGATGTTTTGTACCCTAAGTGATCCAACTTGGATGTCTTCTTAAATCAAATTCACTTCATAATTACTCAACTCTCCATCTCACTTTGCCCCTGCACAGTCTGCCCATTCCTTTGAGGCACAATTATCACACTCTAGAGTTCTCCTAGGAGTTTTGCTTTCATTGAAAGGAATGATATATCGAAAGATACCTGTCTCCTAGTCAGCTTAGTGTCTCTCTATACTGTCCCAGTGGATAACAGGCATTCTAGAAGTGAAAATAAAATAGGTCACTGAGAAATGGAGACTCTTTTCCTGGACAGTGGACTGAATACAGTTAATGCTTATCAATAGTTTTGACTATCTATCTGTCTGATCCTCAGATTATTTTATGGCATGAAGCAGCTATATTATATTTGTAACTTACTCTCTTAAAAGCCTGCTTTTAAGTGTTACTTAGGATTCTTACAGAATTTGCTTGGACATCTGGGGCTGGCTAAAGTTGCAAATAAGAGAGAAGGGCAGAAATACTGAGTTTGTATTGGAAACATTTTCTGTCTGTGTGCCACAGATGGATACAAGTCATAGATTTAGCAGATAGATGGGATCCTAGAAGCTATACAGGGCAATCCTCTCATTTTATAGATGAGGAAATTAGGACCTAGAGGTACTAACTGATTTGCCTAAGACCACAGGATCAGTTTCTTGGTCTCTAATATGTGGGAATCACAAAAACTAGAAGTGACAAAGAAGATATACTTCTTGAGAACTTTGAAAGCTAAAAAGAATCTTAGAGACAATATGGTCCAAATGACTCATTTTAAAAATGAAGAAACAGGCACAGAGGGGGGAAGTAAATTACCCAAATTCATAAAGCAGAGTTGGGACTAGAGCCAGGTCTCCTGAAGCTTAGTCTAAGGTTTTTCCCCACTAGCAATCAATCAACAAGTATTTGGTTAATACTAGACAGTGTGCTAGAATATATGTTAGACACAACTGGTCCAAGTCAGTATTGGAAACATGCTGGACACACAAAAAGATATCAAGGAAATTTATATACAGAGGAATTTAACACTTTGGCCAAAGCTGACTCCACCCTTCTTCAGGACGAGGGAGGGCCTTCTAAGTTCATTCCCCCTGAATGAATGGGTAGCTCCCAAGTAAATCTACAGGAAGACTACAATTTGTTCAGACTAACGCAAGTCCTTTAATATTGTTCTGAATTTTGGACTCTGTGCCATACCATCCACTGGCCATGTGACTTCATGTTCTCCTCTCTGATAGTCTTTCCCTCAAACAGCTCATCAAGCCTGTGCACAAGTTTCTGACCTTTAATCTGACCAAGCTAGGTCACAACTCTGATCACTTAAAGCTGGAATTATAACCTGTAGAAACAGAACTTCTTCCTTGTTTCCCACAGTCAGGCAATCAGTTAACTAGCTTTTATTAAGCATCTACTATGTACTAAGGGGATAAAAAGATCTTAATTTCTTTTTAATACTAGTGACATATTGTCTGTTTTTGTTGAGAGAACTGAATTGTCTGTCTTGATGAGATTTGTACACATTAGTTCTACCATGAGAGAGGCAGTATGGAATAATGGATTTGGAATCAGAAAACCCAGGTTTGAATTATGACTGTGCTAATAAATGAATGAATGGATTGATAGATGGATGCATTGACCGAAAAAAAGATTGATTAAGTACTTACTGTGTGCAAAGTATTGTACTAAGCACTGGACATATAAATAGAAAAGTAAAATGGCTGGGTCTTAAGGGATTCATATTCTAATGGGAGGAGATAATAGAAGTTGCCAATTCCAAATCAGATGGAAAGGGATCATTGTCCTAAGGGCACTGTGGCAAAGTTGATGATAATACATCTTCTTCAGTGTCATTTATCTGATATTGAACCTTTTCTTTTCCCAGTTTTCAGTATCTTTGTCTACTGAATGTCTGCCATAACTATAGTGTAAGTAGACAGGGTTACACTGCACAAGGTTTGATTCTTTGTATGGTGACTACAGGGCAGGTCTGGTGGTCTGGAGAGAGCTACCACTTTCAAGGCTCTTGAACTAAGAAGGTCTGGCCTATCTTTAGCCTTCTGATGCCATTACTCCTTTTGAGAATGACAGATGGACAACAGGAAAGATGACAGAGATATGACTTGTTTAGTACTTACCACCTTCTGTCTCTCTCACAGATCACCTTGCTGCTTCAGCCAGGCTGCCTTATCTGCCATATGAGTGGCAGTTGATTGAGAATTTCTGGGGGTAGCTGGGTCCTATTCCAGAGGGGTGACTTTCTTAGATGTTGGCTCTGGGGGCTGTGTTGGAAGCAGGAAGCAGTCTTATGGGAATTATACTAGGAGCCTACAGGGTGATGTGCCTGTTAATAAAAGTAGATCTGTGGTTAGAGTTGATGACATCAAGTATGTCAGGATCCATTTTCCCCAGCAATAGTTCCCCTTGGTGATGGCCATGGGAGACAACCAGAAAGCAAGGTACCACTATTCACAGTATATAAAACTGGACAAATCACTTCAACTCTATAGGACTAGAGTTTCCTCATTGGTGAAATGGAGTTAGTATAAATGATCTCCAAGTTCCTCTCTAGCTTCATATCCTATTTATCTCAAAGCCCAGGAGAGGAGAATGTAATTATCCAGTGAATATAGGACAGTTTGGACAACTAATTTAGAAAATTCTGGAAAACAATCCCTTTGGAGATCTTTTAGAATAAGATATAGATGCATTGGCATCTGGAAAGTTTAACTACAATCCTCTCTGGAGGCAACAAGATGTATAACTTGGGAGGAAAAATCCTTGAGCTTCTATGAGGCCCTTTCCTCTCCATATTCCACTATAATTCAGTATGCATGAGTCCTTAGGCCATTTCTCTACACAATCAATCAGTTAGATTGGTTGAGCAATGCTATGTGCAAGGCACTGGTGGGATACATAAGCAGTTCCAGACATTGGGATTGCAGCTAAACACTTCACATACTTTTAGTTTAATGTGAAAAAATTCATTCAATGCACCAGTGGTTTGGACAGCAATTAGATGAGTAACCAGAGTAGGGAGACCAACACTTTGTCTCAGGATATTAGAATCATAGAATTTTAGTGTTAGAATGAACCTCAGAGTTCAACATTTATCCACAAAAGAAACCCTCCACAAAAGTCTTAAAGAGAGATCACTTTGCCTTTGCTGCAGATCTTCAGTAACCACACCAGAAACGTACTTACTCCTCCTCAGCAGTCCTACCCCTCTACCCTGCCTCTGGTAGTGACCACCTTGTATTAAGATATGTTTCTCCTTAGAGAATGTTTCCACATCCAGTAGCAACCTGTCCTCACAACTTAGAAAACATGGGATAACTTTTAACTCCTTTGGGACATATCTCCAGTGAGTCGTCCCTCCTTCCTTCCTGTCCTTGACTTCTTTAGTTCCAGGGGCAACAATTGTTGGATATGCCTCTTTCTACAGGATACTCAATCAGCTACATTCCCTTTCATCCTCATGAGACAATGCTCACTCATTCTTTTGCCTTTGTCCACCCCTTTAACTCTTCTGGATGCCCAAGCTGAAATGAAACAGAAGAGATCTTTCTTGCATATGTTCAATAAAGTACAACACATATTTCCTATCAGCCTTGTTCTTGTCTCTAATAATGTTGATGTCTATGACTTATTTATCTTCTACGTTAAGGACTTTGCTTAAAGACAATGGTAAATGAACTGTGATCACTGGCTGTTTGACACCTGATCCACATCCCACTCAGGATCCATGATAAGCTAACAGGTCAATAATCTAAATATCACCAAAACCATCAAATGGGTCTTAGAGGCTCTATTGCTTCCAGTCTATCAAGTAAATATGTATTTATGTGTTTTTTAAAAACATTTAATTATTTACCTAAGAGCCCTGAACAAGCTGCTCTATCAGGTAAAGGCATTTGGAAGCAGCTTTTTAAACTATGTATTATGTTAGATCTATTCCACTTAAATACATTTTTTATAATGCAAATTTTTTTAAAAGGAAAAATCTATTACCTTCAGCTCCCGTTCTCCTCTGTCATGTAAACATAGATTTAGGGCACATGCTCAGCATATTAAAATATGTCAGAGAAATCCTGTGGAAAATCATTTTTGCTCATGCTGTGCGTCAGTAACCACTTTTCAAGGTGCAATATTTCAATGATATGGCATTGCTATTCTTTTTTTAATGCCCAAAGCAGTTAGACCATATCATGAACTAATTCCTTGCCAATAGACACTATTCATTCTTAACTGCGTGTATGTGTATATGTGTATGAGTGACAGAGAGAGACAGACACAGAAAGAAAGACAGAGACATAGAGACATAGAGTTTAATGTATTTTCAATCAATCCCTGGTTTGTTTGGTTTGTTTCTCTCCTCTTCCTTTCCCCTACACTCTCTTTAGCAAAATCAAAATATTTTTCTAGCACCAGATTTCCAATTTTATCAATAAAATATTCTAAACTTGAGACTCCACTGAAAATATCTGGCTTCTCAATTTACTTCTAAAGACCTTTTAAATCCCTCTTTAGATTTAAAAACTGGTAGCAAACTAAGCTTTTTGATTGAATGGATGATCCCTAATTAGATTGCCAAATTAACAGCAAGTCTCTCCATGGTGATGGACCTGGATTTAGGAAGAATCAGCTTGGCCATGTACTTACTTTATGACCCTGGTCCAGTCACTTGACCTCTCATTGCCACAGACAACTCTTTAAGAATATAAATTTTAGAATACATACCAATCTTAATTGATAAGGTTTCCCTAACCAGAGTTCCCTACCTCAATAAAAAAAGGGTCCAGTCTTTTTAAGATGATAATAGCTAACATTCATATAAGAACTTTGTATTCTGAAAAGTGCTATTCATACATATAGTACACATATGCAAACATACATACATGCATATATACATTAGGATATGTGCGTATATGTATGTCTGTGTGTGTGTGTATGTGTGTAATCTGAATTTTTCTTCTCACTACAAGCCTATAAGACAGGGAAATATTTATTTTCATTACTCATGAAAAAGGAAATGAGGCTTTGAGATTTGTTAAGAGTCACATAGATGGTGGTAGAGGAAGGTGAAATGAGTTAGGTTGTTTGGTTTCATGTCTGATGCTCTTCTTTCACTCTACTTTCTGTATTAACAAATAGAAAGTAACAACTTTGATGGTGCCATAGATACATGTCCTCCGGAAAAGTTAAAGGATCTAATGAATCTCTGATGGACATAAATCATTCAATTTTTGCCCTCAAAGTGGGTGTGAGTGTAGGAGAAAATTTTACTTCAAATTTAATCATCTTCAAAATTTTTTGGTCTGTAGGATGTGTTGGAAACATAGCAAAAACATTTTTTTTTGATGTGAGACTTCAAGCACGAGCATCACTTTTTTTGAGTCATATTTGTCTGTTTCTGCTTTTAATCAGTCTTGGTCAAAACCCAGAAGAAGCGAGATATATGAAGAGCCAAGAAACAAATTGCTGTACAAAAGAAGTTAAGTCTGGTTTTTAATTTTTTTTCAAAATAGAAAATATACTGTTTGGACTCAGTTGTCATTTTTGTCATTTGATGCTTCTTGCAACTAATGTAAACTGGCTAGCAGAGAGATATTTATAGTTTGTCTCCTAGATCTATTTTATTAAAAGCACAAAAAATCAGTTAATAAGCATTAGTAGAAATTCACATTTAACAAAGCCCTGAATTTTTCATTTTGATTCTCTTTAAATCTTGTTTTATGTTATTTTATGGGAATATATTTATATTGCTATTGTTAATCATTATTCAATGAATAGTTGTCAACTATTTATAACAACCTATTAATCAGTTAATGATCAATGAATAGTAATTAAGTATCTTCAATGCGCCTACTATTGTGTTATGTACTATGAAAAAATAGCAAGGAAGTTAGACCAGCTGAATCAGGGAGGTAGGAGAGCAGCTAATCGCCCTAATTATACTATCATCTTTTCCTTTTGAGACTACCTTGCATCTAAGACATAAAAGCAGAGGAAAACAATACTGGTACTGCTTGAACTTGGAAACTAGTTCTCCTCACACCATGCCTGTGTATGGAGGATGCAGAAAAACTAAAATAAGTTGGACCTTTCAAAGCAGCGTAGTTGTCAGAACTGCTTCTTTCTCGGTGGCTTCACCTTTTTTCTGAGTGTTGCCCTGAGTCTTTTTGTGTGCTGGGACAAACTTCTAAACTTCCTGAGATATTGGTCATGAAACAGATTTGATTATGATGACTTAGGGACATAAGACCAGTCCAATTTTCATGTTTGCCAGCACTTTCTGAGCTCTTTCCTATCTATCTCATTAAGTATGTCTATTTCAAGGTCAAGGGACCTTGTTTCATAGGCAACAAACTGTGAATGTGGAGAATACACAAACAATACTAACACATTCAATTTTAATTCATTCAGTATTCATTATCTTCTCTAGTTCAATCCTATTATCTTGACAGATGATAGGTGTATAGATTCAGAGGTAGAGAGTATGTAAGAAGTCATCTAGTCCAAGCCCATCATTTTACAAATCAGGAAACAGAGACCTTTGTTGATAAAATCAGAGCAATATGAAATGAATTCCTACTGTATTCTTCTGCCTTATCTCTCTGTATCTTTACTTATCCTTCTTTCCTGCTTGTTTCTCAAGAAAGGTGGTTCATTCTTCCAAGCTAACTTTTCCACCTCTACCCATAATCCCATGGCTTCCATTCTCTTTTTGACCATTTTCAAGAGATGGGAGTTGAAACACTTTAAAGTTAGCATACTGTCTCACAACAGCCATATGAGATTGGCAACACAAATGACATTGTCCCCTATTAAATAGGAGAAAACTGATATTCTAAATGGTTTGGTGATTTGTCTATTATCATATAGTTAGTAAATATCAGAACTAAAACTTAAACTTAGCTTTCATGATTCAGAGTCCAATGTTCTTTCCGTTAGACTGGTGTGTGTGTGTGTGTATGCAAAATAGATTGAAATTAGAAAAAAACAGCTGACTAAGAGACCAATTAGAAGACTACAGCAGTTGTCTAGATGAGAGGTGATGAGGACCTAAATGACCATACTTGCCATGTGAGCAAAAAGGAGGGGCCATATAGAAGACATGTTGTGGTTTTACCGTTGTTTATTCCTCTCAGTCTTTATTATTTTTTCATTCTACTATCTGTTTTTCATCTATCTAAAAGCACATTCATGAGGCTATAGATTAGGGAAAATTAATATTGGCTTGTCTTATTTAACAACTGATATATCTCTGTGAATCCATTTCCAACCATTTTCTGAGACCACATTTCTGAAGGACAGACAGTTTCTGAAGGGTGTGATTCTGAAATAAGTTAGATAATCACTTTCAAAGGACAACTAGGTAGCACAGTGGAAAGAGTCCAATCCTGGAGTCAAGAAGACTTATCTTCCTGAGTTCAAATCTTGTCTCAAATACTTGCTAGCTGTGTGACCCCAAACAAATCACTATGCCCTTTTGCCTCAGTTTCCTCCTCTGTAAAATGAGCTGGAGAAGGAAATGAGAAACCACTCTAGTATCTTTGCCAAGAAAATCCCAAACAGGGTCACAGAGAGTCAGATGAAACTGAAACAATTCAACAACAAAACCACAAGATGTCTTGTATATGGCCCCTCTTTTTTGCTCGCATAGAAAGTATGATAATTTAGGTCTTCATCACCTCTCATCTAGACAACTGTTGTAGTCTTTTAACTGGTCTCCCAGTCAACTTTTTTTGTTCTCATTTCAATCCCTTTTGCACATATATACCAACTTTTCCTAGAGATTACCTTTCTAGTCTTCTTACCTTTGACTTCCTTCTATGAACTCTGTCATTTAGCTACAGTTGACCGCCTGCTAGTCCTTGAACATATGACTCTTTCTCTCCTTTCTGTGCCTTTGCTTTGGCTGGCTCCTATCCCTAGAAGGCTTTCCTTCATCACTTCTGTCTTTTGGTTTCCTTGGCTTTCGTCAAGATACTGGTCAAATTCTACCTTTGGCAGGAAGCTTTTCCTAGGCCCCTCAAATCTTGTACCTTTGCCTCTGGTATCACTTTCCTTCTTCTCTGTATATATCATCTAGGTACTTGGTTATTTATATATTGTCTTCCCCTGTTAGAATCTGAGCTCTCTAAGGACACCTACAGGAATTTGGACCTTTTTTCTATTACTGCTTACATAGTGTTTAATCAATGCTTAGTAACTAACTCTCTCTTTTTACTTACGAAGAAACTGAGACCCACAGAGATAAAGTAAAGTGTCCTGGTAGATACAGCACCAGTCCTGAATTCAAATCTGGCCTCAGATACTTACTAGCTATGTGAGCCTTGACAAGTGATTTAATACTGATTGCCTAAAAACAACGAAACAAAAAAGATATGGCAGTGGTTTGACATTATCTTCTCCAGTGCATTAAGGCAATCAGAGGTTAAATGACTTTCCCAGAGCTAGTGAGTGTCTGAGGCAGGATTTGAACTCAGGCCTTCCTGACTCCAGGGTTAGTGCTGTATCTACCTAGCTGCCTCCCACATAAATCTATCCAGCCCTAAAAACAAACAAACAAACAAAAAAAAAAACAAGAAAAACTCCCCTTGTCTCTCTGACCTTTTCAAAGTATCATCTCTATCTATCTTCCCCTTTACTCTATTGAAATTATTAAGTAATCTACATTCAGTTCCTCTACTTTTTTATTACTCATTCCTCAAATTCTCATAATCTGGTTTCTCTTCCAAAGTACTCTTTTAATTTCTCTTTTAATGTTTACCTCTAATGTTCTCATGGTCAAAACTAATAGACTTTTCTCAGTCCTCTGTTTCCTGATGTCTCTGCAAAGGGTCACGTAGAATGTGTCCAGGAGCATGGGGTTCAAAGGCTATTTCTGGCACATAACTGTATGATCATGGGTATAGTCATTTAACTTCTCAGTGAACTAAACCACAGTATAAAATGATAAATGAAGCATAAGTTGCTGATCTCCATCAGAGAGGGCTCATACAGGAATTTTGACAGGACAAATTCCTTACTCTGTTAAAATCAGACACTTCCATCTTCCCTTTTCCCTAAATCTGAACCTATATAACAATGAGGAATGTTTTAGTGAAATCCTAATGAGTTGTTTCATGTCCAATCACTCTTTTTATTCTATTTTGAAAATGCTTGCTTTATTCCATAAATTAAAAATAAAATTTAATATTGGAGGAAAAAAAGAAATCCTAATGAATTTAAGTAAAGTCATATATCTCTCTAAAGGCATCAGCATATAAAAGGGTAGGTTTTGTTCTTTTATTTGTTTTGTTTTGTTTAGCCAAATATGATTCCATGGTGAAATGTAAGATTGATAAGAATCTAAATACACTTTTTATTACTAATAGTTTAAACATTCTTTTAGCTTTAGTATGGAGGCATATACAAAGACCTACACTGAAATTACTAACTGTCTTTCTCTGTTAAAGATTTAATCTGAATTCTTCTACCATTAACTATTGGTGAATTTTTTAAAAACATACATAACCTGCGCATCTAGTTAAGGTCCAGGAATAGAGGAAGCTCATTGCTGTTTACTCACCATAATTGTTAATGCCATTGTTTATGGTCATGCATTATTCCTTTATTATTCTGGCACAGGGGTGGGTTCCTCTCACTCTTACCCAGTTTTCCAACATGAGCACTAGATGATGAGTTTTGCTTTCATTCTGCCATCCAGGGGAGATACGGAGCTATTTCTTTCTTTTCTTTTTTTTTTCTCATCTGATCAGGAAGCTCAAACCTTTGACCATTTTCACACATTTTTCCCCAGGGAAGCTGCAAGAAACATAATGATAAGATGACTTTGTCTTTTCTTGCTGGCACGTGTTGCACATCCCTTTCTGGCAAAGAAAATGAGTTGGAAAACATAAGTGAAATGTCAGGATAACTTGCTGCTTCACTTAGGTCATTTGTTGTTTGTGACTAGAATCATGCATCCTTATGTAGAACACCCGATTCTACTTAAAGCTGTTCACAATATTAATTTCCTGAATATTAATAAAAAATCCAGCCTCCTTGCCATGTTATCACTGAGAGTATCATAGGCATAATCATGGTACAGTCACTCCCTCCTAACATTGCTTTTCATTTGATCAAGAATGATTAATCAGTGTACCATAAAAGGGTATGACTTCATAAATTTTCTGAATGACCTTTGACAACTTGATTAACCTTTTTGGGCCTTCTTTTCCTTATCCATAAAAGGAGGACACTGGACATTGGACTAGATGATGTCAAAGGTTCCTTCCATCTCTTATACTCTCCAATTCTAATAATTAACAGAAAGTGTCAATCAAGGTGGAACTGTAATGGGTGGTTGATTTGTTTGTTTCTGAGAATCATTCAATTGTAAGATGATTGGGACCAACATTCAATCTGTAATGGAGAAAGGAATAAGCATTTTTATACATTGCCTACTGTACACCACGCACTGTGCTAAGCATTTTACAGACATTATCTCATTTGATTCTTGCAACAGCCCTGTAAGGTAAGTGCTATTTGCATCCTCATTTTATAATTGAGAAAACTGAGTCAAGTGGAAGTTAAATGACTTTCCCAGGGTCACAAAGCTAGTAAGTGTTTGAGCTGGATTTGTAACATCTTACAATACTCAACACAGAACAACAATAATTTATATCATTACAGCACTTTAATGTGTCAAAAACATTTTCTTCACACAAATATTTTCTTGTAAGGTGAGCAGGATATACATTATTATTCTTATCTTACAAAGGTATCAAATAGGCTCTGGAACCTTCCTATACATTAGTATTCTGTCCTAGTTTTCAGCCTGGTTTGCATCCTGAAATTCATCGTGCTTGAAGGAACGTCTGAGGGGAGGGGCAAGTCATCCCAGTGCTGGGACACTAGAGAATGAAAAATCAGAGACCTAATAGTAACTTAGCCACAACAGTCCCCTTAACACAGTGGATGCTGGAATTTTGATTGCCAAGTTGTGCCACCTTTGCATTTGTAGGGACAGACAAGAACTCAAGGAGTTTCAGATGCTGAGCAAGTGAGGAAATAATTGGAATCTGAGCAGCACAGGGCAGTGAGCTAGTTCTCAGTTGGCCCAGTTGAAGTGAAACTGGGATCATCAGGAAAAAAAAAACAAAACACCTGGTGTGGCTTTGGGGAGATAGCAAAGACCATTTGTTCCTCTGTCACGTCAGTGATAAGTTGACCCAACAGGTTTAGTGATGTAAAACCTTGGTAGACGCCATTTCAGGTCCCTGCTGGGGTGTTTGAGAGGCAGAAGGGGTGAACAGGAAAGAGAGAGCAAGCTCAGCTTCCAAATTAGCTCCTGTTGTGGAGCCAAAAAGAGCAAGGGAAAGACGAACATCAGTCCAGCAGTTTCTAGCTTTGGGAAGAGCTATGTCCAGGGAACTAGAGAAACAAATAATTTATGCCTTCGTTGAAGATTAATACTTTTATTTTCAGTATAGTATATTAAATTCTGTTAAGTGTTGTATTATAATGTTTCCTTGAATTGAGGATGAATCAGAAGCATACAGAGGAGATGGAGGAAAAGGAGACATTTCTTATGGTAGGATGGAAGTCAGACCAAATTGGATTGTATAATTCACACCAAATCCTATCTAAAGAGAGAAAAATAGCACCATCCACAAAGGAGCAGAGTTAAGAGGTCAATGGCAACTATCAATCAATCAACAAGTATCTGTTAAGCACCTACTATATACTAGGCACTATGGATAAAAATGCAAAGAAGGAAATAGCCTTTACTCTCAAGAAACTGGCATTGTAACTAGCTCCTCAAAAACCTGAGAGAGGAATGAGTGTGCTCATAACACAGGACATCCTCTGGAGCTGAATACTATACATGAAAGGAGTAATAACAGTGTGTTTGACAAAACATACACAAATCCTTAGTGCTGAATAACATCAGACATTGGTCACAGTTCCCATCCCCTTCAGTATCATAAATATATGGAATATGAAACTCAAAGAGCTTAAGTGATTTATCTATGATCATATAGTAAGTGTTAGTGTAAAAAGTCAAATTCTGCTCTCCTGAATCAAAGCCTCGTGTTCCACGTGCCCACTTCTAAAGTGAAAACTAAGATACACCTGATGATTACTGTTAGATAATGTTTTGGTAGAGATGGTGAGAAACCCTAAACATATTACATACTTAAAGGCAGAAAGAACATTTTTAAGGAGTCAGGTTAAAGGAGGATTCTCATCCTCTATCCCCCATAATCCAGTGGCTTACACTGATAAGGCACTGTTGACTGACACTGATTAACTGAATAGAATAACTGACGTTTTAGTATGGCCCTGAAGCATCAAGCTCCAGCTCTATCTCTTTAGGCTGTATGTGGCAAAGAAAGGCTTAGCTGATTTCACATTTTTGTTAAGAATGATCCATAGAAGTCAGATTCCAGGATTCAATATTCTTAGAGAAGTAGACTAATAAGCTGAGTAATATGTAAAAATGGAATAAGAAAAAAAAATAAAACCAAAATTGTTCTTGGTCCTTGAAATGATTAAGTCTTAGTTGGATAAGAATGACTCACACAATTAATAGTTAGGCATGTATAGTGTCTAGTCTACACAAATGGAGACAGAAAATTAAATCAAACTAGAAAGCCATATATTCACATTAAGAATTGACTATTAGAGTAGATATCTATGGGTCATAAACAATCTGTATAAATCAATGACCTCATAAAGGCCTGAAAATAATGAACCATTCAATCAGGAAGAAACCTTGAAAACCATCTTCCTTTTACAGATGAAGACACAGAAGTTCAGAGATATAAAATAATTATCCAAGGCAACAGTCTATCAAGTGACAGAACTGAGATTAGCATTGGGATGGTGGATAGAAAATGCCAATTCCCATCACTGCAATGCTACCTCCAGTGAACTTCAGATGGTGTTGACCAGATGGACATAAACAGGATAATTTTTTTTTTTTTGTGAGTGATACAGGACAGTGAGAAACAATCTATTTTGCAAGAAGATTTAAGTTAATAGATAAGGATTGCTTCTCTTCATAGGTGCCCCAGAGCACCTATAATGGTGTTGTGAATATGGAAGACATTTAATGAAATTTCCTGGTATGGTGACTTCTCCACACCACATGATATTTGTATGCGTGTGTGTGTGTGTGTGTGTGTGTGTGTGTGTATCTTCTGTTATTACATCACTTTTATTTCCAAATCCCCCTCTTCTCACCAGAGTCAAATCTTAAAGAAATTTTATAAAGAAGAAAAGAAATAATTCAACAATTCCAATCAAGCTATGAATAGAATATCATTGCATATGTAATATTATAAAACTGTAGTCTGTTGGCTCTGTAAAGTCATTCAATCAACAAACCTTTATAAAGCATCTACTATATGCTAGGTACTAAGCAATGGGAATTAGAAGAAAAGCAAAACAAGCTTCTGTCCTAAAGGAGCTCACAGTCTAATGAGATAACATGCAAACAACTCTATACCAAAGAAAAAAATATGTATAAGATGATTAAGAGGTAACCTCAGAGGAAAGGCATTAACATTAAGGAGGGAATCAGAAAAGACTTCTTGAAGAAGATAGAACTTTAAGTAAGCTAGGGAAGGCAGGAGGTAGAGAAAAGATATAGAGCATTCCAGGCTTGGGAACAGTCAGGGAAACTGTACTTTTAGGAGATGGTATGTCTTAAAGAGGAACAAGGAAGACACAGTTACTAGGTTGTAGGTTTCATGGAGAAAAGTAAAGTGTGAGAAGACTAGAAAAGAAGTAAGAAGACATCTGATTAGGAAGGGCTTTAAAAGTCAAATTGTATTTTATATTAGATCCTGGAGGTCATAAAGAAAGAGTCACTGGAGGTTCTAAGTGGAGGAGTTGGGAGATATTTGAAGCAAAAACACAAAGAAGAAAACTATTGCAATAGTCTAGAGAGTCACAACACCCTGCTCCAGCACAAAGGAGGAAGCAGGAGCCTTCTCTTCTCAAGGGCAAGCTTGACTACTAAAATTTTAGAATGTTAAGTTTCCTGTGTGTGTGTGTGTGTGTGTGTGTGTGTGTGTGTGTGTGTGTGTTTGAGTACTATTCATGTACTTGTTGAGATCATTGGTTTCATTTGGTATATTGTTTTCATACTCTGCTTACTCCACTTTATGTTAGGTCATTTTTTCTATATCCTTTCTACACATATATATCATATATATTATATATTTGTACATATTTATATTATATTATATTATATTTATAATATATACTATAGATTTATAAATCTATAGTATATAAAATATGTAATTATATATAATATATAAATATATCATATTCTATATTATTTCCAAAATCTCTATTTTTCTAAGATTCTTCACCACCATTTTCTTAATGATAAGCAACATTACATTCATAGACCCCAAATCTTTTAGCCATTCCCTAATCAGGTTTTTCTTTTCTTATTTTGAGTTCTTTGCTACTACACCAAGTTTAGCAGATGTTCCCATATGGGTTTGGCTGAGATGAGGTTGAGACTGATGAGCTGTGATTGTAAGAGTCAGGTTTTCCTATATGCCCACCCTTAGTTAATGTTCTCATGGAAGACCCAGATAGTTTGAATCAATCAATCAGAAGTGAACATGCCCTTAATGAACGTAAGAGGATTAAAGTATGTTGGTCACTAGATGAAGACAGATGAATCCATAGGAAAAAAATTGTTTTGGTTGGCTGGAAGAATCATCAACATAGAAAGTCAGGTTAGAATTGTCAAGTCCAATGGGAAAGGGAACTTCTCCTCCTCCATAATCAATGACTTGATTGGAACTCTTACACTATTTTTAAATAAAAGCCAGATGCTGGACTTTGCAATGGCATAATCTGTGTCTGATTCCTTCAGCCGACCACACAAGGTTTCTTTTCAGTGTGGCTTCATCTGTCTTCCTCAATGATAAAAAACTGTAATGCTTTCAAAATGATATAAGGCTTGTTCACACCTAGTTCACACATTTGCTAGATTGATTGATTCCATCAAGATGTTTTAATCTTCTGGGATTATATTAATTGGGATGGGAATGAAATTCCACCCTTATACTTTGTAACTATTTGGCTTGGTAAGTAGAAGACCTTAGTATAAGTTCAGGTGTTTATGCAAGCCACATAAATAAATGAATGAATGGATGGATGGATGGATAAATGAATGAATGAACAAGCAAATAAATAAATAAGATATATTGTGAGTAAACAAGATGGCAGATTATCAATTTATACATTTAGGCTATTGTATCAAAATGATTTTTTTAGTTTTGACAATATATTTTAAAATTCCATTAAATCATAATGCTGCAAATAAAGACTTACTTCTCTCTGAACCACCATTTAAAGTGCAAGGACACACAAAGGAGTTTGGGAATACCTAACTACATTGTTCATGGATCTATCATATAAGATTAGTTCAAAGATATTGAGCTAGAACTAGGTAGAAATAACTTGGCATGTTGAAAAGCAGCCGTGAGAATTCTACAACAAGGGCAGAGTTTCATATCGGTTTGTCCTTTTCTTTCTATCCATACTATTTACATATTCTCTAATTTTGCAATGGAGACCTTTTAAACACATCAATAGGTCAATAAATCTATGCTGTTAATAAGGTTGCACTTGAGCTCAGTCTTCATTTGAGTGTTTCCTTAGACAGTGCATTACATCCCTATAAATGTTTCTACCAAAGAGATTTATTCCTAATTGATTTGTTCTTGCCAACATTGATGAGTCAAACAAATAAAGGGCCAGTGTACAACTTTTTCATTCACTAGTATGATAATTTACTAATAAAAATAATGAGATAAGATAATTCTTATGCTTCTGGGATTTGATTTCTTGGTGAAGGACACTGTTGCACAGTGGCTGGAGTGTTTGACTCTGTGTCAGGATCTCATTCTCCCTCCAACATTTTTTAGCTCCATGACTCTGGGCAAGTCATAGCATCATAGATTTAGAGCTGAAACGTCATATAGCCTACCTCCCCATTTTATAGATGGGGAAACGGAAGCTCAGAGAGATTAAGTGACTTGTCCAACGTCATATAGGCAGTCAGTGACCGAACTTAGTTTTAAATCTGGATTCTTTGGCTCTAAATCCCCCACTGTTTCACACTGAGTTTCAGATTCTTTATCTGCAAAATGAGAATAATCGTACTTATAGTATCTGCTTCTTATGGCTTTTGTCAGGCTTAAATGAGATAATGTTATATAAAGCTCTTGGCAGGTCTTTAGGATCTACATAAATGCCAGCTATTATAATCATCAGTGTCTCCCCCACAAGCCATGGTCACTTCCACTTACCCCAAACCTCTACAAATATTATCCCTTCCAGCTATAATGTTCACCCCTCTCCTCTCTGATTGTGTATACCACACACCCTTATTCTTCCTTCAAAGCACTGTTCAAGACCCACCTTTTCCATGGAACAACGCCCCCCCCCCCCCCCCCAGATACAGTGACACTTTCTTTTTCTGCTCTCTTGTAGCCCATATAATCAGTAACAAAAATTCATAACTAAATTGTCTCCGTGATGATTTCATATGTCTTAATTCCCTGAAATGAATGGAGGCCTTCTGAAGGAAAGGACTGTGTCAAGAGACTGCATCTTCTACATTTTTTTTTAACACTGAATAGCACCTAGAAGAGGATTGGGCACAGCATAGTTGCCTAACCAGAAAACTTTAGAAAGACCATTATGCATTATAAAAATGTACACCCATCTTTTTTTATCTTATACCAGACATGCACAACCAGAACCAGAGACAGAAGGAGAAATTTAAAAAGTGAATTAAAAAAAAAATGATATATTCCTGACTCTACATGACCATTGTGAAAGTCTGAATTGTTTAACATTTTTAGCCAGTTTCTCCAATCCAGATCCAGTCTGCACTGTCGCTATGATTTGAAACCACTTTGATGTATTTCTCAGGCTCCCTAAAATTTTATTCCTTTCGGCTATCATTTGCATTTATCTGCTTTCATCTTTTCCTATCTCAATCCTCCTAACTCCTTTCTCCTGCACCATTTAACTCTATAATTATTTTATTTCTGAACTTTAGGGCATGCCGTATGGACCTAGGCATTCTTTATAAGACTAAGTAGACTATTCCAGTTCTAATCATTTGTAACTTGATAATTATTTGGGAGTGTTCCACCCCTAAACAACTCTGGCTTCAGAATGTATTGTTTTCCGAGCTCTTCTGACATCATTCAGGCATGCTGATTGTACACAAACAAATATGTCTGGGCTTGATAAGGCTGAATTGTATATAAGCTCAAGTTCTTCATTGTTATTATGTTGAAGCAAAAAATAACCACAGTATTTCCATACCCAAGCAAACTGCAAGAAAAGACTGCCCACTCTTGCCAAACATAAAAAGACAGACTGGTAAGAAGGGGAGAGGGAGCCTATTTCCTATCTCAGTACAAACCAGTCAATGTGTCCAGCTGGAATACTGTGGGAATTTTTTAATTAGCTTTTTTTGGTGCAGCCAGATCCTTGTTATGCCTGAGCCACTTCTGGTTTGGAAGTCTATTCATTTTTTTTGTTGTTGTACAGAGCATGGAGTAGTGATTTCTGATTAATCCTACATGACTTTATATTGAATTGAAAACTGATCCTTAGCAATCACTATCATGGCATTTGATTTTTTCTCTAATCCAATAAATATTATCAAATTTTATTTTATTATCCTTCTGAACTTACTAAGCACCTAGTAAAATGAACATTTCCATATGTAAAGTAGGATAGGAAAAGGGGGTTGATTTTGTACATGAAACTACAAATCTCTATTAAGTACAGTTTGCTTTTCCTTCTATGTATATAAGAAATTCAACATATAAGTTTTAAAGCTGTCCTACTTATCTGTTTTCTTCTGGCTTTCCTTCTGTTCACTTCTGTGCATTTAAAACTGCTTCAATTACCCCATCTTCTTTCTTTCTTTCTTTTTTCACAAGCCTGTTCATAAGTTCCCTCTCCCTTTTACTCCACCCTGCAAAATACAAAAACAATAAAAATTCAATCTCTTCAACAATTGTCATTTTTCTTTGCTATCATCTTTGCCAACCTTGTTGGTGTGATATGAACATTAGAATTGTTTTAATTTGCATTTTTTTAATTATTAGTGATTTTGAGAATGTTTTCATATTTTTGATCACTTGGATTTTTTTTTCCTTTGCAAACTGCCTGTTCACATCTTTTAACTGTTTATAAATCAGGGAATAGCTCTTGCTCTTCTATATTTGACTGAGTACTTTGGATGTCCTTGATATGAGGCCTCTTTCAAAGATAATTTCATCAAGGCATTTGACAAAGATATCGTGATAGGCTAGTGCACAGGGAGGAGACATATGAAATGGATAATTATTCAATTAAGTGGATTTGGAACTGTTTGAATTATTAAATATGTAGAGAAATGATTAATGTGTTTATGTCATCTTGGAGGGCTAATGGAATAAAAGCTTATTCAAGAACTGCAGTTTTAAACTCATTTGGTATCTATGGACACCATCACTCAATTTGTGTCTGAGCAGTGGAAGATTCACAGACAGACCCATTAACCCAAAAGGCATGAATACTCTCTATACTCCTAGATGGATCTACAAGAAAATTTATAACTGACTGCAACCACACAGGTATGAACATATTGCTTCTTAAATAGGCCTATCCACTGAATGGACATTACCTCACTCTAAATGAGTACCTGAATAGGCTAAGGTCTCCCAGTGCATCCTGGGCTTTCTCCTGTCATTCTGATGAATATCTAGTCACTGGATCCAGATAGCTCAGGAGGAGAAAGTGAGGCTGGGGACCTTGCACAGCCCTCCCTCACTCAAAACAAAGTCAAGTGCAAGTCATGTCATTGTGTCTGATGTTATGGCCTTCTTCAAAAATGAAGGACGAATACAGACAGACAGACTCATTCTTATACAGAAAGCACAGTAAATCTGCTATTCCTATTTCTTGTAGCTAGTTCCTCATAAAACTCTCCACAATAGGAAAAGTAAATAGAAAAACAGATGGCTAATACATTCTATCAGCAAAGTCCAGATTCTTCCAGTTTTTACATCCTGTATGCCTAAAACCATGGGATAGAGATGGGTGATTGGGTGTATCCACAGACTATTATTTTTTCTATGATTATTTTTTCTATGTACACAGCCTAGATATCCTTTCTTCCTACCATGTGTAATGATAGAGAGCAGGGAAAGATGATCTCTCTATCATGAAATTAAATTCAATAAACATTTTTAAAGCAAGACATTCTGTAAATTGCTGTGGATACAAAAGAAGAAAAATCAAGTCACTATTTCAAGGAACTTACATTCTAAAACATGAATACTGATGTGTGTATAAATGTTCTATGAATAAAGGGTAAAGGAGTCAAAGGGGAAATCTAGAAATAAACTACTAGGACAAGTGTGAGGAAAAGGGAATACATATTAATATAGTATCTATAGCTAAGTGCTATATCTCATTTAATCCTCACAACAATCTTGGGAGGTAGGTGACATAACTAATCTTCATTTTATAATCAAGGAAAATGAGAGAAAGAGAGGTTGTGACTAGCCCAGCATCACAAAGCTAATGAGTACCTGAGTCAGATCTTCTTGACTCCACATGTAAGTTTCTATCAATTGTACAACCTAACTATTAACTCCAGAGTCAACACTAACAATTGGGGAGGTTGGAATGTAGAATTGTGGAGATGGATCCCAATCTTAGTTTTAATTTAAAAGGAGCTTTTGAAATGGTGTATATGAGGAGGTAGAGTATTCCAGCCAAGGGAAACTGTGAAGATGCAGTCAGAAAGAGAATATCAAGTCCAAGGAGTAGCATGTCATATAGCTTGGAAGCAACAGTCTATGAGGTCAGTCATATAAAATTGGGCAGCTAGTTGGCACAATGGATAGAGGGCCAGGCCTGGAATAAGGACGACTCATCTTACTGAGTTCAAATCCGGCTTCAGATACTAGCTGTGTGAACCTGAGTAAGTCAATTAAACCTGTTTACCTCCATTTCCTCCTGTGGAAAAAGAAATGGCATACTCCAGTAGTTTTGTCAAGAAAATCCCAACTGGGATCATGAAGGGTCATACACAACTGCAATGACTGAGCAGCAATGACATAAAATAAGGCTGGGAAGACAGGTTGGAGTCTGCCTGCAAAGGACCTTCAATGCTCAGCTATAGAGTTTATATCTGTCTTAGAGAAAACAGGAAGCCACTATGAAAACTTTATGAGGGAAGGGGAAAGGGGCATGATCAGAGTTGTGATTTAAAGATAATAACTTGGCAATTCTATAGAAGATGATTTGGAGAAGTGAGAAACTAGAGGTAGAGATGCCAATTAAGAAGCTATCACCATAGTTTGGTTAGACGCAATGAGAGTCCCTTTGAATAGAGAGGCTGTATGAATGAAAAGGGGATAAATTTGATGTGTTGAGAGGTGGTCAAATTTGAGAGCTATTGGATATGTGGAATATAGAGGATTTGGATACTGATTGGATATAGGGGATGGATGAAAGAGAAGGAATGAGTCAAAGATGATTCCAAAGATATAAACCTAGTTAACTGGGAAAATGGAGGCACTCTCAACAGGAATGAAGAGGAGGACCAGGTTTAGGAAAAATGATAATTATTTAGTTTCATTTTGGATAAGTTATATATGAATTGCTATTGGGATATCTTTTTAGACATGTCAAGTAGGTAGTTGGTAATATGGGACTTGAATGGGAGACAACTGCACAAAATGATACTTGAACACTGGAAACAGATAAGATCCCTAAGAAAGAAAAACATAGCAAGAAAAGAAATATCCCCAAGGTAGTGAAAAACTTCCACAATGTCTTGACTAATATATGTATATTCTTAATACATGCTAAAGAATTTAATTTGGGACATGTCCTTACTTATGAGGTGAGAGATGGATGATGGTCCAGCAATGGTGAATGAGAAGGAATAATAAGATGGGTTAAGGAAAAAACCCTGAAAACAAAGTAAGAAATGAAGGAATATCCAAGTGGAAATAATAATGAACAATATCCAAAGCAAAAAAAAATAAAAAATAAATGAAATAAAGGAAGATAAGGACTGAGAAAAGATCACTAGCTCGTTGGCTATGTTACAGTACAAAAAATGCTACATTTGGAGTCAGATGACTTGGTTCTGATTAGAATTCTGCCACTTGGTGTTTGTGTGACCTTGAACAAATCATTTAACAGATCTGCATGTCAGTTTCTTAATCTATAAAACAAGAGGGTTGGACTAAATATCCTCTAGGAGCTCCTCCAACTCTGAACATAAGATTCCATGACTTGGCTGTGATCACATGGTTAGTAAGTGTTAGAAATCAAAATTAAATTCTGATTTCCTGACCCCAGGATGAGTGCTCCATATACTCCACTCTCCCTTTCCAGAACTCTTGCATCCTAGAAATTAAAAACAAATAAACAACTCTATCTGTATTATATATTAATTCAAATAAATTCGATCAACATTTATTAAGCACAAAGTATGTACCAGGTACTGTGCTAAGCTCTGGGGCTACAAAAAGAGGCAAAATATAGTCTCTCCCCTAAAGGAACTCACAATCCAATGGGATGAGGCAGGCATGAAGACAAATATATACAAAACATGCCAAATGCAAGATAAATAATAAATGATTAACAGAGTGAAGGCACTGGGATTAAAAGGTAGTGGGGAAGGCTTCCTGGGGCGGTGGGATTTTGGCTGAGAATTAAAGGAAGCTCAGGAAGTTAGAATGAAAAGTATTTGAAATGAAAGAGGGAGAGTTTGGCAGGTGTGGGAAACAGAGAAAATTCCAGGAGCTGAGAAATGGAGTATCTTGCTTTTGGAACAACTAGATGGTCAGTGTCATGGGATCAAAGAATATGTATTGGAAAGTAAGGTATAAAATGACTGGAAAGATAGGAGGGAGCTAGGTTATGAAGCTCTTTGAAGGTCAAACAGCATTTTGTATCAGCTCCTGGAGGTGTGGGCATGTGTGACTTGATCAGACTTACATTTTAGGAAAATTACTTTAATGACTGAATGGACTGGAATGGGAAGAAACTTGAAAGAGGCAAGGACAAATTTTCTAAAAATAGAACAATGAAAGTATGTATAGTCATTCTGGCTCAGGGTCCTGAGAAATCTTAGCATGATGCTTTTGTCCCTAACTGCACTTGGATCTGGTAGTTTTCAATTTTGGACTTTGGGGGTATGCCAAAACTTTTCTTAAACTCCTGGATAAAAATCTTCCATGTTGTGGCAAAGACACTTTGGTTGCAGAAGTTGAGGTCTATAAAGAGTTAGCACTGAACTAGGAACCCTGGAAGGCACCTTCTTTACCAGTGAACACAACTGAAGTAATGACTGCAGCCCTGGCCATCCTGCAGGATTTCTGAAAATGTAACCAGCTCCCCAGAGAGAAGCCAGTTCTTGTTACTGGGATATTTGGATGTTCTGCTGAAAAGCCTGATGGTCAACAAACAGTTCTGACATAGATAGTAGGGGTTATCTGGTTCTTTGTAGTTTGGGTTTAGGATTGCCTATATGGATAATGGAGCATGAGATTAGGAATACATTAAGGAGGGAAGAGCACAAGTATCTTAACAATGAAAGTCTGAATCAATGAAAACAAGCAACCCCCTCCTCCACCCGCCCCCCACCTCTGCTAAGTTTCCATATGTTTAAGTCAGAATTGTCTTGTTCAAGCTTTCTTTTTACCCTAGTCTCAGACCCAATTCTGCTGTCTCCTCTTCCTAGAAGTCTTTTTCTGGTTCCCCTGAACTAGATTTTTCTAGATTTTCCCACCTCAGATTTTTCATAGACCTTCAGTTGAAGTTCTTTGCCCTTATCACATTCTAATTTGCATTCGTTAAAAACCCCTTGAGGACAGGAACTGTGGCATATTTCATCAATCAAAAACATCATTAATAGTCTGTGAAGTACAAGGTACTATGCTACAAGTAGAAATGATAGAGTCCATGTTCTCAAGGAACTTAGTTCAGTAGTGAAATGTTACTAATTTGGATAGCTCTGATACATAATATTGTAAATGCATTAGAGAGTTGTGCAACAAAATGCTATGTGAATGATTTTAGGGAGCAGATGGTTACCAACATTAGCGACCATGGAAGGTTTATCCTCATGTTATAAAAGAACTGGCAGAGGTGGTCAGTGAGTCACTTTCAACGTTATTTGAGAGATCAAGGAAAAATAGAACGGGATCACAGTTTGGAAGATAAAATGCTTTTTTTCTCTCAGTGGTGAGAGAGGGGAGGGGAAGAGAGAGAGAGAGAGAGAGAGAGAGAGAGAGAGAGAGAGAGAGAGAGAGAGAGAGAGAGAGAGAGAGAGAGAAGTATGGTGATGTATACTTATACCGTCTCTCACTCTCTCATCAGCAAGCTTTCCTTGGTCTGGAAAAAGATAAGGACACACCAATAAACATGTAATAAACAAATAACTTCAAATGGGAGACGTGGTTAAAAAGTCAAAATTGTTTTATCAAGAAAAGGTCATGTAAGAGTAATCTCATCTTCTTATTTGACAGAATTTTAGAAAATTAGCAGGTCAGGGGGATGCTGTGGATACAGTTTACCTATATTTTATTAAAGCTTGTGATAAAGCACCTCATATTTTGAAGAGTGGAGGGTTAGGGAAGGAGCAAGGAAGAAGAAAAGAAGAAACTTGCTTCAATCACACAGGAGGACAAATAAAATGTGACTGTGATCTATGAAAGCATGTTATTTGCCTTGCTCTGGATACTATGTAACAGCTATGTATGTATAACTTGCTTTCAATCCTAGAAAGAAAAAGGCTAGGGTTAGAGGTACACATTTCTATTCTCAGTATTAGAGTTATTGAACTCAGATAGAGACAGGGGACACTAATCGATATATAAGGTTCCCTGAGGGCCACACATATACTTAGTTTTAACATATGATATTAGTGTGTTTGTTGTATTTTTATTTATTTTTAAAAATATTTCTCAATCACAGTTCAATTTCATTTGGGGCACACTTGTTGGCAATGTGTGTAAGACACCTCTGTTCTAGATTGCTGGGAAGAATAAATGTGCCTTGAAAAACAAATAAAAAATATTTGAAGGAGCAAACAATGAAGAAAAACAAAGTATAAAGGCTAAGAAAATCTCCCTTCTATTGAGCAGTTGAAGAATAGAAAGAAAAGATGAGAAGGATGCTTGAACATTTGGATCTGAAGAGTTTATAACACTTCCTGCATTTGAGTGTGACATAGTTCTTGCTGGGAAGCAGATGCATGTGTTTCAAGGAATGATGGCATGCTCCATAAATTACCTACTGTCAAAATGTACTGACTGCTACCCACTTAGTGATTCTTGAGGGTATAAAATGATGCCACAAGAAGGAACCTAGAGAGTATTAATAATCATTCAGATGTAACTAAACATCAAAAACTAAACAACAACAACAAAATTACACTAGCTACAAACTCCCCACAAAACTAAAAACCAGGGCCACAGGTGGTGTTTTCATCAATGCTTCTAATTGAAGACAGAGTATTCAGAAGAAAATCATAGTATTTGGAAGAGCATAGCTCTCTAATAAGATCCTACATTGCAACAAATTTTAGATTTCTGGGCCACAGTTTTAAATATAGGAAGCAGGACAAGGAGCAAAAAAGGGATACAGTTCTTGCTTTTGATGGATGGGATGATGATACTTGTCGACAGTGAAGAATCAAAACAATTTTTTTTCTTTGAAATACAAAATAAAAATGACTAGTTAGAAAACACCTAGTCTACCTCAATCAGTTCTTGTCATTAAACTCAGAACAGTTACATATAGAGTAATGAATTAGTTGTGATTTCTGAACCACTTGGTGGATCCGATTTTTAATTAATGGTAAAGGACAAATGTTGTCCTATTTTTCTTTGAAGAGGACAGATTCTACAAAATATAGACCATTGAGCTTAACTTCTATTCTTGGCAAAATCCTAGAACACATTCATAAGGGAGCGGTATGTGAGTACTTAAAAAGAGCCAACATGGTTTTACTGAAAGCAGATCATGAGCCTAACCCCATTTCCTTTTTGGATAGCTTAACTAGACTAGCTGACCAAGGGAATTCTTTATACAAAGTATACTTAGATTTCTACAAAGCATTGACAGAATTTCTCATGCTATAATTATGGGTAAGATGGAGTTATGCGTTAGAAGATAACCTAGTTAGGGACACTTGGAATTGGATGAATGGCTGAAGCTAAAGGGTACTCATTAATGAATCTTTGCCAATGATGAGATATATCAGATATGTTATTTGTCTTGTTCTGTTCAACATTTTTATCAGTGATTTAGATGAAGGGATAAGTGGCTCACATAGCAGGTTTTCACAGGTCATTATGCTAGGTGCAATGGCTGACATTTTAGATAACAAAGGTCAGATACCTCCAAAGAAGATCTCCATAGGTTAGATTGATGAAACAAATTGAATACGAAGAAATTTAATACAAATAAATAAAAATCCCAAATTATTTAAAGTTCAACAATTAAATTAGGGGGAAAATCATAAATAAAATATTTAGAAGAGTGGTTAGATACTTACTGTTGTAAAAAATTATTAGTGGACTATAGTCAAATGTACAACAAAGTAGCCAACATAGCTCACATGATTTTAGGCTGAATTAAAAGAATATAATGTCAGAATTAGGGGCCTTCTCCTATGATAGTTCTGCTATAATCTGTCCTAATTAGCCCAAATCTGTAGTATTCTTCATTTCTAGACACTGCATTTTAAGAAAGACAATAATTCTGGAGAGCGTCAAGAGACAATAACTAGGCTGGTGAAGGGATCTCAGAATACGACATAAGAAGATCAGTTGAAAGTACTAGGAATGTTCAGTCCAGAGAAGAAAGGATTTAGGGGGCATATAACTACTATCTTTGAAGAATTCTCAGGTGGAAAAATGATTTAAATTTTTCTGCTTATCTCTAATGTACAGAACTTAATGTACGTGAAAGTTTCAGGGTCAAACTTCTATAAAGATATAAAGAAAAACATTCTAAAAATTAAGGCCACCTCAAAAAGTGGAATGGGCTGCCTCAGGCGTTAGTAGGTTCCTCTTCATTTGAGGTCTTTAAGGAATATATATGTAACTACTCTACTTGTTAAAGATATTATAGAAGAAATTATTGGTCAGATATAGATCAGACAAGATGCTCTTAGATTTTGTTTGATTGTACTTATCCTGGTTCCATTTCCAGATGCCAGTAAACCACTACATCCACACCCAATGACCCTTCCCATAAAGCTTCTTTAGCTATACTTCAGCCAACCTTGACCCTCTTTCTATTTCAGCTATACCTCAACATACCTGTCCCAATGCCCTATTTAATCCCCATTCTTTTGTCACAATCATTAAAAAAAACCAAAACAATTGCACAATGGGAAAGTAAACCAGAACTGGATGATCTAAAATTGCTGTTAGATGTCCAAAAAAGTAGAATAATTTCAAGACAAACAGGACCAAGGGGTGAAAGGGTATAATCTTTACTCCAGTAATTATAATTCATTAGTAGAGGCAGACCATGCCTCAGAAACACACTCTCAAATGTGAGTCTATTCAGGCTAATCTGAGATTGATTTTATTCAGTGATCAACAATCACTGATCCCAGTAATCTCAACAGTTCAAATTAGCTCTTTTCTCCTTCCACCCCGACTCCCACCATATACACAAATTTATTGTCCTTATAAAGTTTTTATCATAATGCTATTCATGGGTATTGAGTAGTGATTTCTTAAAATGGATCACTGACTTCTTAGTAACTTAGAAGAAAAGACTCATCTTTCTTGAACTAGTTCCTAAGGTGCAGACCCAGAGAGAATCACATATATACAAAGATAAGTTTAGAACAACTACTAGAAACTGTAGGGAAAAATTTCATTAGGATGCCAAAAGGGAATGAATTTTATTATTCTATATTTTCACAGAATCCCACTCTAAGTACTCTAAGTAACGCTGGAAGTGGTTATTCAGAGAACCAACTCTGGAAATATCCAGTTAGTTGATAACCACATACACCTTACTGTCCCTCAGGCAAAGATAATAGCTCTATACTTGCAGCAGGCCCCTATACAAGGTTATTTTATTAACTATATTTTACAATTCAAGAGTTTTGGGGTGGGTTGGGGTTGTACCTGCAAAGACTATGAATCATCAACTTGGGAAAAGACCAGAGAAAGGCAGCTCAAAATGATCAGGAAGAAAGAGAAGAAAGAAGAATTTCACTGTAGGACATACTTAAAAGATGTAGTTAACAAGATATATTTCAGCACTCAGCTTTACTTTATTCACATGCCAAATGATTGAGTGGGCCAGGTTAGTTTCTCCCAACCCCCATCTACAGAAAGTGCATACCCCTTAAAATCAAAAACCTTAGACAATTCATACCTTTTCTTCTATTTCTTCATGAATTCTAGTCCTCCTATTTATCCTCCCTTGAGATCTACAGCACTCTCATGACTGACTCCCAATCAATCAATCAATCAATCATCCAGGAAGCATTTATGTAGGTCAAGATCTGGAGATACCAAGAGAAGAATGAAATAGTCCCTTTCCTCAAGGGACTTTCCTCAAGGTCTTTCCATCTCATTAGAGGAGGAAACAGGCAAACATATATCACCTTCTGTCTGGGTTTAGAGATTGTGGGTACTTTTTGATCAATAAATCTAGTTCGTGTTTCAGTTGAAATTGGAATCAATTCTGGGGGAACCTTATCCCAGAAAGAGGTAGTTCAGCATTCTGTTAGCACTATCCTCCTTGAAGTTCCAAAAGCTAAAGTCAGTAGAAAGCAGAACACAGTAGAAGATGAATATAGATATATGTGTAGGTAGATAGATAGATAGACAGATGGATAGATAGATAAATATGTAAGTTTGATTTGGACAACATTAGATTCCATTTTTTCCCCTAAGGTCTCTTTGGCTCTGTTTCTGTTATTGTTCAGTTTGGAAATAGTAAGTCTGAGATAGAAAATTATCAAAGTGACATATGGAAGGTCATAAAGAGGGTGACTGTTTTTCACCAGTCCTAGAATACAAAAAATCCCCAGGATTTTCCCACTAAAACTAGTGTGGTGAGGGAGGCAGGGAAGAAAATAACTTCACTGAGGTCAAATGAAGAAGAATCTCTATTTTTTTTAAGGGATATGGTTTATAGAATTCATCCCAAGAAAGATTTTAGACCAAAATTCCTATTAGCCTGCAAAATATAATGCCATGTTCAAATAGACTTATTAAGGGAATTGGGATGTTTCCATGATGGACCTCACTTCTGTGTTGTTAATCAGGTTGAACAATCCTGCTGTCCAAAGTATATCCATTGGTCACCCTAACCGGGACCAACTCTTGGTTTATCCATAGCATTGATCCAACCTAAGTTCTTAAATTTATGCAAAGAAAAACTGTGATTATCTCATGATGACCCTGAAGTATCTTGCTATAATTCTCTTGTCAAAACAAGAAAACTGGGCAGGTCTTTGGGTAGGGCTTTTCAATATTAATGCTGTCACCTTCATCAGAGCACAAAATACAAAGGAAGAGGGCTAAAAAAAAAGAAAAAAGCCAATAGACCATCATGACTAAACAGAAAACCTTTCTTCAACAAGAAACCAATCTTATTTCTTCTCTTCTCCAACCCCCATTCCTCTGCTCCATCCATACTGCTTCTATTTGACTATATGCTCATTTCAAAGAATATATTTTACCCTTAGAACCCAACTTCTAGCATAGGATTAAATCACATAGGGCCCTCCCTGAGAGATAGATAAGTACAATTAGTTTGTACCACATTCCTAGTCATCTCTCTGCTGGACCAGTGAAGCTTTATATTTTCATGAAACCTGTTTGTATGTATCTCCTTTTCTAAAATTATTTCTGCAGGTTTTAATTTGTAAACTGTCATGTGGGATTTGGGGCTTGCATTTTACCAGTCACCAGTATGATTGCAAAAGCAAATTAGAGATATACCTGGAGGTTTGTTTGTTTTTTTTTTTTTTTTTAAGAAGAGAAATTGTTACACCTTGCTGGTGTTAAAAACATACCTCCAAAAATAACATAACAACCAAAAAAAAATCCACCCAAAAACAAGACATTAAAAAAAAAGAAACCCACAGCAATCTTGTTTTTGTGGAAGCCGATACATTCAATTAAATACGCACAATCTGGTTAGCTTTCAATAAACACCATTAAAAATAAAAACTTTAAAGTTCTAAGCATGACGACAGGTAATGAAGCTTGTATCATTGCTGCACTAAAGAATTTCACCCAGCAATGCTCGCTTTCAAAAGCCTTATCCTGGTGATCAGAAAGTAATTTGACTCACATTAAAGGCCTCTTGCAATAAATATCATCATTAATTTAACTTCATCCCTGTTATAGTAAAACCCTTTTTAATATAAACTCCACTAATTTGGAATGAGAGTTTTAAAGGGAATGGGTTGAAGTTTACCTTTATATGGGGAACTCTTTGGTTCTTAGGTTGCATGAATTAGTGTAAATAACCTCAAAGAAAGAAGTATATAAAACAGGTGAAAGGACATACTGGTTTTTAAGGAGCCTGGAGAACTTTCAAAGCACCTATTTGCATGCATTGTTGTGCTAATTACAAATGATTCTTCTCTGTATCACACACCAGAAACACTTTGTAGTAGTACTTTGCTAGGTTCTGTAAACTCATTAAAGTTATAAACATACATTCATTCCCCTAAAAACTACTCTATGATTCAAACATTGCACGACTGTAGTACATTTTGCCCCAGTACTCTGAATTTGAAGTTGAAGTTTTATTGGATTCCTTGAAATGGGCTGCCTCTGAATATTCTCTTGCCCCACCCCCCTGAAGATCTTTAAAAGGAGGGCAAAAACACATTTGTCAGGTATGCTACACCTGGGTGATGGTAGGGGAAGATTTTTTTTCTTGATATGAGTTGGACTAGATGACTGTTGAGGTTAACACTAAAATTGTATAATTAAATGCAGTCTACCTCAAGAAAACCCAAATCAAAATAAAATCTCATGGTTTGCTTATTTTCCATATTGAAGGTCCTTGAGATCAAATTCTCCTTACAGCTGTTAACTACTTTATTGACATCAACTGGTTCGGTATTTCCCTTTATTTCAGCCAAAAGTCAGGAAGAAAGGACTTTTAAAGCAAAACAAATAAGTAAATGAATAAGTGAATGAATGAATGAATAAACAGAAAGACATAAACAGACAAAGGAACAAAAGAAAAAATGAATGCCCTCAGCAAATATAAACTAACAAATTTACAAATTGGCTTTGTTTTCTCACTCTGGTCAACAAGTTTTAATTAGGTATTGTATAAGATAAAACTCCTTGAGGATTTTTGTTTGTGTATCTCTGGGGTCAATCACAGTGGCTCTTATGGACTAGGAGCTTCTTGACTGACTGGCTGATTGACTGACTGATTAATTGATTGACTGATTAATTGATTGACTGACAACCGATTGATTGATTGATAGGATCCTTGAGAATAGATTTATGGAAGTAGAGTGACTTGGTTTTCTTGGGCCTAACTTTGACAGTCTGTCTTTATTTTAGATGCAAAACACCATGCCCTGCTTCCTGACCTCCTAACAATTCTTGCTAACTTGTACCTCTTCAGCACTTGTTTTTTTTTTTGGAACCTTCTACATCTGCAATCTTTCATGATGAAATCCTTCAGTGTCTCTGATTGGTGCTTCCCTACCAGTGACGTCAGAGTATAGAAACCAATCAGACACATCACCCTGCTCTATAAAACTCCTGGTCTCTTCCCCATCCCTGATCAACTTTGCCCCATGGGTTGCCCAGGTGCTCTGATACATAAATTAAAATGACACCACCTTTCTATACTCTTGGGGCCAAATTAGCAAGGTTTCCTCTTGTGGAATTATCACCTTCCTCATCCTTCTCTCCTGAGTCATCCTTTTTGTGAGTTAAAATGTACCTAATTAAATTCTATTGCTTTCTGTATTCATTAACCAGTCTATCTCCTTTGGCTGAAGCATTAAGACTTAATACTTAGCTGCAGCTAGTTAGGTCAATCAGCTGCAGTGGATAGAGCACTGGGCCTGGAGTCAGGAAGACCTGAATTCAAATTCAACCTAGCTGTTTGACCCTGGGCAAATCATTTAACCATGTCTGCCTCAGTTTCCTCATTTTTTAAATGAGCTGGAGAAGGAAATGACAAACCACTCCAGTGTCTTTGCCAAGAAAGCCCCCAAGGAGGTCATGAAGATTCGGACACAACTTAGACAACTCAATAACACCCACTGAGACAATAGTGGAGAAACCAAAAAGGAACAAATATGTGTCCTTGTCCTTCAGTAAAAGATGGATGCTTTATATTCCTAAGGGGTCATGCTTGCCATGTCTGGTATGGAGTGGGAAACAGGAAGTGCATGACAAAAAATGATGCAGCTTTCCAAAGTCAATTTCACTTCCAAAAATCTTGACAATTAACTCCCTCTCTACTCTCATGTCTCATTGTAGCATGGAATGGATGCTGGAATCTCTAAGGCTAACCTGGGGTGTGTGAGGGCAGGAATTCTACCAAACTGAACAGGCATATAGCAAGAGTCTGGCAGTATGCCATAGATAGCTACTATTCTTGGAGCTCAGGGGCAGAGAAGAATTATCAAATAGGTTGTTTTTTTTTTTTTTAATCTTTACCTATGAAATGGGTACAAGTATGATCCAGCCTATAGTTCTCTGGGGTCCCTCTATCACTTTTGGGGTGGTAAAATGGCTGAAAAGGGAAAGCAAGAGTCAGCCTAATGTCAGAGAAATAACACTGGATTTAAATTCAGGAGAAACCTGGATTTTAATTCTGGCTCTGACATTTACTAGCTCTACACCCATGGGCAACCTCACTATTTCTAATCCTTGCATTGCAAATCTCATCTACATCATTTCAAGGATAACATCTTGTAAATAGAAAGCCTAGATTCCTGGGAACATAGGCAGAAATCTGAAGATCTGCAGTAAGGAGACATAAAATAGGTAGATCTAATTAGATATTTGGATTTCTGCTTAGGGATAAGGATCTATTTACTGCTGACTACATTTAGGGCATGGCAAGAATGTGTAGGCAATAAAATGTGGCTGAGTAGATAGTCTTTCCCTAATCAAAAGAACAAGAGAGGAACTGCTCCTAAAAAAAGATTTGCTCAAGAGGCCCCCAAAACAATAAACAAGTGCTCAACCAGAGGAAATGAAATCAGAAAGCAACTTTGATCTGAGTCATTGCTAAGAGGTGTGGGCATCATAAATAGATTGTGGCTCTAGAAGGGTACTTCATTCAAACTTATTAGATAAAGAGGGAGAGTAGTGACAGCATTGAACCCTAAGAAAATATACATATGTGAAAAGATCCAAGGACTCAAATAGTTTTCTTTCTTTGACCTTCCTCCTCGACCCATATTTTAGAAAAAATAAAAAATAAAATATACAAAACGAAGCAGACTTTTTTTTGGTACCATTTGATTTCACATATATCCATATTGATCTTTTTTAGACAATTCTCTCACTTTTTCCTTATCTACTTTTTTTCCTCTTTATTTCTCAAAACTTCTTCTGACCTGACTTTCCTTACAGAATTTAAGCCCATTGGATACCATTTATCCTTTCTTTGAAGCCTTTAACATATGTTTTCCAAAAATCTAGCATGCTCATTAGACTTTGCTTGGATTCTTGATCTTTCTCTATCATAAATTTTGTGGTGGAACAGTCACTTGCCTTAAGGTTTCCATCATTTCTTTTCCATTAATCAGTTCTTGTTGGTTGAGCAGAGAAAGTTTAGGTTTTTCTATTTACATCCTTAGTGCTTGGCACAGAACTTGGTAATGCATAAACATTTTCTTCCTATCTTTCTTTTCCTTTCTTCCTTCCTTCCTTCCTTCCTTCCTTCCTTCCTTCCTTCCTTCCTTCCTTCCTTCCTTCCTTCCTTCCTTCCTTCCTTCTTTCCTTCCTTCCTTCCTTCCTTCCTTCTTTCCTTTTTTTTCTACACAGTGGAATTCTTGGTGTCCTCTTATGTAGGGGCTGAGAGCACATCTGACTCCTTGGGAGCTTCTGATGAAGGTCCCCAGTCTGTAATCCCATCAACTGGATTACAGGAAGTCATCACACTTAACAAAGATTCTTCTTGAAAAAGAAACCCAGAGAGATTGAGTGTTGCCCAAGCTCACACATGTAGTGAATAATGGAGCTGGAAGTAGAACTCAAATCTGTTGAATTACAACTAGACTATTCACCCTAAATCTTCTGCCTAGAAATGTTCCCCACCTTATAGTCTGAGGGATCTTTCTTTTCAGCCCTGCTGTATTGTATTTGGTCAAGAGCTGTACATATGCATAGCATAAATGTTCAAATTAGAGTGAAAATAAGCATCTAGGTTTTAATACTCCCTTTAGGTTTGGAGTTTAAAGAAGCCTTCTGCCAAAACATAGAAACTGTATTTGTTTTCCATTGGCAAAGCTCTCCAGAAATAGCACAGGTATGACCCTTTGACCCACTCCTTAAGACTTAAGCCTTCATCTACTCTATGAAGCTTTCCTTGACCACTTATGCCAATAGTAATTTTCCTCCTCTGTGATGCCCTATAAGCCCCTACTTTAGTTTCCTTCAAGTCTAGTTATTCTTTTTTTGTGTTGTGCCATAGGGGGAGTGGTGGAAACATATCATAATTATTCAGTATATACTTAGTGAACTGAGCTAGTACAGATGAAAAATAGAAATGTTAATGGGAAGTAGGAGAGATAGGAATTGAAACCAAATTAAATCATTTATCAATTCATTGACATATTCATTTGTGGATGCTAAACACTTTTGCATTTCATAGAAGTATCAGCAGTATGGTTGTTTATTTCTGATTCTCTGAGTATCTCTCCACAGATCCTAACATTACTAGAAATATCTTGAGTACCCATATTGTAAGTTTCAAATGACTCACATGCTCACTCTTCTCATTATCTGGCATGCTGTTTGTCTTCCTTTTCTTCTTGCATGTAACAAATGTAAAACCTCTAGGGGCTTCTATACATATCTTATTAAAAATGTGTGTGTGTGTGTGTTTACATATCCAGGACCCATTAGAATATGTTGTCAGAATCAGTACTGGGATGTTGTGTCATTTCCCTTTCAACTTGAAAAATAACATTTTGAAAAGTATTTTTCATATACGACATTTTTCTCCCTATTCACTTTGATAGCACCACCTGCTTTGGGAAATATATATTTTCTAGAAATCTCTCAAATAAACTAATCCATTTTCACTATGTGTCTTTTTTGGCAAAATATCTACAGGATTTGCTTTCATAAAGATAAATTCTGTTGCTTTGCTTCTGTCTGTATTTTTCGCCCCTTTTATGAAAGGAAAACAGCCTCTTGTTTTTCTTCTTAAAAAAATACAGAGAGAAGAGGAGCTGTAATAAATTAAATTTTTTATTTTGAAATTGAAAACTAAGCAGTTGGGTGATCTTTGCTGATTCTCTAAATTTGTTTGAGCCCGAATTCCTTCACTGTAAAATAAGGTGGTCTGACTAGTCATTTGATCTATAAAAGTCATTTTTGCTTAGAATTCTGTGATTCTGTGAATAGCATTGGATTCCATGGGTCAGACAATATTTTACTGGTCATATCCTAGGCTATTCTTTTACTGGAATCTTCTTTCTTATAATGTCTCACAGTATACAAGAAACTACTTAAAAGGAAGTTTCATTTCTTTCATGATCCAAAATCCACTTTCTTGATGTCCAAGGATTCAATCAGGTCCTATCTGACAAGATTCCAGTTCAGTACTTTTTTAAAAAAAGGGACCACCAATATTATCAAATATTATTTACAAATGCTAACTATAGCAATAAGACAAGAAAAATAAATCAAAGGAATTAGAATGGGCAAGGAGGGGGAAAATAGTTCTTTGAAGATAATATTATACCAAATGTAGAGAATCAATTAAAAACCTAATTAAAATAACCAACAACTTCAGCAAAGTTGCAAGGTATAAAATAAACCCACATAAATCATCAGTATTTCTGTATGTTACCAACAAAGACCTTCATGAAGATATGGAAAGAGAAATTCCATTTGAAACAACTGCAGGCAATATGAAATGCCAGGGAGTCTAACTGCCAAGACAAATCTAGGAGCTATATGAACACATTCAAAAAAGACTCTTCACACAAATAAAGTCAGATCTAAGACATTTGGAGAAATATTAATTGCTCATAATAGGTTGAGCTAATATAATAAAAATGACAATTCTACCTAAGTTAATGTATTGTTAATTGTTTCATAGAGCTATACAACAGAATAAAAAAATTCATTTGAAAGAACAAAAGGTTAAGAATGTTAAGGAATCAATGCATAAAAAAGTAAAGTGGCTTAGCAGTACCAGATCATAAACTATATCATAAAAGGGTAATCATCAAAACAATCTGGTACTGGCTAAGAAATAGAGTGGTGGATTACTAGAATAAATTAGGTAAACAATACACAATAGTCAAAGCCCATAGTAATCTAGTGTTTGACAAATCCCCAAATCCAAGCTTTTGGGGCAAGATTTCACTATCTGAAAAAAAATATCTGAGAAAACTGGAAAGCAGTTTGGCAGAAACAAGATATAGATCAACATCTCACACTATATATGGAGATGAGGTCAAAATGTATACTTGATTTCAACATAAAGGGTTATGTCATATGCAAATTAGAGGAGCACAGAATATTTTCCTGTGATAAAGGAAGAATTTGACCAAAGAAGACATAAAGAGTATTATTGTATAGAAAATAGATAATTCTGGTTACATTAAATTAAAAAAAAAAAGATTTTCTGAAAACAAAGCCAGTGCAGCCAAGATTAAAAGGAAAGCAGGAAACTGGGTGTAACAGTAAGCACCCCAATATAGACAGGGGGGGGTCTGTTATCACAGGTTCTTAGATCTGCATTCATAAAAGGAAAGGCAACTTTTGAGGGGTTAGCAATCACTTTAATGAAGCACATATATTATTCTTTTAAGCAAGTACATATACCATTCACCTAGTTCAGGGAAGGCAACACCCTGAACTTCAAGGAAAATACAGAGAAATCAAAAAGTCAACAGACATGGCTTCCCCTGCCTGACCATAATTCAACAGACAGGTCCAACTTTCTGATCATAGTTACCAGAGAGGGAAGCACTGACATCTGAGTTTTCAAAGGGGGTGGGTGCCTCCTTAAAGCAGCTTCCCAGAGTCCTGTCTGGCAAAACAAACACTTCCCATCAGTAAGCCCCAAGGTAAAACCTCACCCTCAGGGTATTTATACCTTTTTTAGAGCCAGAGGGTATAGTCCTCCTGACCCAGTGACTCAATAGAAAAAACAAAAGGTACTAGGGATGCTCCTACAAAACAGCTCCCCTAATCAAGCTTCCCACAATGGGCAGGCCCATCAATGGGGTGGGAAAGATCCTCCTTAATCACATTATCAATCAGAGGCACTTTCGGTAAAACAAAAATAGCAAAAGATCCTAATTTGATTACCATCACATTGAAGAAAAAATTTATAATGTTTCTCTGATAAAGGCTTCCTTTTTGAAATATAAAGAGAACTGAGTCAAATTCGTAAGAATACAAGTTATTCCCCAATGGATAAATGGTCAAAGGGTATGAATAGGTAGTTTTCAGAAGAAAAAATTCAAAGCCATCAAAATTCAGATGAAAAAATGCTCTAAATCACTATTGAGTAGAGAAATGAAAATTAAAACAACCCTGAGGTACAAGCTCATACCTATCAAATTGGTTAATATGGAAAGGAAAGTGGCAAATGTTGGAGTGGATGTGCAAAAATAGAGACTGATACACTATTGGTGGAGTTGTGAACTGATCCAAGAATTCTGGAGAGCAATGTGATACTATGCTCAAAGGACTATAAAACTGCATATGCTTTGATCTAGCAGTACCGCTACTAGTTCTGTGTCCCAAATAGATCAAAGAAAGAAAAAGCACCTATGTACAAAATGATTTTTAGCAGCTTGTTTTTGTGTGATACAAGTCTACAATACCAAATGCCAAATGAATAGTACATATCATAATACAATATAAGGGAAAATGTACAGGAGGTATCAAAGAGGACTTCCTGAAAGAGCTGACATATGAATTAGATCTTAAAGAATGAGTAGGACTAAGATAGCCAGGGAAAATATTTGCATATAACTTAGGTTTTTTTTTAAAGAACAAGTGTTATTGACTATATGAGGGAATAAAGAAATCTATAGCCTCTCTATACAGGTCAAGAAAGACCTATCAAATTGGGAAGAAATATTAAGAGATATAACTGGCTGAAATATTAACTCACTTTGGTAGATGGTCATTAATGGTGCCAAGGTGAAATACAATACATAAAACACTGAAATTCCTGGAAGATCTGCATGAGGCATAGAAGCTTTGAAAAGGTGACTTTGATGACTGAGAAAAATGAAGGCATTCATTTTACTTTTTCAAAACTTTTTGACACAGAATTTAAATGAGTATTTTCTAGTTTTGTATTATTATCTAATTATTTCACAAGTTCCTTTTCCTTACCCCTAAAAGAAGCTCCTTTAGGGAAGGACTGATGTTTCCCTATAACACATAGTTGGGATTGGACACAGCACACAGTAGGCTTAATAAATCCTGATTCAATTGAACTAAATTCCACATTTAGAAGGCATTTTCTTGGCTTCAATCTAACACCAAATATAATCATCTTTATGACAGTGAATACTTCATATGGTATTTTTATGTATTTTGTCAGGACTTTTATGCATATGATTTAATTGGATGATAATCCATTTAAAGACTAAAGGGGATAAGTAGAATTAGACACTTTAGGGGTTGCTAGTAGGCATATACATGGCCCTATATCCATTTATAGCTATTTATCTGACTGTCTAACTATCTAGCTATCTCTATAGGAGTTGGGATAAGGATGTGCTCCTAAAGGAAATCAGCATTTTGATTACTATGAAGTCTCCTTAGGATTTAACAATTAACCTGAGATCTAGTTGGGTTAGATGATTTATTGAAATTCATGTGGCTGATCATGGACAGAGTGGCGAGTAACTAGAACACAGATCTGGACACGTAGTCCCATTATTTTGCACAATATGCCATACTCTACTGACTTTGGAAGCTTACACCAGCAGATTTAAAGTTCTCTCTCTGTCTCTGTCTCTCTATCTGTCTGTGTGTCTGTCTCTGTCTCTGTCTCTGTCTCTGTCTCTCTCTCTCTCTTTCTCTCTCTCTCTCTTTCTCTCTCTCTCTGTCTCTCTCTTTCTCACACACACACATGCGCACACACACACACACACACACACACACACACACACAAATATAGACAGGGATCTCATCAACTAACATACTACTAAAAATAATTAACCAGGATGAAAAGTCTTCAAAGTATCTCTGGCCAAAAGCAGCTTTCAATTTCTTGGCTTGTGAGGAGCCTCTGTGTGTTTGTGTGTGTGTGTGTGTGTGTGTGTGTGTGTGTGTGTGTGTGTGTGTGTGTGTGATACAATATGGCACACATGTACCTCTGAACTCAGGTAAATTTTGCCCAGTTCTTTTTGACTTTTAATGGGTTCTTGTTTGTCTTAGGTTGGGATCAGTTGGGATCAGTGTCTTTTATTTTCTTCCAAGATGAATGAACAGTTATAGCATTGCTACTCATCTCCAACTTCCTTCTACATGGGGTTTTCCCAGGAGTTTTTTCTCAAAATAAAAGAAGAGCCTAGGGACAGTTTTAGAAATGGCTACCACACCAGAGAATTGTAGGCTCTAGGGAACTGGTCTCACCACAGGTTATTATAAGAACAGGACTGTGAGTTTGCAAGTCAGAGGCAAGACATTGCTTACGCATGCCCTACAGCAGACATTAGTGAAAGTCGACATGTCATTGAGCGGAATGACTCACAGACACCTTTTCCCACAGCATCTGTGTTCCTCTGCTAGACAAATAGGTAGAGTCACTCCATTCTCAAAACTGAAGTTGAAAAAGGAAATGAGCCTCTCTGTAGGGAGATTTTAGTATGTTTGTGTTAAATGAGAGTGACTATTAGGTTAAATTACCATAGTTAAACGTGGAGCAGAACAGGAACAACCTATGCATTGGAAGTTGTGATGACCTTGAGCTCTGAGTTCAAATCCTGACTCTGCTACTTAATGCCTATGTGCTGTTGGACAACTCACGTGAACTCTTTGGCCCTTGGTTTCTTTATCTTTAAATTGAGAGGGATGGACTGGAATCTCTCTTGGAACCCTCCCGGCTCTAGCTCTACGATTCAATCACTTAGAGCAGACCTGCACAACGTGGCAGCAGTTAGGACCAAAATTAAAACAGGCTAAACTTCTTCAGGCACAGAAAGGACAGACTAGACTAGAGACAGACTAATGATGCTTGGTTGCTGCACACCACATGACAAACATGAGAGTGTACAGCGGCAACCCTACATTTATCGTGGGCCTCCTGAAATCCTTTGGTGGGCCACAAGAGGCCCATAGACCTTTTCTTGTGCAGGCCTGATCTAGAGATCTAGACAACTTCCTATTATAGTAAGAAAAGTAGACAATATTTATTAGTTATATGAGCTTGGGCAAACTACTAAATCTTTCTGCACATATTCCTCATTTGTCAGATGAGGTGGCTGGACTAGGGGACCTCGAACGCCCTAAAGAGCAGCTCAAACATTCCATATTGACAGGCCTCTTCTATGAAGCACTGTGGTATTATGGAATGTAAGGTGGACTTGGAATAAGAAGAGACCTGATATTGAAGCCAGCCTCTGAATCCTTTTAGGTGTGGTCATGGGCAAGGCACTTTACTAAGCCTCAGTCTCAATAAAATGGGAATAATAGCAACTCTATTATCTACCTCACCTCAAGGTTATGAGAGTCAAATCAGATAATAAAACAGTATACAAATGTCAGCTATTATCTCTCTATATTTAATACTTCATTTTTTCATTTATTCATTTTTAAATTTAAGTTTTGAACCCATGATTTTATCAATATATAGGGGAATGGCAGTAAAAAAAAAACTTCCTTCACCAATTTAGATTGTAATCTGTTCTGAAATGTATAGATTAAAGAATTGCCTCAGGTACTTAGATGTATCCAGGGTCATCCATACAATGCTATGAGTGAGAGGAAGGAAGTGAACCCAGCTTGCTGACTACAAGGTAATATGTTATATGCTATGCTCAGTATGAATTATTAAACATTATACCTGTCCTTTAATTTGGGATTTGTTGTTGTTGTGTCCAACTCTTTATGATCCCATTTGGGGTTTTCTTGGCAAAGATATTGCAGTGGTTTGCCATTTCCTTCTCCAGCTCATTTTACAGAAGAAGAAACTGAGGCAAACAACTTTGTGACTTTCCCAGGGTCACCCAGTTAGTAAGTGTTTGAGGCCAGATGTGAACTCAGGAAGAGTCTTCCTGACTCCAAGTCCAGCACTCTATGCATTATGGTGCCACCTAGGTGCCCATAATTTGGTATATATGACACAAATACATAAAAAGGTAAGAAATGTTATGTATAAGCCCACAAAACCAAAAATATCATAAGGTCAATATTAGGGGAGGGCACACCAGCTGGGTGAAGTGGATAGAGAACTAGCCTCATAGTCTAGAACAACCTCAATTTAAAACCTATCTGACATATAATGTATGACCCTGGAAAAGCCCTTATTTTCTCAGTCCCTCAGTAAACTCTCCAGATTATGTGACAGAGCAATGCCAATCTGTGTTAAGTCAGAGTTTTGAGGGAGTTCTCTATGCCAATGAAATCACAACTCTGGTCTAAATATAAATATGTCCATATGCATACATACCAATATGTTCTCATATGTATATATATATATATATATATATATATATATATATATATGCATAGTTGTATGTACCTACCTATATGTATATATGAATATTTACACATAGGTATATGTACATACACATATGTGTGTAAATGTGCTCATACATATACATACATGTGCATGTATATGGATAGACAGATAAATAGATGATAGGAAGATGATGGACACATTGATGATAGATCAATAGAGACAGAGAGGCAGAGATAGATAGATAGACACAGATAGAAAGCCAAATACAGATAAAGAATATTACCTATTAAGATGGGGAATTCATTGTGAACTTTAATGCCCAAGAAAAGGCTTCTTGAAAAAAGACATATTCTATCTGGGCTTTGAAGGAGGGTGTAAAGACAGAGATGATTTGATTTAAGGACATAGTTCCTAACCACTAGTGCTCTCCCAAACTGCATTAAACTACCCTGGGAGGTAGTAGATTTGGCCTCACTAGAGATCTTTAAGCAAAGGTTGTCCATTATGGAGTAGCAAGCATACTTTTTCTGGGACAGGTTAGACTAGAAGTCCTGAGGATGCAATTTCAACTCTTGAAAATGTGAATCCATGATCCTTAAGGAAGAGGGTATTTTAGGTAGGAGAGGGGCATTGACAAAGTCTCATCTGTGGGAAAGGGCAAGGTATAATCAAGGAATTATGAGTAGACTAGATTGGCTGAAACAGAGGGTCCTTGCAGATTAGTGAAAAATACCATATAATCTAGGGGCAACTTGAAGCAGCTATGTGTCCCAGCCCCAGGCTGAGCCTGAAGTCAGGAAGATCTGAGTTCAAACAATATAGCTGTAATATATATATATAATATAAATAAAAAATATAGCTTGGCAAGTCACTTAATCTCTGTTTTCCTCAGTTTCTTCAACCGGGAAAGGGTGATGATAATAATACCTCTTGGGTTGTTGTAAAGATTAAATGAGATTATGTTTGTAAAAAGCTCTTAGCATAATATCTAGCATACAGTAGGTGATATAAAAATGCTTATCTTCTCCCTAATATTAGTTTTATCAATGAGGTTCTATTCCTTTAAAATGATATTACATGAGTAACTTTGTATGTGTGTATATCATGTGTGTGTATCATGATTTGAAGGAAACTTTTCAGTTTCTAAAGTTGATACCAAGAAATATAACATTAACTTTGTAGTCCTAACATTTTCCAAGTATTGTCACATATATTATTTCATTTTATCTTTAAAAGTCTTATGAAGGAATTGTGGAAGATTATTTATTTTGGGGGGAATAATATTTTTCTCAATTGCATATAAAAACAATTTAATATCCATTTTAAAAAAATTTTGAGTTCTAAATTATCTCCCTCTCTCCTTCTGCTCTCCACTGAGACAGTAAGCAATTTGATATAGGTTATACATGTGCAATCATGCAAAACATATATCCATATTAGTCATAATGTGAAAGAAAATACAGACTCTCTCCAAAAAAAAGCCCACAAAAAGTTTAAAAAAAATTTAAAGTATGCTTTGACCTGCATTCAGACTCTATCAGTTCTTTCTCTGCAAGTAGATAGAATTTTTCATCATAGATCCTTTGAGATTGTCCTGGAGCATTATATCTAAGAAAATAGCAAAGTCATTAGTAGTTGATCATCATACAATATTGCTGTTGCTGTGTACACTCTTCTCCTGGTCCTGACTTATCTGCTTAAAATATGAAAAAATAAAAACAAAAAACAAAACTGTGCTATAGAAAGGTAAGCTATTTGTCCAAACACAACATGTTAGCTGTGAGACTGGAATTAGAAACCAGGACACTCATCTCTGTTACTGACAACCAGGGAACAGCTCAAAACTTTTGAGAATCTTTCCAGTGGCCACCAGAAGCTACTAGGGGTATTTGTATTTCTGTCAATCTATTGGAGTCCTGTAAAGTGCGTCAAGAAAATCTCTATGTCATTCCTAATTTCACCCATGTTATGGCTTTATCCCTGGTTAAAAAAAGGAAGATGCCATTTAGGTCAGAAGCAATATCCAAACTGTATATATGAAAATGTTCATCCAGAAGGCTTCTGGGTTTTTATATGCGGGAGTAGGAATAAAAAGTGGCCCCTGTTATCTCCAGGCCCAAATACAAATTTGACTGTTTGGCTTTTAAGGTCCTTTACAAATTCATCACTTTCTACTTTCCAGTCTTGTGTCATTTAGCTCCCTTCCATGTAATCCAGCAATACGGACTCTTTTACTGTTCCTCAAACTTGGCAGGTTACTTCCTGATTCCTGGTCTTTCCACTGGCCTTCCTGGATACCTGGTATTCATTCACTCTCTCTTCACACTTGTCTCCTGGTTTCCATAGCTTCCTTTAAGACTCAGCTCAAACCTTACCTTTTTCAAGAGATCTCTCCAGGTTGCCATCACTGCTAGCTCCATCTCTCTGAAGTTACCTCCCATGTACCCTGTATATATCTTGTTTGTACATGATGATTTACATATTATTTCCCCCGTTAGAATGTGAGCTCTTTGAGGGTAGGAATGGTTTGCCTTTCATTGCATTTCCAATAGCTTAGCACAAGGCTTGGAACATAGTAAACATTTAATAAATGCTTGCTGGCTGACTGACTCCAATCTTAAATTGATCATTCAGAAATCTTTTGCAAATCCTATTTCTACCTTATAAAAATGCCTTGCCCTTCCACCTCCTTTGATTTATCACCTCCTTCCCTTGCTCCACCTAGTCATCATCATCATCATCATCATCATCATCATCATCATCATCATCATCATCTTACATACACACACACACATGCATGCACACACATGCACACACACAAACATACAGGTCAAGACACATATGGGAAATAGAATGTCATTAGTAAGTACCTGCAGGTTATTTAAATGACTAAATAATAAACATACATCATCATCAGTAATAGCTGTCCTCCAGTCATTAATAATGCTAATGCCAATACAAATAATGGCCAAGAAGGGATTTGGGTGGAAAAAAATAAAATGATCTAAGTAATATTAAGGACTCAACTAGTACTATTAGGAGAAAATGGGAAATGACTGCAGAAATTTAAATAAAAGTATGATTGATTGTTTCAATACTTAATTGAGCATCCACCATGTGGTAGGTACTTTAGGGAAACATACCAGGCACAGCTGTAGGACTGTATGTACTAATGAGAAGAGATTGACACGTTGTCCATCTTGTGATTTTCTTCATTTTATAGAATTTTGCAATTTCAGTACAGGGGGTACCCATCTGAAATTTATATGATGAAGCTCCTTGTTAAAGTAGGGGAATATCTAAGCCAACCTGGAGAGAGCATCATTTATGTTCTCCTTGAAGATTCCAGGGGAATATTATGCAAAAAGATTGTACAGGTTAGTAATTATATAAAATATGTAAACCATATATCTGTGTTTATATATAGACATACATACACATATGTATGTATGTATATATATGCCTATATGTCTGTATGTATATATAGATATACATGTATATCTATATATACATATACGTATACTAAAATATGCATTCCTTGTCATTTTTATCCTTTTCAAAATTATGTTTCAACCATCTGGCCAGTTTTTCTCCTAACTTTTATGGACTTATAGACTTTAGTATTTCTGCTGTCCCAGAAAGTATAACCAAAATTATCATTATTTGTCCTTATGCCTTCTCCTTTCTCTTTAGCAAGGGCCTTAAACTGTCTTCCTAAGAGTTTGCTCATTCTTTGCTGTAGCTTGTTTAGAGAACAGTTCTGAGTCTATCTCATTTTCATCACATCTTTTTTTGTTGTTGTTGTTGCATGGGCAAGGTGTTATCTCTTCTGCTTTAGACTTCAGTTTATATTTCTTAGGTCCCTATTCCCCTTTTTTACTGCTCTATAGTCAAAATATTCTGCTTTTTACATAGCCACAATCTTTTCTCCTTTAAGTAAAACCAAACCTTCCCCCTCTAGGTGTTGCAGATTTCTCTTTGTTTTCCTACCACGCAATGCTTCTGCATATAGCTTCCCTTCCATTTAATGAATGGAAGGAAGCTCCTTATTGCAAGGAAAAAACAGTTTGGTAGAACTAATCAATACTTTGGCTTCCCTGTACAATATGTGCAACATTCTGAGTCAATTGTCTTATCACCTTTTCAGAGAAAAGAATGCTTTGTATTGCATCCTTTTTTCTCCAGGTCTAACATTATTTATTGCAGTAGTATAGTGATCGTATTCATTTTAATGTTCTTTTCACTTGTTTTATTATAATTCTTATGTATGTTGTTTTCTTGGTTGTAAGTCATTCTGTATCAGTTCACACAAGCCTTCTTATGTTTCTCTGAACTACTCGCAATAATTTCTTAGTGTATATAGATATAGATATGTTTCAGGTACTCCTCAATCACTTTGTTTTCAACTTTTTACCATCATATGTAGTGTTGCTATGGATATTTTAAGTCCATTTTCTTTTTTTTCCAGTTCTCCATTATACATTGAAAATACTTCGTCAATATATCCTGTCAATCTATATATGTCTTTAGCCATCTCCTTTTTAGATAGTTTAGTCACAGTTATTCCTCAACTTAGGAAACTGGTCTTCACATCGTGGTAAAGAAATTGAAGATTTTAATTCTAAAATATTCAGGTTCATGTTGACTGATTTAAATTCCTTTATATTCTAGATATATTTTGATATGCAGGTTAGAATCAGGTGTAGTGGAAAAGAGTGGAATTTGATGTCAGAACATGAGTTCAAATCTTGACTGTTAATTACTTGCTATATGACCTTGGACAGGTTACTTAACATCTCTGAGCTTATTTTCTCATCTGTAAAATGAAGGGGTTGAACAAAATAACCTTGAAGAGCTTATCCACTTCAAAATCTATGCTCTTGTATCCTAGGCCTGTAACGAATTTAAATATGTTTGAATTTGCTAAGAATCAATCAATCAACAATTATTTATTTAGAACTTACGGTATGCAAAGCATTGTGTTTGGTCTTGTGAAAAGCGAAGAGAAGTAGGCTAGTCTCCCACTTCAAGGTGATATTCATCTATTGGGTGAGCCTAGTGAGCAGTTAATAAATGTTTGTTGACTAGCTGATTGTAACCTTCATAAAATGACCATTCAGAAATTTTGCAATCATGAAACAACTCACCCTAAAGAGTCACAGAATGATAATTCACAATACTGTGTAGTAACTGGTGATGTCAAATTTAGAAGTTTAGAGGAGGAAAAGATTGCCATGGACTGTGTAGTTTTATAGAGGAGATGAGTCTCCAGTTGAGACTTGAAGGATGGAGAGGACTTTTATAAGCATAAAGCAAGGACATCCTTTTTTTCAGTCACTAGGGACTGCTAACGGCCAGATGTGAGCTGTAAAGCAATAAATGGGAGATGACAAGGAGAGGAAGTTTGAGCTAGGAGATAGTACATATTAGAGGAATCATGTTTGGAAGAGAAGGCTGGGGCTAGATTGTGGAGGGCCTTAGATTCCAGGCTAAGAAGCTTAGACTTTATTATGTAGATGATGGGTAGCCACTGAAGGTTTGAACCTGCAAGACTAGTATCAGATGTGACAGAAGAGGCTGTCTCTAAAAGCCTGGGGAAAAGTTTGTTCTAGCATCTTTTCTTCTAGAAGAGAATCATAGGACTCTTCTCAAAGTGATCGCTGACGTAGCCATGATGAGCTCCAGATGGCAAAAGTAGAGAGATAGCAGTATCTGCTGCGAGACTTTCAAGTCTGGTTTTAGGATATTTGGCACATCGCTGAAAGTGCTAATGTATAACTCAATGTTTAAATTGTCATTTGCCATCCTTAATTTTTAAGGACAAAATGGGGATCTGAGGCAGGAGAATTTAGAAGTAATACTGAGAGTTGACAGACACAGCGAACATTAGCCTGGCATGGATAACTTATGTATTGCCGGTTACATATTTTAAGTAAATGTTCGCTGGATCATTTAACTTGGCATTTATAACTTGTGTCAAAAATAGAAACTTTGTTCAGCGTGCAAGGTATAGGAGTTATCATCTTCTAAAGGGAGATAAAGAGAAGGCACAGCTCTGCAGGAGTACAAATTTCCCAAACTTCTTTGACTTTGAGAAGAATACAGACAAGGTTGACGGTGTCAATGCATCTAACATGATTTATCAGGAGTTTCAGAAAGCCCTCAATAAAGTTCCACATGACAGACGTCCGTTTAAGGCAAAAGCTACAGGGATCCAGGATAGGGCATGGAAGTGAATAAAGAGCTAGTTAAAAAACAGAACACAGAGAGGGTACTTGCATGATGAAGCTACATTGCCTTCCAGATAAGGTTGGTAATGTCTATACTTGTGACATAATTGTATTCGTTTTCAGAGTTGAGAGAGACATCTGAAAATGTTTATTGTGAGAGCTTTGCAGAAACCAGAGAAACTAGGTGCTTAATAGCCTAGACAAGATTAATTTGGAGTTAAACTGCCCCTAGCCTGGTTATTGTTTTTACAGATTGTCTCAGTATTTGATCAAGATGGGAGGCAGAAAATAAACACTTGCAGTGAACCAGCAAGTCAGCTCCTTAACGGTAGAGACAGATGCAACTGCTAAGATGGAGCTGATACACTTCAGTGGTGCAGTAGGAGAAAAATACTGAGCTGGGATTTTGGAGACCTGGGTTCTAGTGCCACTTGTGCTGCCTGGATTGGTTGAGTGACCTTTGGTAAGTCACTCTCCATATTTGGGTCTCAATTTCCTTATAGGTAAAAAGAGAGAGTTAGACTAGGTCATCTTTGAGGTCCCTTCCAGCTCAGACATTCTGTAATTCTGTGACTCAGTGAAAGTCTCTAATGTACCTTCTGGGTTTACTATCACCATCTTTTAAAATGTGATACTGGATTTGGGAGATGGGGGTACAGATGGATTTTTACATTTTATTTTGATCAGTCTCCCCCCTGTCCCAGATCAGTGTTTAGACATAAATAGTATATAATAGAAATAATAATGAAAGAAATACTAAGCATTTTCTGTAAATTAAAGCTGTTTTTGCTAAATTATTGGGCCATATTTTTTGGAAATGCTTTCAAACAAATTAAAACTGCTTACAAGGGGGGAATAAGGAAGATGCAAGTGTCTCAAATATATTGGAGACATAAAAGCTAGAGTATGCATAATCGTCTTGCAAGAGTTCCTAAATCTCTGTATATAAACTGTTTAAAAGTAAATTAAAATTATTCCTTAATGAAATACAAATTTGAAGTCACTTGAATAACTAATCATTTTATGACCCATGCAGTGAATTTTTAATGCCTACTTCTACCTGATTATTTTAGATATGTCTGTGTTGTAAATTAAAAGCTACATAAATCATTAATGTGTTGATACAGATCAGTGAACTGCCTACAGTGTGTGTGATTCCTTAGGACATACAATATCTGATTCACCTCCCTCCCTTTCAATTATATAGCTCCTAGATTCTTTTTTCATTCATCCTCAGCAAGGTCTTCTTTTCATAGTGATCTATTCCTATGAACAGAATCTGCACAGAATCCCCTGAGGCATGTACCTGGCTACTCAGACAGGTGCTTTCACTTGACCAACTGAATAGGCCTATAAGTATGAACATAATGGGTGGGGGGTGGAGGGGGTCACTAAATTACCATGGTGACAACTTTCCATTTCCTTGTCAGTATGGCCCTATGTACATTACAACAATATAATTCTCTTGCCAGGCCAGTCTTCTGACAATTCCCCAGAGACTCCCCACTTTTCCCCCTAGCATAGAATATTTCCACTTTAAACATCGAGTTAAATTCTTTATTTCTTTGAAGAGGAATCACAGGACCAATCTTTCCAATGTGGTGTACTCTACTCCTCTAATTCAATCTCCACCCCCACCACCACCTACACACACTATAACCATTTCACATAGCACTCATACATGGAGGAGTACCATATTGTTCTTTAGTTATCCCCACATTTTTTTTTTTTGCCCAGAACAGTGCCTATAACAACATTGGGCTCAAAATAACTGCTCTATAAATGTTTGTTCTTTGATTTTTTTTTTAAAATTTAATTGAGTATCTAGGAATTACTGTCCCTTTCACTACAGTGGTGACACTATCAGCATATGACCAACAGTCTATGCACTATTGAATTGAATTGAATTCAATTTAGCAAGCATTTATTAAGCACTTACTTTATTCAAGGAATTGTGGTAGGCACTAGGGATGCATTAAAAAAAAAAAAAAAGATAAATTTGTGCAAATCTGCATATTCCTTTTTGCCTGCATCCTTTTGTGACCGATTGGCATAAACTTCTGAAGGCCCAGTATTTGGCCTGAGAGTAAAGCACAGCCAAATATACCATGCAGATACACACACACACACACACACACACACACACACACACACATTATTTCTTTCCTTTAGAAAACTCTCCATGGGCTCTTTAGTTTAAAATATCAATTCCTGATCCTAGCACGCAAAAACATTTCTGTTGTGTATGACCTCGAATTAGTTAATTTTTCTGAACCTCAGTTTCTCCTTATATAACTCAATGTACTCTTTAGAACTCTTCCAGTTTAAAATACAACTTCCTGTGATTCAAAGAATCTTTGTCTTCTTGTTTTCCTCTATTCACCAGCTCCTTCTTGCCTTAGTTCATTCATTCATTCTCTCATCCCTTTTCCCCTTAAAGTTTTCCTCCCTCTTAATTCTGTAGAAGTCTTGTCAATCCATGTCTACCCAGCTCAGGTTCCCCACCTCACTCATCCTCATGGAGCCAACCCTGCCTACTCTAGCTCACTATATATATATATGTATATATATACATATATACATTTCCTTTCTATGACTCTTTTTAGTCTTTATGGCCCACATAACACTTTTTAGGTCTGGAATGGACAGTCTTGCATTGTTCTCTGTCCGGTGGGATCTAGCCTTGCCTCCCCTGTAGACTGTAAACTTCTAAAGAGTAAAAAATAGAATTTCTATTCTTTCATCTATCAAAGCACCTAACAGGCGTTGATCACCTAGAGCTGTTCAATACATTCTTGTGTATTAATCCATTGATTGATGAAGCCCATGACTGACTTTATCCATACAACTCTGTAACTAAGTGAGCTACGTGATGACAAATTAATACCCTGGAATTCAGTATGAAAATGCCAGGATCATGTCCTGTCTTTAAATGGCAAGCCCCCTTTCCTCTTTCTTGAAGATGCCCTGGTGAGGAAGCTCTCTTCTCCTCTCCCTCAGGTGGCTGAAGAATCCTGCTTTCATGACTTTTCCCCCAGGTCCCAGTCAGTCTGTGCTCATACATCAGACTGAGTGGGGAACCATGGCTAATCAGTCGTGGGCTGTCTCTGCCGGATGCCTGAGATACTGGCTCTGGGCAGAGAGGATGTGAAAGCTTTGTTGCTCTCTTTTGAAGCTTCTGAGTTTATGGAAAGGTTTAATTAAAGCTGTGTAGTCTTGAAGCATCCTAAGCCAGGATCAAAGACTGCCTAACATAACAGAAAGGGAAAAGGGTAGCAGAGGAAGGTCTCTCAATTTCTGAGAAATGGCAAACCTGGACAGACAGACGGATTGCTGGAGAGAAAATGAGATCAGCTATTTTCGGAGGGGGAGCAATGTTTCGTCTCGTGGCTCTACTCATAGGGAAGTTTCAATCCAGGCTGCCACACAGCCAGCTAAGGCGCAGAGCAGCTTACTGGGTAACAGCTTCTCTTCAAAGTTTCGCCTTTGTGAATAGATTCTGTTGTGAGCAAAGCATATGGTATTTTCTGGAAATACAGTTCTCACAGTTCCCCTTGCCTCATCAGCAGGGAGAAGATAAAAATGGGGAAGAGGCCTGCTGCTGGGTGACATGGATTCTGAGTCCTTAACAGAATTCTGAGAGATTGGAGGTGGGGGTGGGAAAGATGCCTCTGCCAAATTATGTTGTAGGCAAAGTTTCTTCTCAGGCCTTTCCAACTTGTCTTTTTATACCCTTTCCCCTCATGATGAGTCCCACCTTCCCAGTGCTCGGTTCTTTCATGCTGGTCACAGCAGAAAGCCCTGACCCTTTCTTTTGCTGAGCCCAGCCCTCTCTACTGGGACATTTTAAATGGAAAAATAATATGAATGTGGTTCTCAATGTATGCCAGGGGACACCTTGGTGCTTTCTTTGCTCTTTGAATTCCTCTAGATACTGTAGGCTGTCATAATTTTCTAGCATGAGGTTTTTACCCAGAGCCCTTGTTCAGCAATAAACTATCATGAGGAAGCCTGATAGTCTCTCCATTTTACTGATATCAGATACAACAAACACCCAGAATTTGTATATAGCTTTTCTATTTCTTCCAAAGCCCATTTCAATCTACTATTCCATTTTATTCCTATGATATGCCTCCTCTGATGCATCCTGACTATGTGACCTTTCCTGAACCACTTCTTGGATGTTCTCATTTCCCTCTCAGTCTCTTTTTATCACCTAACCCAAGAGTCTCTCAATGGTTTCCCCAAAACTGCAAGATCTGGCCAAAGGCATAGAGGTAGGGACAGGACTGAGCTTTCCTTTCAGTTTATAGCTGAGAAGAGTGTTCATTTTTTAAACAGCTGGTATCTGGTATAAAATATGGATAGCCAGAGATGTGAGTAAGGGGGGAGAGGGAAGGGAGGAGAGACCAAGAGAAAAGGAGAGAGAAGGAAGAGGGATAGAGAGGAAGAGATAGAGAGAGACAGAGACAAAGAGGCAGAGACAGAGAGGCAGAGAGAAACAGAGACTGAGGGAGTGAGGAGAGGGGAGGAGAAGAGGGGAGGGGAGAGAAGGGGGTAGGGCAAAAGAGAGGGAAAGGAGAAAGGAGGGAAGGAGAAAGAGAGAAGAGAGGAGGAGAGAGAGAAACAGCAACACAGATAGCAAAGGAGAGGGAGAGATAGTGACAAAGAGGGAGGAGACACTGATAGAAATAGAGTGAGGGGGAGAGACAGAAGGAGAGAGGGAGACAGAGAGAGAAAGAGGAAAAGAGGGGGGAGAAGGGAGAGAGAGGGAGAGGAAGGAGGGGAAGGGAAAGGGGAAAAGAGGAGGGGAGAGGAGAGAGAAGAGAGGCAGAAACAGAGAGGAGAGAGAAAGGGGGAGTAGGGAGAAAGAAAGGGTAGTGAAAAGAGGAAGGGAGGGAAGAAGGGACAGAAACAGAGACAAGGAAGTAGAGGGAGGGAGGGAGAGGGAGAGATAGAGGAAGGAAGCATAATGTAGTCAATATGGAAAGACCTGGATTCAAGTGCTGTCTCTTATGCATACAGGAAATAGGACACTGTATGACTTTGACTTAATGACTTAATACCCTGGCAATTTTCTGAGACCCTAAGTTAGGGTCCAAGAGGGCACAAGTTTCTAGAGACAGAGGTGATAGGAGGTGAGTCCACTCCATGGGGCTGGGGGACAAAGTAAGCAAAAGCATAATGGGAAAAAGGGAGAGTTTGGACCTACTATACATAGAGTACATGTAGTCCGATTTTGTGAAGCATGCTTTAAATGATAGATTGTAATTAAAAAGGGTGGGACATCAGACATTTTTGCTTTTTTTCCCAGTGGGAAATATAGGGGTTATCTGTAGGTGAGTGGCATAATCACAGGAGTACATAAAGGGAAATATTTGATCAACAAGGTGAAGGATACACAAGAATTAATCAATCAACAATCATTTGCTAAGTGCCTTCTATGTTTCACGCACTGTGTTAGGCACCAAAGATATACATACTAAGGACAAAAACAATATCTTTTCTCAAGGAGCTTACATCCTATCAAGTGAGAACCTTATGAGTGAAGAAAAAAGGGGGAAAATATACAATGAACTTGGAAAGACAAGAGCAGGTTGTGAAGGATATTAGGTTTACATTTTATTCTAGAAGCAATAAAGATCAAATGAGATAATATTTGTAAGTGGGATGCCTGGTATACAGTAGGTGATTAATAAGTGCAAGTTCCCTCATTTCTCCCTCCCACTCTGAGGAGAGGAATGTTGTGATTAGTTTTGGCAGTTGTGTAGATAGATCCCAGTGGTGTTAAACTCAAATAGAAACAGATTCCTTTGGCTGCCTCTTGATTTAGAAAACCACAAAGTAACATTATCTTTGTTGTATTGCATTTTTATTTATTTAGTTAAACATTTCCCAAGTCTATTTTAATCTAGTTTAGGGCCTTACTCTTAAGTTTTGCTGGTGCTTGTGGCCCTAGGGAAGTATGGTTGACACCTCCAGTGAAAAGGATGGATTGGAATGGGATGAGACTTTAGTCACTGAGGCTATTTAGGAGACTATTAAAATAGTTTAGGCAAGAGGCAATAACAATCTGAACCAAACTGTTTGCTCTAAAATAAAGAGAAGTGGTTGTTATAAAAAAAAAAAAAGTGTGAATTTACAAAAGGCAAGGTCTGACACCTGAAATTTTTTGTCTTGGACCTGTGATTGCATTGATCTAAGGAAAGGGAGGGTGGAGAAGGCAAGCAACCAGCCAACTGAAATGGCATCTTTTCTGCCACAGTCTTAAGAGGAACCCAGGGGGCACTGGGAGCTTAAATGACTTGCCTGGGTCACAGAGATAGCTCAAATGTCAGTGAAGGGATTTGAGCACAAGTTACCCTGATCCCAAGACTGGCACTCCAGATGTTTTTTCCACATTTCCTCTCCAAATCAAAGCAAATCAAATGAAACAAGAGGGAAAGACCCGATATCAGGGGTTAAGTATGGGTTCTATGTGAAGGTGTTTGCTTTAAAAAAAAAAAACAACAAACTTGTATTGTCATTTGACTTTCTCTGATTCAGAGGGAAAAGGGAAGCAGACTCTGTTTGAGCTTTGATCTCAAATCACTTGGAGATATGAAGTAAGAGAGACTTGGCACTTTCTAAGTCAAGGTGAGTAGCCAGATATTAAAAGTGGAATCCTCATCATTCTTCTTTCCTCTGATTCCTCACAAGAAGAAATTTTCTCTGGTCATTTTTTTTTTCAAATTGTAAAAGAATAGATACTGATGAAACCTCCCATTTGAAGAAACTTGTTTTTCTCTCCTCTCAGTTCATGACCCCTTTGAGGGAGGGCTCTTTCTGGAGGGTAACATAAGGGTTCCAGTATGTTGAGGTCAGTTGGCCAGTCTCCCTTCCCTTTCCTCCAACTGAGCATCACCAAAACCTGCAGCCATTCATGGCATTTTTCTCCTCTGGTTGGTTGAGAATTCACCTTTGTGCCCCAGTCTTTAGAGGTTAGTATGATTTTTATAATAATTTAAATTATGATAGTGATGGTTCATTTCAGTGCAAATTTAACATAAAATGCTTTCATCTCAGCAGTGAGGTGGAGTAGATAGATAGCACAAATGACCTTCTATGTACTTTGCCAGTGAAGCCACTGGGGGTCTCCAGGCCAGCGAATACTAGGAGTAGGATGCCTGTTTAGATCTTGAACAACAAGAATGGTGCTCTTTCTACTCTATCTTTTATAGCTGCCATTCATTTGCCTCTTCATGAACCAGAATATAAATTTCTGAAGGTGGGAGTGCTTAATAAACACTTCTTGAATTGGATCTCTGTGTTAGTCACCATGTCAAAGGAATGTGGTTTTCAGAGTTATTGCAACTGAAAAAAAATCACAATGAGACTGATGTAGAGACAGCTTGGCATAGAAAATAGAGATGACACATTAAATAGGCTATATGATCCTGAGCAAATCACTTAACCTCTCAGTGCCCAGGAATCTCTCTAAGACTATAACTGCAAGGAATGTGCTGATTTGCTTTGGCAAAGGGGATTTCTTCCTAGGGAGATCTCTGCGCCAATGAAATCACAGGTTGGTCCCACCCCCTAACTTCCACTTAAAAAAAATAAAGGTTACTTCATATCCTTGGTAGGCAAAATGGGGACCTTATCTAGTTGTAATTGTGTCAGGAAGTACAGTTAGACAGGATGTCAACATACATCTATTAGAGCTTACTTTGTGCCAAGCACTGTTCTAAGCTAAACACAAGGCATCCCAGCCCACTAGAAGAAATATGAGCCCTAAACTGAGTCAACCTCTCTTCCTGCCATTCTGGATTACTTCTCATTCCTTTTTTTTGTTCTTAATCATAGAACTAATAAGGAATTATTGAGGCATAGTCTGGTGACCAGAATCATGGTATTAACCCAACACCTACTCTCTCTTTTCAGCATTTTGATGAGGCAGTGGGATAGAGATCCAAGTGAGATAATTCAAAAAATCAATGGGCTGGATTCAGGAGATCTGAATTATAATCCAGGCCCTGCCACAAATATAGATGTGTGACTTTGAGACATCTCTTGGGTAAATCACAACCTCTCTGGACTTCACTGTCCTTAGCAATTTTGACTAGATAGTGTCTGTTTCCCTTTCAGGTCAAACTTTTATAATTCCAAAGTTAGGTCCCTAACCTTATGGAATTTACAGATCAATTGGAAAGAGGAAGAAAGAAATAAAACAATTTGGATTCCACTCTTCCTCAGTGCCCCGTCTTTCATTTTCTTCTTCACTCACTGTATATCTCTTGTAATCTTTTGATCAATGTTCATCCTTCTTTCTCTGTTTCCAGTTCTTATATACATTTAATTCTGCATCTCTCTCTCTCTCTCATTATCTCTATCCCATACAGAGAATTTTCAAGACAGAAGGAACCTTAATGGATCATTTATTGCAGTCTTTTCATTACATGGATGAGAAAATTGAGGGTCCTAGAAGTGAACTGACTTCACCAAGGTAACAGAGCTGAGATGTTGCAGGGTCAGGATCTGAACCCAGGTCTCCAGAATTCAGTCCCATGCTCCTTCCACAATACCCCTCTTTCTCAGCTTCCCTTCTCCTTCATCAGTACTGTTCTAGAACTCTGACCCATGTAGAAGACATTCTCTCTTTATTATTCTATTATAATTCCTTCTACCTTATTATCTCATTCTTTCTATTTTCTCTGTCTTGCACTTCACACACACACACACACACCTATACACACTCATGTAGCCACATAAACATATCTTCTTTCAATCCTTATTTTACAGATATGGAAGCTGAGAAGTATAATTTAAGTGATTTATGTGAAGACACAGAGATTAAGGAACAGATATAAAACTGAGAGGTTAGGGGAGAAGGATATTTTGTTATTGAGTCAATTTCAATCCTGTCCAGCTCTTTGTGACCCTATTTGGAGTTTTCTTGACAATGATACTAGAGTTGTTTGCCATTTTCTTCTCTAAATGAGAAAATCGAGGCAAACAGGGTTAAGTGAGTTGTCCAGGATCACACAGGTAGTAAGTATCTAAGGCTTAATTTGAATTTGCCTTCCTAACTCCAAGCCTTGCACCTAGTCTTTCACTGTACCACGTAGCTTCCCTGAGGAGTGTGTTGAGTGCTGTCAATCCTGAAACCTGGTTTAAATCCTTCCTTCTCTAAGAAACATTCCTCAACTAACAAAACAAATACTAATATTTTGAACTCTGACTTCTCTGAGTCTTTCTTTTTCCTTTGTACACATGCACACTTTATCTTCTAGCTTGTGTAAGAGACTTGCATTTATCCAATCAGCCAATCAGTCACTAAGCATCCATTAAGCACCTGCTACGCTATATTAGGACAGAGAATACAGATGCCTTTGTATAATCATCATTCTCAAGAAACTCAGCCCTGTCTCTTCAGATCTTTGATATACCAAGATATTTGATCTCTTTTTTTTAAATGTCAGCTAGTTGTCAGAAGAGAATGGCTCACTAATCAACACAGTAGGCTCTTAATAAATGCTTCTTCAGTTCAGTTCTAGGATCCAACAGCACATTACCCTACAAGGAGAGATTCGTGAAACTTTATGAGAGATCTGAGGTACATTCATTTATTTATACCAACTCCTATTAATTCTAGATGTGTGAAATTGTTTTATATTGACTGATACTTGCTAGTCACTTGTTTTATTCATACCATATTTTGTTAGTTAGATTGAAAACACTGAGTATATCCCTTTTTCTTAATGAGTGTTAAATTGTCTCAAAAAGGATATAGCAATCATGTAGCCCTACACTTTTATTTATTCTATCAGGCTGTTGCCTGATTTGTATTCCTTACAGATTGTTGCATTACTAATTTTTATTGACAAATGAGGAAACTGACGTTTATATAGTTTAGGTGACTTATCCAAGTTCACATAGGTAAGGAAAGTAGTGTCTGGGTAAACACGAGGAAGTTTCTTCTTTATCATCCTATATAGTTCTTCCTATACGCAAGCTTTCACAACATTCTTTTGGAATAAATGTGAAAAAGAATCAAATTGCTTCCATTTCACTCTCCCAATAAAGACTTTGTGTCTACTGATAAAACAGGGCAGAGAAGTAAGGTAATTTCAGGATGATTCAGGCAAAACCAAGGCAAAACAACCAGCTACTGAAGGAAAAGAGAATCCTTACTGTTTTGAATTACCCATATGGGCTGTCTATATTGATCAAAAGGACTGGTTAATAACTCAATTTTCTAGCATGCCTGTGTAGACACAGTCTGAGTAAAGCGCCAAAAGCAAACTCAGGGAAAGCAGATTGTATTTAGAAAAGACTTTCCATTTCAGTGATCTTAGGTGTTAGCTCTACAGGCAGGACATTTAAAAAAAAACAACCACTAAAAAATCATTACACACTTTAATTTCTTCTTTCTCTCATTCCAGGCCTTGCCTGGAGTTTGTCTTTTAAAATTCAAAATTGAGGCATGTTTTATGCTCGCAGGGTATTCTCCAAATAAATACACACTTTAACATTGGCTTGTTATTTTCTTTCTCCGCATCTGGTTGGTAATGTTTTCAATTAAGTTGCATTCCAATTTGTCTTATAATAGTAATAATAATAAAACTTTTGCAGAACGAATGAGACATCCCCAAGGAGTTATTTCTCTTTCCTTTTTCCCTCCTCCTGTCTGAAGTGCTCCTCATTTAGAACAGGCTTGATTTGATCCAAAATGCTTCACCCATATTGCCTGAAAGGAGTGGGGAGGAGGGGAAGTGTAGAAGACAATGAAAATACACGCAGTATAGAAAAGAACCTGATAGTGACTCATATTGTAAGGAAACATCACTTCAGTCATTTTCATTTCATTCATTTAATCAAGTACTTATTAGTCAATCAATAATCATTTCACAGGATCATAGATGTGGAACTGAGAATATCTACTAAGAGCTAGGTAGTAGGTAGTGATAAACACCTCCTAGGCACCCAGTCTTGAAGTTGAGGATATAGAGACCATTGGGTGTGGCTATAAAGTAATGAAACTAACTAAAAACCCCAGCTAACAGAATGGATACGGCCAAGCGAATAGTTCCTTCAGAGAACCCTTCAGAGGCCCTAGCCTTGTTCTTAGGATGCTGCCAATGCTTATGACATTTCTCAAGCAACTCTTAGAGGAATTCTTCACAGAGAACATGTTTTATTCTTTTGAATATCTTCAGTGCTGATATATTTTTATACTTTGGGCTTGGGATTTGATTTTAGAATTTTTTTGCATCATCCAGAATTCATTTGGAGTCAAAGCTTGAGAATAAGGTAAGTGACCAAACTGGGTTGTTTTGCATGAGAAGGGAATTTTCTATAAAAGGACCAGCTAGATGTGGGTTTTGGTTTTTTTTTTTTTTGTTTATTTGTTTTGTGTGTGTGTGTTCTCTCTCTCTCTCTCTCTCTCTCTCTCTCTCTCTCTCTCTCTCTCTCTCTCTCTCTCTCTCTCTCTCCCCGTCTCTGTGTGTGTGTGTGTTACGTCTCTGGGAAACATTCCCTAGAATGTTTAAAAACATTTTGACTAATAATGAAATCCTTATTGGAATAAGTAGAATGCCTAGAAGGCAGGGGAAGAAGGCTGTCACATGGTGGAAAGGACCCTGGATTTGTGATTAGAACACCTAAGTTAGTCTCTTAGATCTACTCTTAGTCAGTCAGACAACAAGTGTTCAGTCTACAAATTTATGAAATACTGACCATGTGTGCCAGTCACAGTGCTAAGTATGAGGAATACAAAGGCAAAAACATGATCCCTGCCTTCAGTGAATTTATTTTCTAATGGGGAGATTACATGCAAATAATGATGCATATATAAGATATACACAAGGTAAACATAGGTAATCCCAAAGGGAAGACTGGGGTGGGGGGAGGGGAGAGAATGGTAGGCAGTTGTCCATATCAATTTAACTCTTTGACCCTGTTTCTTTATTAAAATAAGAGATTGAACTAGATAACCTCAAATGTCCTCCCATTCTAAATGAATGATCTATTGATCTCTGAAGCCCTTTCTATCTTTATACCTTCTGAGCCCATAGAAGCTCCTAGATGTGGAGGCTAGCAGGATAAAGAGATGGGGAGAAGGTGTAGAACCACTGTCTTTGTTGGAGGGATGGGGTGTCAAACAGTTTAGAAGAGGGTGGACTTTATTCAGAGACATTGCTTAATTTCTTAAAGCTTTCTTCACCAAGAGATGAAGGAGCCTTCAGGGAACAAGTCCTCTGCTGTGTCCAGCATCTACCCATCACTCAAGGCATGCTACCTGAACCCCTCCAGTCATCAGATGTAGATTCATCCTTCTAACTAGCCAGTGGCTCCAGAAGTCAATGTGAGGGTCCCATTCTTTACCATGGAGTCTCTGGACCATTGGGTCCTTCTGACCTTCCTGAAAAGAAAGGTACACCATGTCCTTGGGAGGCTGGTAGAGGGCCTCTGCAGACAATCTGATCAAGCAGAGGCTCTTGTGTAGGGTAGCCACTCATTTTTGGTAACAGTCATGCCCTTTGATGGTCTTAAGATCTATCACTGCTCCAGGAACCACTGTGGAGAATATTACAGTTGCCACTACTACCATGGTATCAGTTGAGTCCAGGGGTGGCACTGTTTCTAGCTCTATGATAATTTCCCCTGGGGGAAGAGGAACTATTACCACTGCTATTGTCATACAGAGTGATGTAATATGCATCATCACTATGGGAAATGTGAGGAGTCCTAGAGCATCTACCACAGGTTTTGCTGTAGCAAGGCCTATCATGGGGATCCTAGATTCCCAAGCCCAAGAAGGCCACTCATAAGGTACGGGGATATTGCCCTCTTTAGGGAATTCATATAATTTTGGCAGGAACTGGTAAAGAACCGCAGGTAGTGAGTAGAGAGCCAGAAATGTCTGGCAGCTGTCTTAGAGCACCTGACAGTGTGTGTACAGATGCAGACACAGGCTCTTAGACCAAGCTCTTAGACATGATTCACCATAACCTGCCAGACTAGAAGGAGGATGTGACTGTCCACTTGGACCACTACTCTCTACTACTATCTTTTGTAGGCCAGAAGCAGGGCTTCAGTACCCATCCCAACCTAGGCCCCAGTGGATCATTTCCTTATCAGGGAAATGGGATAACTGGGCCTTCCACTCATTAAGTGGCTCCCTACATGGCCCAAGGTTTTCACTCCTCTTCTCATCCAGGTTATAATTAGTCTCCTATGCCTGCCCTTGTTAATACTTTGGGAGCCCAGTCAATGGCTAAACTTTAGCAAAGACTTCTCATGGGAACAAGTGTAAGGGAAGGATCATATGTAAATAGAGGGAAAGAAGGTTAATTGGAAGACAAAGAATGGCAGGAGGGGAATAAAGCCCACCTTTTTAAAGATGAGCATAGGTTTGGCTAATGCAGAACTGATATCAGATGGGAGTCATTTTAATGGCCTCAGGTCTTCTCCTTTGGCCACATGGTGCTAATAACTCCTCTCCCACCCCATTCTCCTCCCACAGTAAAGCTCCTTATAAGAACAAACTAAATACTTACATGTGCTATTTTTCTCATAAGGGAGCAAGTTAAACAGTTTCTTCTTGATATGAGCTAATAACAAGCTTTTCTTTCCAAGATTTAATTAACCCCTGACTTTTTGTTGGTGAGCTGAAGAGTTGAAAAGTGGAGGTTTTGTGTGTGTGTGTGTGTGTGTGTGTGTGTGTGTGTGTGTGTTGTGTGTGTGTTTTAATGTTTGAGGTGTGGGAGGACAAGGTGGAAAAGTTAGATAATGCTTTTTATAGGCAGTGATAGTGATGTTGGTTAACAAAAAAAAGGACATTGGGATACACATGACCTTGTTATAAAGTGATATTTTGAGGAACAGAGCCAAATGAGAGCATGCAAACATTCAAAATAGTAGATTTGTGCGGGGGCTGATAACACAATTTGAGGCAACTTTTTCTCACTGTGGTTCATCTGAACACTGGATAAAAAAAATGATTTGATGATGAGTATGTAGGATAATCCAATGTAAACTACAGGGTATCTTTGGCAAGAAACACCACCAAAGTGTCTCAGCTGGGTGAGGTATCCAGTCGGAACTCATTCAGATGCTTGTTGACTTAAGAGCTCTAGCTCCCATATTATCTCATGCCAGTTCTGAGTTGGTCTCTGTATGTAGATGAATCTCAGCTACATCCACTGAATGTGTTCCTGATGTTTATTGTTTGTTAAATTAAATCACATTTGAAATATACTAGTTGAGTTTTCTTTTTAAGGGGGCTGATTGGTGAGTCCATATGCAGAATTAGTGATCAACACCTAGTGGGACATCTTCAGAATCTAGCCTCTCATTTATACATGTTCCTCAAATGGAATACACCTGCATTATACTTCAAGTCCCATAGATAAAAGCAGTTTCATGTGATTGTAATCTTAACCAATCATTTTTGTGTTTATCATTAGAAAGTGATGAATGGGCAAACAAATTTTAAAAATGTCAAAAATGTTTTCATTTTGGAGCTGCTGCAGTTCTAACTGTTGAAGTGCGCTGATTAAGTTGGAGCAGTCTTTATATCATAACCATTTAACTTACGGGGAACTTTTAATGATACCTGATGAAGAACTTAGAATCTAAAAGTAATCTAGAATTTCTTTAATGTAGTGGGAAGAGAAGTTTAAACTAGTTTATGACATATAAGGTCACATAGGCTGTGTTCTATATTAACATTAGATTTGTAATTTAGACTGGGAAATTCATTATATCCATATTGAAATGGATCTGTGATCTTGCTGATTTGTGAATTCCCTTAGACAATTCTTGTCATCACTCACCCATGTCTGCCCGTCCTATGCAACTCTTCTTTATGCTCTCTTAAAAGTATATCACTGATGGCCCACCCACTGTGTTAGAGGAGATCTCCTTTTCTTCCTCACAGCAAGAGGCTATTGGAAAACAATCTGATCCTCCACTTGTTATCATTTCCTCTCTGTGTGATCAGCTCATCTTCTTTTTCTTATACCAATTCTTGATGTTATATTTTTATTTCTGTTATTCAGAGTTCTGGATGGCTATAAGTCAAGCTTAAGTTCAGAATGTACAATTGAATTAATTTAATTTCATATGACATACTATTACATTTTAGATGGCATACTACATTTCTGAAAGCTGGCTAATACCATTACCTTCATTTCACATATGTGGATATTGTGGCATAAATTTGTCTCTGTCTAGATGGATAAAACTTTGTTTTATCTCTAAGGCACTTAATTTCCTTCTTTAGAACTGATGAAGTATATTCCCAGGTTATAGGAAGCACCAAACTAGTCCTGACTTCTTTGTTTTCCATTCCAGCACAATTCAGTAATCATTTTCACTGATAAAAGTAAAAGTAAATTGTTTTCTTCTTGAGTTTTCTGAAGGACATAGTAGTTTCATCAGAACAAACTGGAGTTTAAAATTATATAGATTCCCCTATACCCAATATACTACCAGGTTTATTGAAAAATACAGACTGACTTGGAAGGGAGGGGATCGAGGATGGATATTTCCTGACTGACTCACTGTTACCCTAAGTACATATATGAACTGATTTCAAAAGAAGAAGCATCATCCATGGCACTCCAAGGCAACCAACCCTTTCAAGAACTTTACAAGCTTCTTTTAGTTGGCACAGGGTGGTTAAATTCTTGAGGTTTTTATACTAAATTAGCCAAAGGGAGAAGGAGCCCTTTAAAAATGAACCATAGATTGGAGAAACAGATTTCAGCCATTTTTCAAAGGACTGGTCATGAGATGCCCAAATAAACAGAGAGATTATTAAAATTCTTTTGATGTCAGGGGCTACAATAAATGGATTTCCCAGTTATTAACTCTTTTTGTCTGCTTATCTTCCCTCCTCTGTCTGGGGGCAAGAGACCCAGTCCAACCAGACTTCATCCTTAGTCTAGTAAAATCCTATGGTCATATATTTTATGGACAGGAAAGTTAAACCACAATGATGTTTAGGGAATCATACTGGTCATTTATTTCTCTAGTTTTATATTCATTCAATAGTTTACCAACTGGTACAATAAGATTTTTAATTCACAAAAAGCATGAATAAATTTTATTTTACACTGCCTAAGCGCAACAAATCTTAACGTAAAACACAAAGCAGTTTTATATATATATATATATATATATATATATATATATATATATATATATATATATATATATATGCACATTCCTTTACTGATTTTTATGGTATCAGTATCTTCAGTTGGGGAAAGATAGATGCTGTTAAGGCTCTTTCAGAAGTGGCCATTTATTGATAATGCCATAAGGTCTTCTGTTTCTCTAAACATTCCAGAATATGTGTATATGAGTGTATGTTTTATATATATATATATATGTGTGTGTGTATGTGTGTGTGTGTGCCTGCATGTGTGTATACACACACATATATGCATATATATGTATATATGCATTTGTGCCTGTTGGATTATACAGCCATATATTTGCATACACTATATTTGTAAACACACACATATACACACACACATATATACACACACACATACTCTCAAACTCTCTCTCTCTATATATATATATATATGTGTGTGTGTGTGTGTGTGTGTGTGTGTGTGTGTGTGTGTGTGTGTGTGTATGTATGTATATACACAGGCACAGTTTATATAAATTTGATTCTTGACATCCCTAAAGAGGCAATGTTGTGGAGTAGAGAACTGACTTCATAATAGGAAGCTTTAAATTCAAGTCTGATCTCTTATACGTAGTGGTTGTATGATTTTGGGTAAGTCACTCCCCTTTTCAATGTCCTTAGGCACTTCTCTAATATAGTATGTTACAAAAGAATTTACAGTCTGCAGTGGTAGAGGAAGTTTTCTCAGAAGGAGTTCCCTGCACCAATGAAATCATAGGTCTGCATCCCCCAACAGCAAAAATAGTGAGGAAAATGATAAAAAGAGAGAGGGAGGGAGGGGGCCGAGAGAGAGAGAGAGAGAGAGAGAGAGAGAGAGAGAGAGAGAGAGAGAGAGAGGAGAGAGAGAGAAGGAGGGAGAGAGAGAGATAAATAAAAACAAGGTTACTTAAGAAAAAGAACACTTGCTTTTGTGGGGGAGGGGATCAGGAAAGGCTTCACTTAATGGCCCTTTCCCAATCCTGATCATTTTTTACCTCTCTGGGGTATTTGACAACTCCTGGATACTGTCTCCTCTCTAGTTTTTCTTGACCCTGCTCTCTCCTTGTTCTTGTCCTATCTTCTTTGCTGATTCTTTTTTTTTTTGGGGGGGGGGGGGAGAAGGCAAGGCAATTGAGGTTAACTGACTTGCCCAAGGTCACACTGCTAGTAAGTGTGTCAAGTATCTGAGGCTGGATTTGAACTCAGGTCTTCCTGACTCCAGGGCCAGTGCCCTATTCACTGCACCACCTAGTTGCTCCTCTTTGCTGATTCTTAATCCAAATCATCCCCACTGATAGAGGCTGTCCCTTAAGGTTGTGTAAAGGGAAGTCCCACCACCTCATTTTTTGTTGTTGTTGTTCTGTTCTTTTTTTTTTCTCTGTTCTTTTTCAGCCCTATAAGGTTCAGTTATAATCTCCATTCAAAATATTCCAAGGTCTTTACAACCAGCCCTGGTCTCTCTCCTGAGGTACAGTCACTCTGCACCAACTTCCTTTGAAGTATCTTGATTTGAATGTCCTTTAGGATTCTCAAAGTAAACTCATCCAAAATAAAGATTCTTATGTTTCCACTATAAAGCTTTCCCTCTTCCCAATTTTCTGGGTACTGCCCGCTATGCCACCATCCTGCTAGCTACCCAGGTTCACAACTTTGGTGTCTTCTTTATTTCTCACTCTCATTTATTCCATATAACCATGTCATTGCCAAATGTTTTCATTTGCTCCTTCAAAAAATTTTTTATATGTATCTTTTCTCTGCACTCACATATCTACAATTTTAGTCCAGGTTCTCATCACATCTTACATGAACTACTGAAATAACATTTTAATGGATGTCCCTGACACAACCTTTTCCCTACTTTGATCTATTATCCACTCAACTGTCAAGGTGACTTTTCTAAAGCATAGGTTTGGCTATGTTGTTATTTTACTCAATGAACTCCAGGGGCTCCCTATTACTACCAAGATCAAATACAAACTGCTCTATTTAGCCTTTGAAGATCTTTATAGCCTAACCCCTTCCTACTTTTCCCATGTTATGCTTAATTTCCAAATTCTTTATGATTGAGCTATCATGGTCAGCCTGATAAGTTTGTATCTTTGGTAGCCTAGTTGGAGGCAGCATAGCATAATGGGTAAAATGTTGGATTTAGAACACCTGAATTCAAATTCCACCTCTGACTATGTGATATTAAGCAAGCCATTTAACTTCTATGTGCTTTAAACTCCTTAAGACTGATCCACTTTCAAGGTGGGGAAACTGGCCTCGAGGCCTTCTAGGTCCTTGGGTGCAGTCTTTTGACTGAGTCCAAGTTTTACAGAACAAATCCTTTTACTAAGGGAATTTGTTCTATGAAGTTTGGACAGGGGCGGCTCTTGAGGATCTAGAAGCCCACATGTGGCCTTGAGGCTGCACGTTGCCATCCCTGGTAGGTCAACGCGAAACAAAGCAGGTTGTGCTCTGCTTTGATGAAGATTGTTCTGCCACCTAGAGTTCCTAATTTGGATAAAAACATAGATCATTTGCAAGTTTGCATATTTAGAGAACAAGGAGACCAACTATTACCTAGCCAGTCAATTAAGGAAACCTTTAGGTTGGGAAAATGATTTTTTACTGAAGCCATATTGAACTTTATTTTTTTTAATTCTTGTCATTCATCTTTTTTTTTTTATTAGGACTATTTTGTGGTAAGAAGTTATAGCATTATCATACACTCTCAATTTATAAACACTCAAGAACATATCTGATTTGTAAATCAAACTTCTTCTGGATGTGATAGCTTTTTGTCAGTCTAATTTATGTAGCTTCAAACAAGTAACCTATTTATACTGTCTGATTCTAATTTAGGTGTTTTCACCTAAGGCAAGAGATTGGATTTGAGCTTGTCTACAGAAAAGAGACATAGATGATGAGGGAATTGAAAACTTCTAATGTGAGAAACTATTGAAAAAGCTTGAGGTATTTAGCATGGAGAAGAGAAGATTTACAAACAAATACACAGAAGTGGAATTGGTTGTCTTAGGAATAGTGAGTTTCTTTCTATTGGAAGTTTTCAATTAGTCTGTATTATCACTTGTCTAGGATGTTGTACGAGTGAGAGTTTAGATATGAGTAGCACTATATGACTTCTGCAGTCCATTCCATAAGTATTATTATGGAAAGGCATTGAAATAGATGCTGGTAACACAAAAATGAAAAAAAAAATTGTCCCTGCTTTTAAACAGCTTATTAATTATTAGGAGGTTTAATACATCTATAGGGCAGAATGTAATAGAGGTGAAGGAGGAGATTTAGAACCAGCTGCATAAGATACTGCAAGGAAAAAGCCACTGTGATATAGAGGACTGGAAGTATCAGAAAGGGCTATGTAGAAAAAATTGCATTTGAGATGGGTATGGAAAGAAGAGAAAGAATTTTAACAGGCAAGGTGTAGAGGAAATGTTCTCTAGACCAGGAGTCAAATTTAATGTGCTAAAAGGGGAATGGTAATGGAATAATGCAAAAAATGTGGGTTGGGCCTTAAAGACCAGGTTAAAAAGATTATATTTCTCTTTTTTCCCCCTAAAAGCTATATAGAGCTCATAGATTTCTGAGCAGGAAAGTATCATGGCCTCATCTATGCATTTAAGAGGAGTAATTTTACAGATTTCTAATGGATGAATTAGAAAAAAGGAAAGACAGAAAAAAGAACAGATAAGTTAAGAGGATAATGCCATAATAGAGGCAATAGGTAATGAGGCCCTGACCTATGTTGGTGGTGGTTTGACCAGAATAAGAGGATGAATGCAGTGAGTATTGTGGAGGGCGAATCAGCAGGCATACAGGTAATAATTAAAGCCACAGCAGGTACTGTGATAACTCTCTCCCTTGGGGGAGACAGAGAAGAGAAGATGGCAAAGGATGGAGCCTTCGCAATCACCCACGCTTAGAAAACAGAAGGAAGATGAATCCGTGGAAGAGACCAGGAAGAATTACTCAGAGTCATAAGTGGGGAGGAATGTAATAGAAGACAAGGGAGACAAGAATATTATGAATTAATTTATGAATAAATGAATGAAAGAATGAATTGTTAAAAAGTATTTATAGAGTTGTTCATGTATGATAATCATTAAACTAAATGCTGAGTTACAAATAGAAAAAAGCAAGCAATTCTTGCTATAAATTAGCTCTTATTAATGTTAGTAGTGAAATAATCCTATATTAGACCTCAGATACAGAAACAGGTATTAGAGGTAATACAGAACAATTCAGCTTTGATCTGGATCAGAAGGCACAGTAATCCTTGGGGTGTAGTGGATGGCATATCTGGGAATCTGGAGGGTACAGGGGCAGGAGAGATGGCATTGGATGTGAGTCTAGAGGACATGGCAGAGGATAAGGAGCAAATGTCAATGCACAAAGAAAGATGATGGGAATGATAGTTTGAAGATCAAATAGACAAGGAAGCAATGCATTCAAGGGTAGAGAATATCTTGTTTATGTAGCTGTAAGGTAAAGTCTGTGAAGAAATACATGTGAAACAAGAATTGGGAAATATGTAGGGGTTTAAGAACCAAAGGGTAAAATGAGGGCATAAAGCAAGTTCAAGAGAAATAAGATATTGGAATGGGTTAAACACATGGAAGATTTTGAACAGAATGGGGGAAATCACAGAGTAGGAGCATCTTGGACATTGTACATTTTGTGATAATGTACAAATTCTGATAATGATAATATAGTTCTGGATTTTTTATTGACTAGTTTTGTAACAGTTTCAGGGTTGGAAAGGATTTCAGTGGCCATCTAAATCAACTTATACCTGAAAAAGAGACAGCTTTTAAAACACATGTGACATTATTAGGTCTGTATCCCAGACATCAAAGAAAAAGGCAAAGGATGTATGTGGATAAAAATATATATAGTGGTTCTTTTTGTGGTGGAAAAAAAGTGGAAAATGAGGTGATGCCCATCAGTTGGAGAATGGCTAAACAAGTTGTGGTATATTATTGTGATGGAATAGTATTGTGCTATAAGAAATGATGATGGAGATGGTTTTAGAAAACCTGCAAAGACTTACATGAATTGATGCAAAATAAAGCAATCAGAAGCAGAACATTATACACAGTAACAATGATATTGTAATGATGATCAGCTGTGAAAGACTTAGCTACTCTTTTCTAAATACAGTGACCCAAGATAATTCCAAAGGACTCAGGATTCTCTTAGGCACTGAATATTCCTCCAACTATTTAGGTTGTTCTTTAATTCTTTTTAAGGAGCCCTTTGTATTTGAATCTATTGAAGTCTTTTGTGTGCTTTAGGAGGGTGATCCCTAGGTGTTTTATGCATTTTGTAGTTATTTAGAATGAGATTTCCCTTTGTTATTAATTTTTATGTTTTGTTATCATTATATTGAAATTCTATTGATTTTTTTTTTAGGATGTATTTTGTACCCTGCACCTTTGTTGAAACTGCCTCAATTAGTATCTTTGCTGATTCTTGGGAGTTTTCCAAGTAAGCCATCATATCATTCAAACTCAGGGAAGGTTTTATCTCTTCCTTACCTATATTTATTCTTTAAATTCTGTTCTCTTACATGATTGCTTTTGCTGGCATTTCCAGAACTATATCAATAATGAAGCGAATGGACATTCTCGCTTCACTCCCGTATTTACTGAAAACATTCTAGTGTATCTCCATCACATATAATGTTTGTTTTTGGTTTACAATAGATACTTTTTATTATATTAAAAATTTATGTGTGCTTGTACTTTCTATAGTTTTTAGTTTTTGCACTTTGTCAAGGGATTTTCTGTGTCTACTGAAATGATCTTATGGTTTTGTATTATTTGTTTTTTTATTATGATTGATTATGCTGATTATATTCCTAATGTGGAATTATCCTTGCATCCATAGTAAAAATCCCACTTGAACATCAGGAATGATTTCTTGGATAAATCACTGTCATCTATTTGATAGGATTTTGTATAAAATCTTTAAGATGGCATTCATTAATGATATTAGCCTATTAATTTTTTTCCTGCGGTTTTCTCCCTCCCCTGCTTAGGTATTAGGATTATACTTGTCTTATAAAAAAGTTTCCTATAGGGAATCTTTCTTTCTCTGTTTTTAAGAATAATTGATAAAGTATGGGTACTGACTATTCTTTAAAAATTTGACCAAATTTTCCATTGAATCCTTTGGGTCTAGGAGTATTTTCTTCAGTAGTTTCTTTACAGCTACATATATTTCCTTTTCTGAGACTGAGTTATTTAGGATCTCTATCTGATTTTCAGATAGCTTGGTTATTTTATATTTTTGAACATAGTCCTCTTTTTCTTTTGTACTCTCAGTTTTGTTAACACATAAGTGCATATGTTTGATTATTCTTTTTTTCTTTCTGATACTGCTGTGATTTTACCTTGCCCATTTATTATTTTATTTTATTGATTTTCTGGCCTCTTATTTTTAATCAAACAGCTAATGATTTATCAATTATATTAGACTTTTCGAAGAATTAGTTTTTAGTTTCATTCTTCTAAGTTTTTTGTTTCTATTTTCCCTCTAATTTTCAACACCTTTTCTGCTTATTTGAAGTTTGTTCATTTGTAGATTTTCTAAGTTTTAAAAATGTATATTCAATGCACTCATTTTATCTTTTTATATTTTGTTAATGTATGATTGTAAGGATATGATTCTGCTCTTGAGGACTGCTTTAGCTGTATCACACAAATTTTGGTATGTTGTTTCATCATTATCATCTACTTTAACATAATTATTAATTGTTTCTATGATTTTTTCTTTACTTAATATTTCATTATTAAATCTCTGTTTGGGTCTGTATCTTTTGTATCCATGGATCAATTCCTATTCTTATTGCATTGTGGTCTATAATGGATATATTGCTTATTTCTGCCTTTTTTTACCTTTGATTGTAATATTTGTGTGCCCTAGTTCATGGTGAAATTTTTTTGTAAAAGTTTATTGTGTTGCAGAGAAATATGTATATTTTTTGCTGTCCTTTTTAGAAAATACCTTAAGTCATTTGATCCTGCTTTCTCCAGAAATTTGTTCATTTCCATGGTTTCCCTTTTTTATCTTTCTATTGGATTTATCCAAAACTCAAAGAATAGTACTGAAGTTTCCCAACACTATTGTACTGCTGTCTATGTCTTCTTGAAGAAAGGAAAAGAATTTTTCCTTTCTGAATTTAGATGCTAAAGTATTTGGAACCAATAAGCTTATTTATTATGTTAGTTTATTGTCTATGGTGCCTCCCCAGCGCAGTATAATTTCTTTTTTTATCCTTTTTAAATTTTGAATGTTTGGTTTTGCTTTGTCTGATAGATAGCATGATGACAATGTCTGCTTTTTTGGATTCACCTGATGTATAGTGATTTTTTTTTTCTATCCCCTCAGCTTTATTTTGTGTGTGTCTCTGATTTTTCAATGCATTTCTTGAAAGCAACCAATTCTAAAATTTTGTTTCCTTAGCCAATCTGTCACTTTTTCATTTTATTAGAATATTTAATCCATTCACATTTAAAATTATGTTTATATTTTCCTCAGCTATATCTGAAAAAAGGTAAAGAAAGTGTTTCTCTCTCTTTTGTTATAAACACAATACTATGTTCCTTCAATTATTTTATTTTGATATAATTTTTAATAGTGGCACTGTTTTCATTGACTTTCTTCCCCATGCCCTGATCCCTATCTTCTCATTTTTTGTAATTTTCCCTTTAGGGTTTTGTAAATTAGTTCCTCTCTCCTGCTTTTTATCCTGCATGGTTAAGCTAAAAATTGCAGGATAGGTCACACTGCATTCTGAACTCCACTGCTCTTTGGAACACATTATTCTGTTATCATCTCATTTTTTCCATTGGGAGTGGAATAGTCTGGCATTATTTTAATGTTCTTTTCTTCATATTTGAAAGTTTTTATCCTTGACGTCTTGCAGAAGTATTTCTGAATTGTCAAATTAAACTACTATGTGTCTTGAAGTATTCAGCCTTGTTTTTTGTTTGTTTGTTTTTTTCCTGGAAGCAATATGTGAATCCTTTCTATTAGAATTTCATTTTCTATGCTGAGAAGTTCTGGGTAGGTCTTTCTTATTATTTCCACCATTATAGTGTAAAGGTTTTTTTTGACCTGTTATTCTTTTGAAAGACCTCCAATCTAAGGCTTGATGTCTCTATGCATGCCGTCATCAAGATCTGTGTGTTTTGCTTGCGCAGCGAGCTTATTTTCTTAACGTTCTTAGGTTTTGCATCTCTCTTTTTTTTAAATGGCTTTTACTTCTGTACATTTGAATTCCCAACCTATTATTCTCTCTTTTGTTTCTTTGGTAAGGCTTACCATTAAAGATTCAAATTTTCTATTCTGTTCATTATTTTTGCTGTGTAGGACATAAAATTCTTCTTTTATTATCCTCATTTCTCTTTTAAACCTGCTGCACATGAACAATGTGTTGTTTCTATCTTCTCAGATTCAAAAGGGTCCTCTGCCTTGTCAAATGTTGGATCATTTTCTTTTGTTTTGCAGTATTTAGTCAGAAATACGTGAGTCTAATTACTAGATCTGGAGGTAATATTTCCTTTTTGTTGTTGAGTTTTTCTTGTTGATTTATCTATTTAACTTTAAGTTCTTTGAGATTTTTTCTTCCTGGATTCTTTGATACTTCCAGTTTTCCCTTAACACTCTTATTTACCTCATTGCTCATTTTTGACTTTGTGGCTTCCTTGAGGCATGGATGTCAAAGTTTCAAGCCTCTTCCAATGCTGGGCAATTCATAGTTCACCAGCCTAAATCTCTGTCCTAAATGATTTTTGGTGGTCAGAACTGGTACAGGATGGATGCTGTGCTTTTTGCCTTAGACTTGGTAGAATGCTACAGAGCTTACCACATGTACAGTGTCCTGCCTTGGTGACCTGTTTCACTCCCTGCTCCTTATTTTTCTGTCCCAGTGCCAACAGTTCAGGACCTCCTTTTTCTGGCACTAGCAGTTTAGACCTTTGCAGCATTGGTGCTTCTGGGTTTCAGCTCCAGTAAGCTTTTGCTTCTGAAGGACAAAAGTCAAGCTAGTTGATAAGACCTGAGTGAACTTCCATAGACAAGAGCCAGAGTTCTATGGTACTGGAAAGAGGGAGAGGGGACTAAGGTATAGGTATGAGTTTTGATATAAGCCTGTGTATTCTTGGTTGGCTAATATATTCTCACTGCCAAGAGTGTGGGAGGTGGGAGAGGAGTGCTGAATGAGCTCAGGATCAGCGAATTTGCTTCCTGGGTCTGAGGGAATTTTCAAACATTTTTTTTTTTTAATTCTGGGTATGCTAGACTATAGAAACAATTGTAATTGCTTTATCTTTGAATCATAATTTCTGTTTTGTAGAGGTTTGAAAGGTTATAGGTATTGGAAAAAATATCTACTCTGACATCTTGTTTCTTATCCCACATTATATGTTAAAGGAAGAAGGCAGAGCTTAGGAGGAAGTGGCTCCAAGGTTATGAGTGTCTCAGATTTTGTAGGACAAGAACTTGTCAGTGAACTCTGTCATTTTCCTGGCATTACAACAATTCTTTCATTCAGTTAGTTTCACTCAGTTAGTTTCATTCAGTTCATATTTATTGCCTATTGTCTCTCCAGTTTATATATGTCTCTAGGATTTAGGGAGAAAAATGGACCTTGCCTTCATAGAAGTTATTGTTTAATTGGGGATATGAAACTAACATGAAAATGACAATTGCATTTTAAGTGTAATAATGAAAAGAAAGAAAAGATCAGGGAGGATTGTGATAGAGGAGGCAGAACCTGTTCTGGGCTAAAAGAGAAAGATAGATAGGATTTTGATTAGGGCAGTGAAGAAAGAGATTTTCATAGATGAAAGACTTAATGGTAGAAATCAGTATGTTCACTATGAAGGGCTTGAAGGTGAGAATTGCTCTTAAGTAGTGAGATTCAGAATAATAAAAACTCTTATTTATATAGGCTCATGTTTTAGAAAACTGCTTTCTTCCCAACACAGACAATCTGAATCTCAATAATTCTCTTTTACATATGAGTTAAACTCAGAGGTTAAATTATTTTTGTATATTCACACAGCTACATAAGTGTTCTTTCTCCAAGTCTGCTGTCCTTAACATTATAATTTCTTGTCATTGGGGGCAGAGCCAAGATGGTGGAGTGAGAGTAACACCTCCCCTAAGCTCTTAGACAAATTCCTTCAGATACCTCTAAAAAGAGAATCTGAACAAAGTTTGGAGGTGCAGAATCCAATAGGAGACAGACTGTGGCAGATTCACAGTCCAGGACAGACTGGAAGGTGGATGGGAAGGGTCTGTTCCATGAGGGTGAGCCCACAGCACATAACTCAGCGTGTCCAGCACAGCAGAGCCGGAAAGCCCCAGGGAGGCCTGAGGCAGCAGCAGGCGGAACAGCAGAGCAGCAGCCCAGGGTGAGAGACCAGCAGAGCTGTGCAAATGACAGCCACTGAGCCCCAGATATCAGCCACAGCAGCTCCTGAGACTTTCAGCCCATTAAACATCTGTAAGTCACCTCTTTGAACTTCCAGGAGCAAAAAAAGGCAGAATGATCAGTAAAGGCTCTCTCCTCTCTGATTCTTGACCTCAAAAGAACCATAAAATATTTCCCCAGAAAAATCCTGGATCAGTGGGAACAGTAAAGGGGCAAACAGTCTCATGATACCTGAGGCTAGGAAAATAGCTAAGGGTGATTCCAGAGGCAGAGGTGAACCAGAAGGAGAGGGCCCCAGGGAGTAGAAACTCACTCTAGGACCCAGGCATGACTCAGTGCTCCAGGGGAAACGGGAAGACAATAGGGCAGCCTGGATCACCAACCCCTGACCTTGCCTTTGCCTCAATTCAACTGAGTAGGTCTCCCGTGACCAGGCTGCCCTTCCCCTCCACTTAACAAGCTAGCCCTGGGGCTGATCAGGGAAACACAAAACAAAAAGATAAAAAGGCTCCTGCTGTTAGCTTTTTCTCACCAGTCAGCTCCACACCAAGTTGTGCAGCTTCTAGCTGAAAGAACCAGAAGCCACAACTCAAATTAACACCATGAGCAAGAAAAAGCAAAGCAAGGGTGAAAAAAACCAAAAACCATAGAATCTTTCTATGGGGACAAAGACCAAAAGAAGAATACCAAAGAGGTCAGTAGTGACACTGTACTCCCATCTGAAACTTCAGAAGGGACCATGAACTGCTCACATGAACAAACAGCTCTCCTGGAACAGCTGAAGAAGGAAATAGAAGAAAAACTGGCCAGTATTCTTAAATTATGAGAAAAGAATTCCATGAAGAGAATATCTCTTTAAAAAGGAAAATTGAGCAAATGTACAAGGAAGCACAAAACCTAACTGAGAAAACTGGACAAATGGAAAAGGAAGTACAAAAACTAACTGGAGAAAATAATTCCTTAAAAGTAATAATTGGACAGATGGAAAAGGAGATGCAAAGTTAACTGAAGAAAACAATTTGATAAAAAGTAGAATTGGGCAAGTAGAAATTAATGACTCTGACACATGAAGAATCAGTCAAACAAAATCTAAAGAATGAAAAGATTAAAGAAAATATAGAATATCTAATTGGAAAAACAATTGACCTGGAAAATAGATCCAGGAGAGAAAATTTAAAAATTATTGGCCTACCAGAAAGCTATGATGAAAAAAAGAGTCTGGGCAATATCTTCCAAGAAATTATCAAGAAAAACTGCCCAGAAGTGCTAGATGCAGAGGGGAAAATAGTCATCAAAATAGTCACCATTCACCTCCCAAAAGGGATCCCAAACTAAAAACACCAAGAAATATTGTTACCAAATTCCAGAACTAACAAGTGAAGGAGAAAATACTACAGGCAGCAACCGAGAAACCATTCAAATATTGCGGAACAACAGTTAGGATCACACAGGACCTTGCAGCCACTACATTAAAAGATCAAAGGAATTGGAATACAATATTCCATAAGGCAAAGGGGCTGGAACTACAACCAAGGATCAATTACTCAGCAAAGTTCAGCATAACATGTCAGGCAAGGAGCTGGACATTCAACAAAATTAGGGATTTCCAGACCTTCCTGACTAAAAGGCCAGAAATCAATAGAAAATTCCATCTCCAAATGCAGGTCTCAATGAGGTGTAAAAAGGGAAACAGAGGAAAAGAAAAACTTGTTACTCAATTTGGGCAAACAGTTTACCTCCCTATAAGGGAAAATGATACTTGTTAATCTTGAGAACTGCACATCTGTTATGAAGTATAAAATAGATATACATAGAGGGAACAGGTATAAAGTAAATGATGTGATGATAAAAATATGATTTAAACATGCAAAGGGATTGTAACAGGAGATGTGAAAAGGAGGAAGCAGGAAATGGTAAATTGCATCACAGGAAGAAGTACAAAATTATAGTGGAGGAAAAGAAGGGAGAGAGATGAGCATTTTTTGAGAGGTACTCAGTCTGAGTTGGCTCAAGGAGGGAAAAATAAACTAAAATATATAAACCTAACTGGGTCTATAGGCAGTAGGAGGGAAAGGGGGAAGAAAGGGGAGGGGAAGCTAAAAGGGAGGGAAGAAATAGTAAGGTTAAAGGGGAGTAAAAGGGAGAGGGGCTGAAAGAAGGAAGGGAAGTCTATGGAAGGTGGTAGTGAAAAGTAAAAACTTGGTTGAGGAGGGGCAGGGAGATGGGAGAACTAAAAGCACAAATGGTGGGAAAGACAAAGGAGGGAAAGACACAGATTGTAATCATAACTGTGAATGTGAATGGAATAAACTCTCCCATAAAACAGAGATGGATAGCAGAATGGATTAAAAAACATAATCCAACAATATGTTGTTTGCAAGAAACACATTTGAAATGGAAGGATACACACAGGGTAAAGATAAAAAGTGGGAGCAGAATATATTGTGCCTCAGCTGATGTAAGAAAAACAGGGATAGCAATCCTAATCTCAGACAAAGTGAAAGCAGAAATCAATCCAATCAAAAGAGATAAGGAAACTATAATCCTGCTAAAAGGCACAATAAACATTATTATTAAACAAGTATGCTCCAAGTGGTATAGCATCCAAATTCTTAGAGGAGAGATTGGGGGAGTTGAAGGAAGAAATAGACAGCAAAACTATACTAGTGGGGGACCTCAACCTTCCCTCTCTGAACTTGATAAATCTAATCTCATAATACACAAGAAAGAGTTTAAGGAGGTAAATAAAACTCTGGATGTGGTAGATATGATAGATCTCTGGAGAAAACTGAATGGGAGTAAAAAGAAATATACCTTTATCTTAGTGGTACATGGCACCTATACAAAAATTGACCATGTTCTAGGTCATGAAAACCTCACAATCCAGTGCAGGAAGGCAGAGATAGTCATTGCATCCTTCTCAGATCATAATGCAATAAAAATTATATGTAATAAAAGACCATGGAAAGATAAACCAAAAATTAATTGGAAACTAAATAATCTAATCCTAAAGAAGGAGTGAGTTAAACAAGAAATCATAGAAACAATCAACAACTTCATTCAAGGCAATGAAAATGAGACAACCTACCAAATCTTATGGGATACTGCAAAAGCAGTTCTTAGGGGAAGTTTTATATCTTTGAATGCCTACATGAATAAAACAGAGAAAGAGGAGATCAATGACTTGGGCATGTAGCTTGAAAAGCTAGAAAAAGAACACATTGAAAATCCCCAAGTAAATACCAAATTAGAAATACTGAATACCAAAGAAGAGATTAATAAAATTAAAATTAAGAAAACCATTGAATTAATAAATAAAACCAATAGTTGGTTTTATGAATAAACTAATAAAACTTATAAACTTTTGGTCCACCTCATTAAAAAAAAGGAAGAAGAAAACGAAATTATGAATATCAAAAATGAAAAGGGTGAACTCACCTCCAATGAGGAGGAAATTAAACCAATAATTAGAAATTACTTTGCCCAACTTTATTCCCATAAATTCAACAATCTAAATGAGATGGATGAATATTTTAAAAAATACATATTGCCCAGATTAACAGAAGAGGAAGTTGAATACTTAAAGAACCCTATCTCAGAAAAAGAATTTGAGCAAGTCATCAATGAACTCCCTAGGACAAAATCTCCAGGGCCGGATGGATTTACAAGTGAATTCTATCAAATATTTAAAGAATAGTTAATTCCAATACTATATAGACTGTTTTGGAAAACTGGGGAAGAAGGAGTCCTCCCAAATTCTTTTTATGATACAAATATGGTTTTGATTCCTAAACCAGAAAGAGACAAAACAGAGAAAGAAAGTTGGAGACCAATTGCTATGATGAATGTAGATGCAAAATTCTTAAATAAGATTTTAGCAAAATGAATACAGCAATTTATCATGAGAATAATACGTTATGATCAGGTAGCATTCATACCAGGAATGCAGGGCTGGTTCAATACTAGGAAAACTATTAGCGTTATCGACCATATCAATAACAAAACTAACAGAAACCACATGATTATCTCAATAGATGCAGAAAAAACTTTTGACAAAATACAGCACTCATTCCTATTAAAAGCATTGGAGGGCATAGAAATAAAGGAAACTGTTCACAAAATAATAAGTAGTATCTACCTAAAACCTTCTGCAAACATTTTATGCAATGGTGATAAGCTAGATGCATTTCCAATAAGATCGGGGGTGAAACAAGGATGTAGATTATCACCACTATTATTCAATATGGTACTAGAAATGTTAGCTATAGCAATTAGACAAGATAAAGAAATTGAATGAATTAGACTAGGCAAAGAAGAAACTAAGCTATCACTCTTTGGAGATAATATGATGATATACTTAGAAAATTCCAGAGATTCAAGTAAAAAACTACTTGAAACAATAAACAACTTTGGCAAAGCAGCAGGTTACAAAATAGACCCACACAAATCTTCTGCATTTCTGTGTATTAGTAACAAAGCCCAACAGCAAGAGATAGAAAGAGAAATCCCATTTAAAGCTAGGGTAGACACTATAAAATATTTGGGAGTTTAACTGCCAAAACAAACCCAGGGACTATATGAACACAACTACAAGACACTTTTTGCACAAATAAAGTCAGATCAAAGTAAGTGGAAAAACATCAGTTGCTCTTGGTTAGGTTGAGTCAATATAATAAAAATGACAATTCTACCTAAATTAATTTACTTATTTAGTGCCATACCAATTAAACTATCAAATAATTATTTTCTAGAGGTGGGAAACATAATATCAAATTCATCTGGAAGAACAAAAGGTCCAGAATATCAAGGGGACTACTGAAAAGAAATGCTAGGGAAGGTGGTCTAACTCAACCAGATCTCAAATTCTATTATAAAGCAGCAATTATCAAAACCACTTGGTACTGGCTAAGAAACAGAAGGGGCGGTGAGTGGAAATGGCTAGGTACTCAAGACATGGTAGACAATGAATATAGCAATCTACTATTTGATAAACCCAAGGACCCCAGCTTCTGGGATAAGAACTCACTGTCTGACAAAAATTGCTGGGAAAACTGGATAAAAGTGTGGTGGAAACTAGGCATAGTCCAATGCCTGACATTGTACACAATAATAAAATCCAAATGGGTACACAATCTAGGTATAAAGATTGATACTATGGACAAATTGATGGAGCAGGGAATAGTGTATTTATCAGATTTATGGAGAAGGGAAGAATTTTTGACTAAAGAAGACATAGAAAGCATTATGAAGTGTAAGATGGGTAATTTTGATTACATTAAACTGAAAAGTTTTTGCACAACCAAACCCAATGCATCCAAGATGTAGAGGGAAGCAGAAAACTGGGAAAGATTTTTTGCAACTAGTGTCTGTGATAAAGGCCTCATTTCTAAAATATTTAGAGAATTGAGTCAAATGTACAAAAATACAAGTCATTACCCAATTGACAAATGGGCAAAGGATATGAACAGGCAGTTTTTAGAGGAAGAAATTAAAGATATCTGTAATCATATGAAAAAATGCTCTAAATAACTATTGATTAGAGAGATGCAAATCAAAATAACTCTGAGGTACTACATCACCCCTCTCAGATTGGCAAACATGACAGAACAGGAAGATGATAAATGTTGGAGAAGATGTGGGAGAGTTGGAACACTAATACACTGTCAGTGGAGCTGTGAGCTGATCTAACCACTCTAGAGAGCAATTTGGAACTATGCCCAAAGGGCTACAAAAATGTGCATACCCTTCGACCCAGCAATAGTGCTTCTAGGACTGTATCCCCAAGAGATCATAAAAATGAGAAAATGCACTAAAATATTTATAGCAGTACTCTTTGTGGTGACCAAAAATTGGAAATCAAGTGGATGCCCATCAATTGAGGAATGGCTGAATAAATCATGGTATGTGAATGTAATGGAATACTCTTGTGCTATAAGAAATGATGAACAGGAAGACTTCAGAGAGGCCTGGCAAGACTGATATGATCTGATGCTGAGTGAAAGGAGCAGAACCAGGAGAACTTTGTGCACAGTAATGACCACAGCATGCAAGAGTTTTTTTCTGGTAGACTTGGAACTTCATTGCAATGCAAGGACTGATAAAAAATTCCCGATGGTCTTCTAAGGCAAAATGCCCTCCACATCCAGAGAAAGAACTAAATTCATTCACAGAATGTAGCAGATCATTTTGTGTGTGTGTGTGTGTGTGTGTGTGTGTGTGTGTGTGTGTGCGCGCGTGCGTGTGTGTGTGTTGGGTTTTGGTTGTTAGATGATTTCTCCCACTCATTTTAATTCTTCAACACAGCATGACTATAGTGAAAATGTATTTAATAGGAATGTATGTGTACAACCTGTACAAAATTGTGTGCCATCTTGGGGAGGGAAGAAGGAGGGAGGGGAAAATAATAATCTAAGTTATATGGTAGTTATTGTAGAGCACTGAAAATAAATAAAACTAATTAATTTAAAAAATAATTATAATAATTTCTTGCCACCCTAATAAAAGAATTTTTATAGATTGAAGACTTAATGATAATTGAATCTAGTCCCCTAAGGAACCTGAGGTTTACAGAGGGTAAGTGACTTTTGTAAATTTACCCAAGGTGGTGGACCACCTTAGATGGTATGAAAGTCACTCACAGAAATCCCTACCACAAACAATATGGAAATGGCTCTACTGCATAGCTGTGTTCTGGAATTTTAGATGTACCTTGTAACTGAAGATGTCATTTAATCTGGGCTAAATGTCTTGGCCTCATCAGGAGCACTACTATTGCTATTAGTGTTTTGTATGCAAAAGCAGGTAAACCCATTTGGCTTTTGGCTTGAATGAGATCTCTCTATCACTACCTGGGTTGCAGATAATAGGGGAAAATTCTGTGTCTGGGCTGTCATTCACATGATTTCACCACATCCAAATGAATTTTAATGTGTCATACTTACTCTAACTTGAAGAGAAAGACCTTAATAATAAATACACAAATAATCTTCTAATATACTTTGAGCATTTACTTATTGGGATGACTTTAATCTCTTTTTCTTAACAATATAACAGAGTTCATGCCCCCATCTAAGAAGTCCAATTTAACACAAAACCATTACACAAGTTTTGCTACTGCACTTTGTATAAAGAGACAGATAGCAAAATGTCAACTGTTTGATTATACAAAACTTGCCCTGGCTGTGTGGACTACTTTTGTTTAATATTAGATAAAGGTACATACCATGCAGAGAGCAGCATGGTAGGCTGTTTTCAAAAGCAGTGATGATACAATGCTATTTCCTGTGATCTGACAAATCTTGTGATAACCAGGGCCTTCTGAATAAACTTTGCTTAAAAAAATTGCATGGTCCACTTAAGAAATCTAATTCCAAAAGCAGTTATGTAGTTATCCTACCCAGCTCCAAGGCAAACAATGTGATTGGAAGCACATTCATAATTCAACATGGTTAAATGCCAAGGGCCGGAGAGAGAGAGAGCACCCTGTTCACCAGCACGAAGTCAGATGACTTTCATGGTTGATTCAGCTCCTCTCGGCAAGTTGGGTAATTGGAGAAGCCAAGGGAAGTGACCCCAGTCTCTGTGTCCTGCTGATGTCAACATGCATTCCCGTCAGTCTGACAAGTGGCCAGTGTGGAGGGTTCTTCTGAATCAAAGCAAGAAAGAAGATTCACAACTTCTTTCTTTCATTTATTCACTTTTTAATTCACTGGAAATTTACTGAGTACCTACTATGTTCAAGACATTTATGGCTAAGGTATTACACCCTCTGTGAAATATAAAGATGAAGTTTTGTGTCTTGATTTCAGGAAGATGTCTAATAAGGAAGCTAAAGTGTATGTGTGTAAATCTATTTATATGCACATATGTGAATATATATGTGCATGTTTGGGAATATGGGATTCATTGGAAAAGATGCTGATGTTGGGAAAGATTGAGGGCCAAAGGAAAAGGAGGCAGCAGAGGATGAGATAGTGTCAGGGAAACAATGAACATGAACGTGGACAAAATTTGAGAGATGGTGGGGATAGAAGGGCCTGATGTGGTTCATGGGATCACCAAGACTCAGACACAACTGAAAACCAACATATATGCATATACACATATGTATATGTGTATATCTATATATGTATGTTATATGCACACATACATGAATTGATGAATTGTGAGGACAACTAGGTGGCACATTAGATGGAGTGCCAGGCCTTGAGTCAGGAAAGATGAGAGTTTGAATCTGCCCTCAGACACTACTGGTATGACCTCGAGTAAACCACTAATAGGCATTTGCCTCAGTTTCCTCAGCTATAAAATGAATAAAGATGTTGGGCTTAATAGTCTGTAAAGTCCTTTTTAACTCTAAATCTACTACTATCTTTATGATACAGCATGCATTCTTAAAAAGGTTGGTTCAGGATGTGGGTACAGCTATAAGTACAAAACCATTTTTTTTCTTTGAACTTGGAAAATATGGGGATGAAATTCTGTACTTAATTAGCATCATGCTCCAATTTATCAATAAGTTCAGGATAACATGTTTCCTGAGTTTCCCAGAGTAGTCTTCATCTTGGTCACTCTATTACTTAGTATATTATGTCCATGGGACTGTCTACATGATAAAGGAACAGCTGGAGAGCTGAGTCTCTCTCCTTCAGGCCACTGTTGGCTCCAACTCTTAAAGCCTCAGCAGACTATTGGGCTTGGATACAAGTGTAGTAGGTTGCACTAATTAATCAATTTTATTTTAGTTTCCATGCTCTGAAGTTGGGGTTTTGTCATTTAGCATGCAAATTTATGCAAATGAAAATTCAAATACATGCAAACTGATATGCAAATATGTGTCCCTGGATTTGCTAGGGGGAAAAAAATCTGGTAGCCCTACTGTAAGTTCCTAAAAGGCAGTTGGAAGAAGGGAAACAGAACTTAAACCACTCTCCTAGCTTGATCTGCCTTTCATTTGCTAATATATGCAAAGTTGAAAATGAAAATAAAAACATGTTTTACTTGGGTTGTTCCCTGTGTTGTAAAATAGAAAGCTGAAAATCTGTAACAATAATGGGAGCAAAATCTGTGAGGCTCCTCCTAGAGATAAGAATTTCAAAGTTGTGCTTGTTCCAAAATGCATCAAATCTCCCAAGAGGAAGTTTTCTAGCTTGAACTAGATCCATTTGGATCTCTAATTCAATTTAAAGTATCCTGGCAAATGAACTTAGGGCCCCATATGCAAATATTCATTTCTTAAGCTTTAGTTAGTAAGTTAAAGGGCTTAGGCAGGAGCAATGAGAAGAGAAGTTTGTAGGAGGAAAGTCAAACAAGGCAAATTACAATTGATTTAATTCAAATTCAAATGAAACAAATATTTATTGATTGCCTACTATGTGTGAGCACTGTTTACTGCCTAAAATGCTCATCATTTACACATGAGCTGAATTTAAAGAAGTGAATGGTTCTTTTAAAAGTATAAAGCAGAGCAGATCACTAAAGTAGAATGCAAAATTGCTTTTTAAATTTAAATTTACTTAGAGGAAGGGGAATCAAATACAATACTTATAGAATGTCTGGTCGTATTAAATTATCTGGAGTATGTACAGTACTTTGCAAAGGTATGAAATAGTGGAAGTAGGTTAAACTAGAAAAGAAGCATGGATGAAGGGTTCAGATGGCTTAAGTTCTGGTTCTTATTAGATAATTGTATGTGACAATGGGATAGTCACCTATCCTCCCTGACCCCAAGTCTACTCATCTGAAAAAAAAAACATAATAAAATCTTCCCTGACTCACAAGCTTTTATGAGGATCTAATGAGTCAATGTATTTGACAACTCTTATGAAATTAAAAAATAACACAAGAATAAACCGTAGACATGTTAAGTATTATTAGAGTGAGGTTTATGAAAGACGTATTCTCCCTTCTCTCCCCTCTTGAAACTTTTCCACCACTATCCTTCCTGCCCAGTACCCATGTTACCTTCAAGCTGCTTCCAATGAAGCAGGTAGTCTTCATAAGAGAAACTCATGCTTTATATTTATCTCTACCACAATTACTTGTTTAAAAATAAAAATAAAGTGAAAAATAAGGACTTGTCTGATCCAAGTCTCTTTTCCATCTCTCTGACCAGTGAAAATTGTAGGATCACAGTCATTTTCATCAATGTGGTGATCAGGTCTTACACACAGCTTACATGTCTATTTTACTGAGTGCCTAGTATGAAGAGTAAGGCATTATGCTAAGCACTATAGGAGATAAAGAGGTGAGTTGGACATGACCCTGGCCTTTGAGAATCCTGCTTACTGTAGCATCATGAGGGAAACAATGGAGCCAGATGTAAATGAAAAGAAAGGAAGTTACTGTGGGAGAGAGAAGCTTAAAGCTCCATTCTTACTGAAGCAGCATGGAATCATGATATTTCAGAGGGTGAGGCAATGTAGTCATTATTGGGATGTGAGATCCTATTGTTTTTCAATTCTTCTGATCCAATCATGAGGAAAGAGAGAGGAGGCACATTCGACTTGGAGGTAAAGGCTGGGAAGTTTCAGTGTATTTGGGTCTAGAGATATCTTCATGTAGCTGTATGGTATGCTGACCTCAGTGACAGCCAGCTGGGAGAAAGTGCAGTACATGTTCCCACTAATAGTGCTTAGTATATCTTGTCTAAGATAACACTCTGCTATAGAATTCTGACATATTTTACACTCTGGGAATGATCTCCAATGAGTGATCTTTAAGAGTCTAAAGAAAGAATTAAAATCTCAGAAAATACAAAGACATCAGAGGACCACACCTGAAAAAAAAATCTGTATAATATCCCTTACAGGTAGACTTCTAAAGATGGAGAAATCATTACCTTACAAATACAGTCAGGAAATATATAAATTTTGGTTATATGCTTACTATATACCAGTCACAGTGTTAGGTTCTGATGATATAAAGATGAAAAATGTCTCTGCTATCAAGAAATTCACATTCTAATGGGGAAGACAACATGAATAAATACGGCCTTTTAATAGACAAATACATTTTATTTATGGTGGGATTTGAACTGAGTCTTAAAGAAAGCCAAGAAAATGAAGTGGCAGAGGTGAGGCAAACATGTGGGACAACCAGTTCAAAGAAATAAAGATGAATCATGGAAAGTCATTTAAAGAACAGCAATTAGCCTCTACATCTAGGTTGTAAATTGTGGAATGGGCAGTTAAGTGGCACAGTGGATAGAGTGCTGGATGTGGATTCAGGAAGACCTGAGTTTGAATCCATCCTCAGATACTTGCTAGCTCTGTGACTCTGGGCAAGTCACTTAACCCTGTTTGCTTCAGTTTCTTTAACTGTAAAATGAATTGGAAAAGGAAATGGCAAACCACACCAGTACCTTTGCCAAGGAATCCCTGAAGATTTGACAAGACTGAAGCAACTAAACAACAATAAATTGGGGAACAGAGTTGTTAGAAGACTGAAAAGTTAGTAAACATTTTAAATGACAAGGCTTTATGTTTGGTGTCAGATGTGTCAGGGAGCCACTGTAGTTTATAAAGAGAGACATGGCTAAACATGGTGTAGGAAAACCCCTTTGGCATCTAAGCTTGGGTGACTGGGAGGAAAGTAGTATTCTTGAAAGTAATAGCAAAGTTTGGGAGGAAAATGATAATGAGTTTGATTTTAGATATGGTACATGTGAGGTGCCTTCAAGACATTCAGTTCAAAATTTCCTAATAGGCAGTTTGTTATACTAGTTATACTCTAGCATAACCCGGGATAGATACTAAGATCTGAGAATCATTTTTATAAAGATGCTAATTGAACCCATGGCAGCTGAAATCGCCTCCCCTGGGTTTTTTATACACTGATGCCCAAGGCTTCTTTTCTTTCAAGTTAAATATCCCCCACCACCCATCTTCAAGCAATTCACCTATGGCATGGTTTTGAATTCCCTTAAGTTGTTGGTCATCATATTTTATATAGGTCTTTCCTAAAATGCAGTGAACAGAAACAGACCACTCAAGTATATTCCAACCAACTCAGGGAACACCAGACCATTTACCTTCCTCATTCTGAACCCTAGAATTATTTATGTCCCATTCAAATGTCATTATTTGGTCCCTGCTATTATAATAGGAGTAAAGGGAATCAGAAACTTTTTGGATGCAGAGTTTTGTCACCCCTCATGGGAATGATCTTGCCCATTACTATCTCCTGCACATTTGATTAGCATGTCACTTATGTCTCTAACCAAATAATTTATAAAAAATGTTGAAGAGCTCGCACAGGTCATGAAGTCCAACCATTAAGCAAAGCATGATTCTCACCTACAACTCTGACAAACAGTCATCCAGGTCCAGACAACCCATTACTGTCTGAGGCATAGCTTTCCAGTTTGGCTAGACTATGATTGTCACCATTTCTATTTGTTTTCTTAACATTAGGTTGAAATTTGCCTCTACAACACACTGGTTTTACTTTTGCCCCCCAGGCCAAGCAGAAAAAGCCTAATCCCTCTTGCACATGACAACATGCATGCCAGCTAATGTCTATAACAGGGCAGAACAATTAGCTAAACTATTAATTATCCTTCTATTTAGCAATCAAATCTAAAGAGCAAATGTTAGTTTGAGTAACCCATCCTTAATCACAGTTGCTTCTGTTAAAAGAAAAAACAAAACAAAACCTTAAATTTGCCTCCATAGTGTGTGAAATTCAAGTATTATTTTATTCATTAATGGTCACTGGTGGCCTATTAGCTAGGTGCAGCCTTATTAGTTAGATAAACACTTGCTTCCTTGGATAGTAAACAGAGAATTCACATATTTGGTCATTATTCTTCCCTCACATAGATAGAGCTGGGATGTTCTGTTTCTACTACAGAAGATGTGTCACACATGGAGCCTTCAATTCTCCCATTGTGGCCTGAACCAGATGAAAACATAATTGTGAAATGCTTAACAAAATAAATAAAAACAGTAAAATACAGATAACATTGCAATTTAGAACTAGTTTGATATGATGTCCTTAGGAAAGACCTTAGTGGCCCAGTTTGTAATGGAGCTTGACACCCCTGCTCCAGAGACTTGTTTCCCAGTTCCGCATCTCTACCTCTATCCACTCTCCTGAACTTCAGGCCTGGGTGGTCACTTTCCTGTTAGGTATTTATATTTGTATACATGAATTTCACCTCAAACACAAGATGAATAATCCAAATTTGTACCCCATTCTCAATTTAATCAATTCTCTTGCCTTGTTCCTTATTTCTTGTAATAGGGCTGTTATTTTTTTCCTGACTGTCGTGCTAAGAAGTAGAATGGTATATTTAATAGAAAGCTGACCTTAGAGCAGGAAAAAAAAATAAGTTTCAGTCTTAGCTTTACTACATGCTTATTTGTGAATTAAGACAAGTCATGTAACTGCTGAGTTATCTAGGAAAAACTCTAAGACTATAAGTGGCAGAGAAGATGCCAGCCTTCTACTAAGTATACTCATTCAGGAGCATACTATCCCAGTGAAATCATAATTCTATTCCCCCCCAAAAATGTCAAATCTTTTATCTTTGAGAATCTATTTCTAATCGAAGGACAGCTAGATGGTACTATAGAAAGTGTCCAGTCTGGAAGCAGGAAGACCTGAGTTCAAATTTGGCCTCAGACATTTGCTAGCTATGTGACCCTGGACAAGTCACTTAACATTATTTTCCTCAGTTTTCTCATCTGTAAAAAGAGCTGGAGAAAAAAATGACAAACTACTTCAATATCTTTGCCAAGAAAACCTGAAAAGGGGTCATAGTCAGATGTGACTGAAATAACTGAACAACAAAAATCCATTTCCTTTGTCATTGAGTCCTGCATAAGGAATAAGAAAACTTGGCTTTGAATGCCACTTCATAGCTGTATAATAACTGAGGAACATATATAACGTCTTTGAGCCTTAGTTTTCTTAGCTGATAGATGAGAAGAATATTTATATAACTAATCTCTAAGGATTTTTTGTAAGGATCAAATGAAACATGTAAAGCAGTGTGCAAATTGTAAAGCATCATACGTGTATTAACTATATTCAGATAGTTACCAAGTCCTCTTAAATCTTTTTCTGAAATTTCTCACACGCACACACATGTGCACACACCCAAACACATGCACACACACACATACACATATGTATATGTATATAGTATATGTATATATGTGTATATATATATATACATATATATATATATATATATACACATATGTTTTCCTTTCCATTCTCCCTGACAATAGTTTATTATTGCTTCTGTTGTTGTTTCATGTTCAACTCTTTGTGACCCTATTCAGGGTTTTCTTGGCAGAGATACTGGCATGGTTTGCCATTTCCTTATCCAGCTCATTTTACAGATGAGGAAACTGAAGCAATCAGGGTTAAGTGACTTGTTCAGAGTCACGCAGCTTATAAGTGTCTAAGGCTGGATTTGAACTCAGGTCTCCCTGACTCTAGGCCAGGTGTTACATTCATTGTACCACCTACTTGGGCCTCACCATCAGTTCCCTCATCATAGCTCATAACACAGAGAGTTTTGTTGTACTATAGCACCATTCTGGACATATCCATTTCCTGTGTTAAAAAAAATGTCAGTGACAATACCGTCAAAGAATAAAGTTCAAATTCTTCAGACTGATAGTCCAGGGTCTTCATAATCTGGCTCCAATCAAGCTACCAGCTGTATCTTCTGCTGACCCCCCCCTAAACTGAATAAGAGTATTTTTTTTCATTTTCCCCTTTGCATGCTATATTTACAGTGTCTTTCCATTTTCTACCCCTGATAGTTAGATCATCCCTCTCTCCTCTCTGCCCTTCTCTGCCATATCCTACTCACTCAATTTATTTTAGAGATTCTTTGACTATCATTCAGATCCTATTCCCCTACTTCCTGATGCCTTATTCCCATTCTCTTCCACCCACTCCTCAGAATGCTCTACCCACCCACTCAAAGCTATCTAATCCTTTTACTATCCTCTCCAGAGTGCCTGCTCCACAGGCAACACATTTGTTTATGTCTTAAACCTTTTCCTTTCCCACTCTTTTCATCTTCTGGTTCTCACTGAGCCCTCCTATTGACCTGGCTTATTGGTCACATTTTCTTTTTTGCTTTGTTTGGTTTGGTTTTATTTTGTTTTAGCCCTGGATGTACTTTCATTCATTACTGCTACTCATCTATCCAAGTGGGAGAGTTGGATACTTATTTCTTTCCTTTGCTTCTTTTCCTCTGCCACCAATCACTCAGTCACCCCTCCTCCTTTGTGGTTCCCTCACTTCATATCTACAACCCAATCAGAACTCTAACCAAACTCTGTTCTTTATCCACACAGTGATTTCCAGTTCCTTGACCCTTTGGTTCTCTCTCAGGACATAGCTAGCAGGCTAGCTGATTTCTTCTTTCCCTGTCTTGAACCATTTCAACTCTTCACTGTTCTCTTCTCTTTAGTCCCTCTTAAATCATATTACCAGCTTTGCCCTGCCCGGAAACACTATCACCATTCACTACATTTGCTCCTATGTGCCTGTAACATAATGAAAGTGAAGAAAATCACAATATTGTGCGGATTGGGTCCACTACAAATTTATGTAACATAATCTCAAGTGGGCTCTCACTGCCACAAAACAATTATTTTATACCTCCCTAATTGACTCACTATCCCTCTTACTGCCATAGCTCTTTTAAAAATTTGCATGTTTCCTCAAACCTCTTATGGATCCCCACTCATTCTCTCAGATGAGAAATTCACCTCATATTTTACTGAAAAAATTGAAACCACTCAGCAAGGTCTTCTCTTTTTTCCTCCCTCTTCTTCATCTCACATCCTCCAGATGCCTTCTGCCACCATTTTATCCTTTAGCCCTATCTTACATGAAGACGTAACTTTTATCCTTGTGAAGACCAATCCATGTACCTGCACAAGTAACCCCATTCCATCCCATATTATCCAAGAGATTGCCTTCTCTGCTATCCCCATTACCTCAATTATCTTCAGTCTCTCTCTTTCTACTGGCTACTTCCTTACTTCTTTTACTTTCGACACACCCATATTACCCCCATCCTCCAAAAACAACCAAAAAAAAAAACTTGATTTATCTGTTTCCACTATCATTTTCTATATCTCCTGTCTTTTGTGTCTTAATTTCCTAAGAAAGCTGTCTACAACTGGTGCTCCCCCTTCCTTTGTCTCTACATCTGCATATATATGTGTGTGTGTGTGTAAATACTGTGTATAAACACTTAATAAATGTAGTATATGTATGCCATGTTGTATGTACATATACATGTACATGTATGTGTATATATCTATATAGTTTGCACAGTTGTTTGCATTTGTCTTCCCCACTAGATCTTGAGTGTTTTTTAAGTTTTTCCTTTTTGTTCTATCCCTAGAACTTAGTAAAGCACCAGGTACTTAATGTTTATTGACTCATTAACTCAGTCATCCTTCAGGTTCCCCAGTGAAATTTCAGCTTTTTCATGAAGACCTTCCAGCTAACTCATAATGATCTTCTCCTCCCACTGCATCTTTTGTTCTTGCCATTATTAATGCTTTAGAAGAAAAAGAGAGACAGAGAGAGAGAGAAAGCAAAAGTTGAGAGAGAACAAAAGTTGAGAGAATTCCAAATAGAACTACTTTGATATACTGCTGATATCAGATGTTGTACAAAAGAACAGCAGATGACACAGCAGCTCTTGCTACCCTCCAAAAAAGTTTGACCAATATAAATCTATCATTATGACAGGGAGGGAAAACAATACCTAGAAAAAAAAAGATGAAAGCACTTGATCTTATTCAGCAGAGAAATATGGCAGCCAAAGGCAACAGTGTTTTAGAAATACATTTATTCATAAAAAAAGAAAAGGAAATTGAAAGATTATCTTCATTATTAACACATAAAACAACAAAAAAGCAGCATGTGGAAATTTAAATTTTACAACAAATACAAGAAATTTTAAAAATTAAAAAAAAAATCATCCCTTTGCTATATGCCAAGTAATAGAATAAGCAGTGAGAATGGAAATACTAAAATAAGATAGTCTTTGTCCTTAAAGAGTTACATTCTTAGTAAGAACTTGGTGAGAGACTCAACTATGCATAGCCAGACTGTAAAGCATTGAAGGGTGGAGCTCAAAAGACTATAAAAATCAGATAAAAATGAAATAAAATGCAAATATTTTATAATTAATTACTTTTTTTACCACTAAGTGGAATAGAGTTATCATCTTATTTGGGTTTAAAATCTTACTCCAGAAGATGCTATATACTAGTTTGTTATGAAATGTAAACAGGTAGACAGTAATTTCTAAGCCTCTAAGGAAATAGAAATGTTGCTCATAAAGGAAACAGAAAAACTCTCTGAGCTAAGGTACAAGGAAAAAAATTGAGCTCGTGGTGACACAATTTCAAAGGTACTGAGTAATCATTTCACCAGGAATCTAAAAAAAATTAGAGAGATTGACAAAAAATTGAAAAAAAATCAAGACTATTGTTACCACTCCCCCTCAAAAGACAAACACAATATCAGAAGTAATATTAAAAACCACTGACCCATACACCTATGTTTTCAGCTCTGCAAACATTTATAAGAATTATCTATACATGTATAAAAGACAGCATTGATAATGATATAAAATGGTGGCAAGCAGTTTTCCTAGGTGAAATTTTACACAAGATCGTGTCTTTATTTTCATACAAATAATTAATAGATATGAGGAATGTAATATTCCTCTTATTGCTTGTAGACAATGAAGAGAAAAAAACATTTCATTCATATTCACATTCATTCAGCATTTCCTAAAGATATGGCAGATATATATATTGTGAACAATATGATTAATAATATTAAAAAAAGCACAAAACAGGGAGGCATATGTTCATCAGAGGCATTGGTCACTGTCGTGGAAGAGGCTGACCCAGAAGGAGTCCAAATTTAAGGATTCTACAATATATAATGAAATCTTCTAGATGTTTCTTTTTGCAGATAAAAGCTATGGTGATTGCATTAGCCACAGAACATTCCAGAACTTCCTAAAATTCACAACACAATCACTTAAGAATATTTTTTTTATCTGAACCTACACAAGAAATATCAAGTGGTTGAAAATTTCTATTGTCCAGACTATGATATACAATTTGAGGAACTACCCAAAGAGTTGATCTATTAATCTTTCTTGGAAAGACAGTACAAACGAATCCTACGCTTGTCCAGGAACTGACCAAAAGAAGATCATCAGACTGGATTTTAAATAATTCTTTTTCTTTAACCTTTTATTAAAAGGTTTTTTATCTTATACACTTAAAAAAATGGTGCTCCAAAATGCGGTCAAGTAAAACAAACCTTCACGTTAGCCATGTCTAAAAGTATTTGTCCTACTTTGAATCTTGAGGCTATCACCTTCAGAATAATGGATGGTTATTGCATTTGTCTTTTTTTAAAGTTATTTTTACTTTGTTGTTAGTGCATCAATTGTTGTCTCAGTTCTAATCATTTTACTCTGTTTATGTCTTTCCCAATTTCTCAGAAATGATTCCTTTGGTTATTTCTTACTGTGCAATCCTATTCCATATATGCATATACTACAGTTAATTCGCATTCCTCAGTTGATTGCTAACTTCTAGTTCTTCACATTCACAAAAACAACTGTTGTAATTTTTTTTTGCACACATGTGTCTTTATAGTCTCTCTTTGATATTTCTTTATATATAATCCTACTAGTTGCCAACACTACATCAAAGGCGGACTTTTGGGGGCATAATTATTAATTGCTTTTAACAGTAAATGGACAAATTCACAGTTTCACCAACAGTACATTTATGTGTCCAAATGTTGTAATTTTTCTTTTGTCATCTTATATATTCCTTTAGGTATGAGGTAAAATCTTAGAATGGTTAATTGCCATTTCTTTAATTATTAGTGATGTGCAGCTCTTTTTTTTTTTTTATTATGGATGTTGATAGATTGGATTTCTCACTCCAAACATTTCCTGTTCATATAATTTGACCATTAATCAATTTGAAAAGTTATTTTTATAAAGCTGAATCAGTTCCATATATATCTTAGAAATAAGATATTTGTCAGGATGAAGAAAAACACCTCAATTCAAAGATTCTCCCCTATACTTTCCCTTCTGATCAGATTTGTTTGTATTAAAAAAACCCAAACCTTTAAAATTACATAATTAAAAATGTCCATTTATCTCTTGTGATCATCTCTATTCTTTATTTGAAAATAAACTCTACTCCTCTCCATAAATCAAAACATAATTCTTTCCTGCTTCTCTAATTTAAAGTGTGACTTCGTATCAAAATTATATAGCTATTTGGAGCTTATCTTAATAAATGAAATGAGGTGTTGTTCTAAACCTAATTTCTTCCCTTGGAAAATGCTAAGTACTCTCCCTATCTTCCTTGTAAACCAGCCTATCTTGTATAAGAAGCCTTCCCAATCAATTTGAATTCTAGTTTCCTCCCTCTGTTGATTTTTTTTCCTATTCTGTATATAGTTCATTTGTATACATTTTTTTGAATGTTGTCCCTGTCTCATTGGATTGTGGGTTCCTTGAGGACTGCAATTTTTTTTTGCCTTTCATTGTATCCCTAGAGTTTGACATTTAATAAATGCTTATCAGTTGACCTTTGTGAATCTCTCTTCCATATGGATTCTATGTTAGATTTCCTTTATGATGCTGTAGAACAAATTTGGAAAGAGCATCTCTCTGCTGTATTTCTTGCTTGATAATAAAATCAGAGGGTCATAGAATGAGGTTATTACTATTATAATATCCCTTACAAGGATCCCCAGTTGATTCTGACATACCTTGACAGGTACCTTGTTGAATTAGAGACCCTAGTCTGCTAAGTCTAATTCGTTGTTATAGTCAACAGAGAATAAGTAGAACCTTGGGCATTCTATACCTTATGATCAATTACATAATAGTAAAGATATAATTTGCTATAGAATATCTCTAATGAAAACCTGCTTGTTCCCTTCTAATTCTTCTTCAAGGATGCCCTGGATGTGGATGTTACTTATGACATTTTGTCATTTTTCAATGCTTATCAGAGTTCACTTGATTAACTTTTTTTTTTTTTTTGAGAGGGCATAATAAGGTCTATATTCCATTGCCACCTCTTTTTGGTGGTTATCTTACCTTCCCCCAGGTACTTCAGCAACAATCCCTCAGTGATCTGGAAATTTTGTTACTTTTAGCATGCTCCTGATCTAGGTACACTTGCTAACTAATCTTTGTTTACTTCAATAACTTTTCCAGTTTCTCAAGAATCAAGTCCAGGACTATGATGTTAAAGATCAAATGTCCTTGGAAGTAATAAGTATTTGTAATAAAAATTTTTTACAGATCTTTTCCATCTTCATCTGTTTATTGTCTTCCTTACAAGTTTATCCTTAAATACCCTTGGGGTTGAATTCATTTAGCTGGGTCTCTCACAAAGCTTTCTTTAAATTCATTTTTTCTTCTAGTGTTTCTCACTACTTTATGAGGCATAATTACTCATAATCTCCTCCTATCTTGCTCTGGAAGATTTTATGAATGAGTTTATATTCTAAATCAGTCTTGCCTGTGGCTACTACATCTCTCCATTTAGCAAGTAGATCAAGTGTTTTGCTGACTAAATCAGTTTTTAGCCTTTTTATGTCTTTCTTATTAAGACAGTGGATTTATATAGGTAAGATTATAGGAAATTGTTATAATTGGGGACAATACTTTTTTCATTTTTTTTTCTCTTTAATGTATCAGTAGCTTGCTTAAATAGCTTCGTTTAGAATTATTTATTTGTATATCCTAACATATCCTATATCGTATCTATCTTTCCATCCATCTCTATATTCTGTTGCTTTTGTACACTCTGGTCAGAGCAGATTTTTAAGAATTCTTTATTCTAATTTTATATTAATTTTAAACTTTATTTCAACAATCAAAGGTAAAGGACAAATATAACAAATAAAATCTCTATTCTAGGTGAACACTTCTTAAATGCTTGAATATAGGGGCATGTTTTCATTCATGTGGTCTTGTATTAGTCTTTAACTTATGAAATTTAGAAAAAAAATCTTATTCTAGAATTACTTGTATCAACAATACTCATAGCATTGTATGATTATTAGCATCAAAAATGGTCCCTGAGGTTGGTATTCTTAGATCCATGGTAACTGCTTCCAGTGGAATCAGTAGTTGATGGGAACATGGCTATAATGGTTTTGCCTACATAATTCCTCTTCTCCTATTATGTTCTTTCATCATTGTTCCTATTTTAATTTCTCCAAAATCATTCCCCTTGCTTCAGTAATGATTGGGTCTTTTGGTGAGTGTAAATGTGGTTCTCATATCCTCATTCACAATGTCTTTCTATGAGAAATGCTACTTTTGAACCATTGGTGACAATGAATATATCAACTAGCAAAACATTCCTGATCCTGCATTTGCAGAAGAGACCAGAAATAGTTTAAAAGTAGAACGCACTATTAGGAGATTAGACATGAAAGTCAGAAAACATTTGGGGATGGAATGAAGTGCATAACATTGTACCTATTATATTTTCATGTTATTGGCTTCATGGAGGAATTATTGAAGGATCTGAATATTTTTTTTGAAACAATCTTTATTTCACAGAATCAAAAAAAATTGAGTTTAGCAGCTATATAAACTGAGTCATATCAAAAGATAATCCTTTTTCCATTAGCACATAACCAATAACTAGTCAGCTTCTAGTTGAGTGTGAAATGGGGGGGGGGGGGCAATAGTATCTCCTGAGGCATCTCTATATCACTTTATCATAGCTCTAATTACTAAGAAATTGTCCTTTATATCAAGCTCAAATTCTTTTCTTCCACTTGTTTTGCTCTCTGGCATCAAATACAATGAATCTATTCTCTATTTCACCTGATAGCCCTTCAAGTTGAAAACAACTATTATGTCCACCCAAAGTCATCTTTTCTCCATGTTAAATATTCTCATTTCTTGTAACTGATCCTCATGAGGCATGAACTTCACATCTTTATTTATCCTGGTTGTCCTCTGCAGGCTACTGTCCAGTTTCAGGTTCCTTTCCAAATAATAGTATCAAGAACCCTTCGTGTAGGGAGAGGATAGTGATTTAAGTAAAAAAACAAACAAACAAACATATACTCATAGAATATTAAAGGGGTAAAACATTTCATAGGCTTCTGTCAATGTGAAAAACCTCCTGAAAGTTTTCATACAGTCAAAAGTAAGGAAAAATTCCCCTTTCCCCTTTCATCCTCTCTAAATCAACAGTGCATATAAACATATAAAAAGGTAAGGGAAAAATTATAATTTATGATAAATTAAAAATGGGTGATAGAGAAAAGGGAAGAATTTAGGAGAAGACAAAAATAAGATTATGAGAAAAGAAAGGGTAAAAGGAAGGATTTGAGCCAGTCCTGGAAGGATCACTAGAAAACAGCTGGTTTGACTATTTTGCTTGCTGAACTGACTGTTTTGTTATTTAGCAGACATCATAGTTCAACTTTCTACAAATCTCTCCAAATTCCCAATTCTCCCATTGCTAAGAACTCTCCAAAGAGCAGCTCTTCTTTGAGATATCTTGGCTCCCATCAGCACTTCCTTGTGTGACAATCTGTCCTTTCTCAAGTCATTTAGAGTGTGGAAACTCCTTGGGGCAAGAACTCTGTTGGTATTCAGCACAGCTCAGACTAGACTCTGCGGGTTTAGGTACATTTGTGGCACTTCACAGAGAACAAAAAATAAGGATCAGGTCACCTTAGCTAATTCATCTAATTGTTTCCATTAATAATTAATTTTAATTTTGTTTAATTAAAGTTATGAAGTGGGTTGAACTGAAGAAGCAATTGGATTGGCTTAAACCAGAATCAGCTCTCAGACTCAGATACCTGAGGTGTTCAGATATCTCTTAACAACTTGAATCCGTGAATATGCTGTCCCTTACTAAATTTCTTAAGCAATATTATTAAGCAATGCATAATTTGTCACAAAATGGTAGGGACTTCAATATAAAAAGTGAAAAAATAAAATGATAGGCAATGAGAGATGAAAAGATAAAAAGAAATCTCTCCATATAGAGATTCATGTCTTTATTGATAATTCCCAAATTTCTAATTCTAAGGTGGGTCATATCAAGTCACAGATGATTAAAATATTTTAAATGTATTATCTATGTATATACATATGCATATATATACATATATATTAATATGTACTATAATAAATTTATTTTCCCCATAATGATCTACTATAGTTCTTCTGAGGGATATATTATATATTACATATGCTAAGACATTCCATTGTGTCATAAAGATGTTTTAATAAGAAGAATATATAGTAGTAGTAGTAGTAGTAGAAGAAGAAGGAGGAGGAGGAAGATGAGCAGGAGAAGGAGAAGGAGGAGGAGGAAAAAGAGGAGGAAGAGGAGAATAGCATCATAGAACTTAACACTGAAATGAATTTTGAAGATTATCTAATCTGGTGGGTCAAACTCAAATAGAAATGGGACATTAAACATACATGAGGATCCCCTGAGATCAAATACTGACTTAGAAAACCACATATTAATATTATTTATGTTCTATTGCATTTTTATTTACTTTGTTAATTGTTTTCTAATTACATTTTCCTCTGGTCCAGGCCAAAATGGGGAGTGTTGATGAAGTATTGCAGGCCTCAGTCTGTGAGCCCCAAATTTGACACCTATCATCTAATACAACTCCTTCATTTTTTAGATGAAATCACTGATGTCCAGAGAAATTCCGTAAATTCTCCACTATCATACAGATGGCAAGGCAGCAAGTAAATTTAAAAGCAACTAAGTCTTTGAAAGTGTTTTAACTTTTAATTTTTTGCTCTTTTCTCCCAGGAGTCTTGTTTCTTAGTTTGAAGAGTTATTATCTAAGTAGAAACTGAAAAAAAAGCTAAATAAAACTGCCTCTAGCAATAATACAGATAATTTGTCACTGTCTCAGGATGAGTACTATTAACTCTTTATCCAGTGCGTTCCCCTGCTATACCAAGATGGTGTGCTGTGTGAATGCAAGTGCCCCTTGTATTAGTGGATTTACCACTGTAGGTGTTCCCAGGGTCATTACATTTCATGAAACCTCATCTCAGCTGATGTCCCCTAGGTGGGCTTCCTCAGTCATGCTTGTAGTTAACATTGGCTTCAAGGACATGGAACAAGAATATTTTTTCCATGGGTGGAGCCAAGATGGTGGAGTAAAAGGACGGACCTATAGAAACTCTTCCCCCGCCCCCAATAGCTTATAAAACACCTGTAAGAAATGACTCTAAACAAATTCTAGAGTAGCAGAAACCACAAAACGACAGAGTGAAAGAGATTTCCAGTCCAAGACAGCATGGAAGGCCAACAGGAAAGGTCTATCACAACAGGCTTGGAGCAGAGCACAGCCTGGCCTTGGCCATGCTGTGTGGCAGGGACAGGATCAGAGCAGGCTTCAGAGTGCAACCAGGAGCAACAGTTCAGCAACAGATTGCTCAACCCATAAATGCAAAAGACAGCTTTAAAGATCAGTGACAAATCTCTTTCACCTGGGGGAGAAGGGGACGCCATCTGGCCTCACCAGCAGCAGCCTCTACAGCAGCAGCATCCATTTTTGGATCATTTTTGGAGCTCTTGGCTTAAAGACCCTGGGGGAATTGAGCAGCTGATCTAGGTTTCAGCCCTGAGTGGCAATCCTGGGGTGAGAAGAAGCGCTGACTGGTGGAGCTGGTGGAGGCTCTGGACAGGGAATCTTAATAGCAGATCTTGGGCAGAAGAGTGATTGTGGTTGCTCCCAGACCAGAGCATAGGCAAGGAGAGGAGTAACTCCTCTCCCTTGAATGTGCCACCTTGGAGGAACTGAGAACTTACAGGTACCCAGAGTATACCCTCCTTTTGACAAAGGACTCAAAAGTCAAGTAACTAGCTGGGAAAATGCCAAAGAAGGAAAAAAAATAAGACTATAGAAGACTACTTTCTTGGCGAACAGGTATTTTCATCCATCCTTTAGGATGAGGAAGAACAATGCATACCATCAGAGGAAGAGCTAAAAGTCAAGTCTTCTACATCCAAAACCTCCAAAATAAATATGTAAATATGCAATGGTTTCAGGTCATGGAAGAAGTCAAAAAGGATTTTGAAAATCAAGTAAGAGAGGTAGAGGAAAAATTGGGAAGAGAAATGGGAGTGATGCAAGAAAATAATGAAAAGCAGGTAAACAGCTTGCTAAAGGAGATCTCAAAAAGTCTAGAAGAAAATAACACCTTTAAAAATAGGCTAACTCAATTGGCAAAAGAGGTCCAAAAAGCTAATGAGAAGAATGGTTTAAAAAGCAGAATTAGCCAAATGGAAAAGGAAGTTCAAAAGCTCACTGAAGAAAACAGTTCTTTAAAAATGAGAATGGAGCAGATGGAAGCTAATGAGAAACCAAGAAATTACAAAACAAAACCAAAAGAAGGAAAAAATAGAAGACAATGTGAAGTATCTCATTGGAAAAACACCTGACATAGAAAATAGATCCAGGAGAGATAATTTAAAAATTATGGAACTACCTGAAAGCCATGATTAAAAAAAAAAAAAAAAAAAGCCTGGACATCATCTTTCAAGAAATTATCAAGAAAAAAAGTCCTGATATTCTAGAACCAGAGAGTAAAATAAATATCAAAAGAATACACTGATCACCTCTTGAAAGAGATCCAAAAAGAGAATCTCCTAGGAATATAGTAGCCAATTTCCAAAGTTCCCAGGTCAAGGAGAAAATAACGCAAGCCAGTAGAAAGAAGGAATTTGAGTATTGTGGAAATACAATCAGGATAATAAAAGATCTAGCAGCTTCTACATTAAGGGATCAAAGGGCTTGGAATATGACATTCCCGAAGTCAAAGGAACTAGGAGTAAAACCAAGAATCACCTACCCAGTAAAACTGAGTATAATACTTCAGGGGAAAAAATGGTCATTTAATGAAATAGAGGACTATTAAGCATTCTTGATGAAAAGACCAGAGCTGAATAGAAGATTTGACTTTCGAACACAAGAATCAAGAGAATCATGAAAAGGTAAACAGGAAAGAGAAATCATAAGGGTCTTCCTAAAGTTGAACTGTTTACATTCCTACATGGAAAGATACTATTTGTAACTCTTGAAACTTTTCTCAATATTTGGGTAGTTGGAGTGACTATACACATGCACACACACACACACACACACACACACACACACACACATATAGACAGATAGCATGGGTGAGTTGAATAGAACGGGATGATATCTAAAAAAATAAAATTAATGAGTGAAAGATGATTATATTGGGAGGAGAAAGGGAGAAATGGAATTGGGCAAATTATCTCTCATAAAAGAGGCAAGAAAAAGCTTTTCCAATGGAGGGAAAAGGAGGGCGGTGAGAAGGAAAAAGTGAAGCTTTCTCTCATCACGTTTGACTTAAGAAGGGAATAACATGCATTCTCAATTTGGTATGAAAATCTATTTTACACTACAGGAAAGTAGGGGAGAAGGGGAGAAGTGGGGTGTGGTGGGATGATAGAAGGGAGGGCAAATGAGAGGAGGGGGGTAATTAGAAGTAGCACTTTTGATGAGGGACCAGGTCAAAAGAGAAAATAGAATAAATGGGGGGCAGGATAGGATGGAGGGAAATATAGTTAGTCTTATACAACATGACTATTATGGAAGTCTTCTGCAAAACTATACATATATAGCCTATATTGAATTGCTTGCCTTCTCAGTGGGAATGGGTGGGGAGGGAGGAAGAGAGAGAGAAGTTGGAACTCAAAGTTTTAAAAATGGATGTTAAAGATTGTTATTATATGCAATCGAGAAATAAGAAACACAGGTAATGGGGCATAGAAACTTATCTTGCCTTACAAGAAAATAAAGGAGATGGGGATAAGGGAAGGGAGGCATGTGATAGAAGAAAGAGTAGATTGGGGGAAGGGGCAATCAGAATGCATGGCCTTTTGGGGTGGGGGAGGAGAGAGATGGGGAGAAAATTTGGCACTCAAAATTTTGTAGAAATTAATGTTGAAACTAAAAATAAATAAATAAACATATTAAAGAAAATAATATTCTTTCCCAATACCTAGCTGCCCCTCTACCTACTCACAGTCATAGATTTGGACCTAGAAAGGGTTTCAGGAGCCCTCTAGCACAACCCTATCATTTTATCGATGAGTACATTGAGGTCTAGGAAGGATGGAGTATCTTACCCAAGGAGACAAACACAGTAAACAGTAGAGAGTAGATTTGTACTCAAGTCATTTGACTCTGAAGTTCCACCCCCTTTTTTTTTCTAATTTTATAAACTACTTCATTGAACCAGTTTATGCCTATATGTATTTTTTTTTAATGAAACAGTCCCTTTCTCCCTTACAAAAGAAACAAACAAATAAACAATCCAGTATTCCCACTTCTATACAATTATAGAAAGATCCCTGTCATTTCCCAAAGATGCATATTTAGAAATTTTCAAAATTTTGATAGAATGGAACAGTCTTTAGAAGCAGCTAAATGGCTTAATGGATAAAGTGCTGAGCCTAGTTACGAAGATCTGAGTTCAAATTTGGACTTATATTTACTAGTCATATGGCCCTGGGAAAGTCATTTAACCTCTCTCTGCCTCAGTTCATCCATTATAAAATGGAGTTAATAATAGGACCAAACTTCCAGGGTTATTATGAAGATTGAATGAGGTAACATTTGTAAAAAGCACTTAGCACAGATCCTGACACAGTAAGTGTTTAATAAGTGCTTGTCTCCTGCCCCTTTTGTATCTGTAATAGATAATTTCATAATAAGCAGCAGGAGATATAAATATTGGCAATGTATGCAGCATCTATGGAATTGTGGCCTCATCTTGCTTCTTTAGAAAACAGCTGAAGGCTGAGGGGCAGGAGTTTGCAAGAGGCTAACTTCTCTTTTGATTTGAAATTCAGTGATTTTCAATCTCTGGCCTTTACGGGAAGCCAAAAAATAATAATAAAACAATAGTGCCATAACAGCTGTTTGTCAGCGTTTCCAAACTTTGGACAGCAAGGCCCTTTTCAAAGGCTCGCCAGCTCTCTGCTGATTTCCCAGTAGACTTGATCTTAATCACAAGCCTGATTTGGCACAGTAGGTTCTGGATAAAGAATGAATCTCAAGCAAAGTATGAAAAGAAAAAGTAACAAACTGTCCAAGACATCTGAGAAACGCCACCTTTGGTATCCTTTGGATTCACTGGAATATTTTAACTCTTTTGTTGTGGAATCTGAGTGTTGCTCCTTGATTCTGTTTCCTAATGATGAGCTTTGGGATCATAACCTACCAAATAATTAATCAATTTATGAATAAGTATCCAGAAGAAAACAGAGTAGCTTAGAGACTGCCTTTAAAGACATGAAGATGTGTATTTAAATCCTGCCTCTGAGGAATACTTATTTTATGACCAGGATAAGTCACTTATGGGAAGCTAGGTAGAAGGGGATATAGTGCTGGCCCTGGGAATCAGGAAGACCTGAATTCAAATCTGTCCTTACACGCTTACTGTGTGACCTTGGGTAAGTCTCAACCCTATTTGTCTCAGTTTCCTCATCTGTAAAATGAACTAGAGAAAGAAATGGCAAACCACTCCATTCTCTTTGCCAAGAAATTCCCAAAGGGGTCACAGAGATTGAGGCATGACTGAAATGACTCAATAGCAATAATGACAACAAAGCCACTTAGCCTTTCAGTGTCCCAGACATCTCTCTAAGGTAACATATCTCAGTTTTTTTTTTTGGTCAGGACAGATTTATACTCTTTAATATTACTAAGGAGTCCAAGTCATTTCTGTGTGGATCACACATATACACACACATATCATACATACATAAACATATGTACGTGTGTATATGCATGTGTGTATATATGTGTGTATTTATATACATATATGATAAATTAAACCTGCAAAATTTAAAAATAGGTATTTATTAAAATAACAATAAATATATTGCATATTGATATAAAACATTATTTTAAAGAAAAATAACTATATTCCCCCCAAAAAATAGAAGAGTGGTATATTTGTATATATCACTTTAATGTTTGGCTTAATAGAAGTCATCTGGATTCTTAAAATTGCTTCTGTACTCAGTCTTTTTCAATGTGTTATTTTGGTTGAAGTATAAGAAGAAAGCATGGCCTCATGTAGATATAAAGTTGGAAAAGTGAAGAGCATTTTAATAGTCAAATAACAACTTGGAATAATTTAAAAAATAATAATTGACCTTGTGGATCCCCTGAAAGTTTATAGAGGACCCCCAAGAAGCACTTTGAGAAGCACTGCTCTAAAACTACAAGTTAGAGGTAAGTTGATAATCTTTATCTATGTTGTTCTGACTGATAAAATCAGAGGTCCAGATCCAAACATGATAAACATGTGTGTGTGTGTGTGTGTGTGTGTGTGTGTGTGTGAGAGAGAGAGAGAGAGAGACAGAGACAGACAGACAGACAGACAAACATTCAGAGAGACAGAGAAAGCAGCATTTCTTTGTCCTTAGATTTTTGCTGGTCGTTGTGGTATGGCCAAAGACCATGTGATATAGTCTGTATTCCCAAAACTGGAGAGAGACATTCTAGCACAGTGGAAAGAGAAAGCATAAGATCTCAAGTCAGAAGACCTGGATTTGAATCTTGCCTTTAACATCCTGAGAAATTCATATAAATTCTCTGGGTATATTTCCTCATTTATAAACTGAGAAGCATGAAGTATATGGTCTCTGAATTGCCTTCCACTTCTAGTTCTATGATCCTGTGTTTTGAGAAAATAAAATAGAGCATATTTCAACCATAAATTACATTGGACTAACTTTATATTATAGAATTTCAGAGATCTATTTCGACTGGAGTAGCCAGGCAAGGAATCATGAAGGAATATAATTTAAGGCATACCCTGAACGATGAAGAGTTTAGAGTGGTGGAGGAGAGATGTGATATTTTGATGGGTAACAGGGAGTGAAAGGAAGAATGAATCTGGACTTTATTGTTGGGAAGTGAAAGATGCTACATCATCAAGCAGAAGCAGGTGATGATGATGGTGTAGACTGGAGGGAGGTTGGGGGAGGGTGTGATTTTAATACAGGAATGGCCATCAGGAGAAAAGGTACAGAGATGTAAGCCTGGATTAGCACAGTCACAATTAAAAGGCATATTGACCTTGTTGATGATCTTTTTTGCTTTTAGGATTGTTTCTTATTTTGTCTCATACATTTGTATAAAATCAATATTAAACACACTTGGTTAAAGTTGTGCGTAAAAATAAGGTTTATTTTACATCATTCTGTGGTTATTTGTTTTAGGAATATTAAGTGCAATGAGTTTGTAGGAACATAGATTTAGAATTAAAGGGGGCCTGAATAATCATTGAGTCTAACCCTTCATTTTGCACAAGAAACTGAGGTAGAGTTTAAATGACTTGCTTACGGTCACACAAGGAATAGTTGTCTGAAGTGGGACTTAAATACAGTTCCTCACCTTCCCAGCTCTAGCATACTACCTGTTTTCTAGTACTGCCTCTATATTTCCATTTAACAAATGTTTATTAAGCACTTATACACAGGAACCTGTGAAAGAAGATTACTAAAAGTGTGTAATGAAGCAAAGAGATTCCAGTTTGTCAAAAGATTTTCATTTTATCCTGGATAAGAACATGTAAATATTTAGGAGATCACAAAGCTAGATAGTCTAATGGGTTCAGCCATCATCTCTGTGCAGATATTTCCTGGGTCTATATTTCTAACCCTAATCTTTTACTTGAGCTCTGTCCTGTCCTGGCTATTGGATATCCTGAACTATACTTCTGTAGGCATCTCAAAATAACATGTCCAAAATAGAACTCATTTCACTGCACCCTCATCCCCCACATGAAACAAAACAAAATCATTCCCTCTTCCCAACTTTCCTTTTGCTGTCCAGGGTTTCACCATACTTCCAGTAACCCAGGTTTAATGATCTGTTGGAATCCTCAAATTCTAAATCTCATTCCATTGTCAAGTCTGGTTGCTTTCACATTCACAATATCTCATTTATTTCCCCTTCTCTCCACTCATGGAGCCACTAACTCACTTTAGGCGTTTATCACCAATCTCTTGCGTAAACTATTACAGTAGCCTTCGAGACTCAAGACTCGCTGTTGAGGTTCTGGTGTTGGGGACCCCGAAATACTGACACTCCAGATCCTGCTTGGATAAATTCCACACAAGCCTTCTTAAAGCCAAAGAAAAACAAAGTTTATTAAAGATTCGTCACATTGGGTTAACTCTTAGGAATCCTAAGTTTGTAACGCTTGTATTGACAAGTGGGCCAGATACAATCTCAGCTAGACAGAGTTAGAGGTGGATTGAATCTGAGCCCTTTCATGAAGGCTAGATGGAACTTATATACAGAAAGTCCACGGGAAAGATCTAGAAGTGGTCTAGTGGTCTGGGAGGAGGGTCTAAGGAGGATCTTGAAAAGACTGGGTTAATTAGTGATATAATCAAGGGTGAGAAAGAGCTGGAGGCAATTGGGAGGTAACAGACAATGCAGGCCTTGGGTGGGAAGCAGGTGGGGCAATCAAGAGGTCATGGAAGGCCATGGAAGGCCAGGTTAGGCCAAGGACAACAGATTTGAATATGAAAGGTCAGATTAAGAGGGAAGATTCAAGGGGGAGTTCAGGAGGTTCCCAGAGTCTGAACCCCATCATCTCTCCACCTCAATTCTTGCTCCACTTAGTAGCCAAAGTAATTTTCCTAAAACATGTATCTGATAATGATGCCTCCCTATTCAATAAATTCCATTGGTTCCCTATTATTTCCAGGATCAAATAAATAAACCTTCCCTCTTGCCTTTATAGTCCTTTACGACCTGACCTTTCGTACTTTTACAATCTTCTTATTTGCTCTCCTCTGCCTACTCTATAATCTATTGGCACACATGCGATTTCTCACCTACTTCATTCTGACTCCTGCAGAGGCAAATCTGTGTATCAGGAATGCTCTCTATCCTCATCTCCAACTTCTAGCTTCCTTGTCTTTCTTCATTATTTAGCTCAAATCCCACCTGCAGGAGACTTTTTCTGATCCCTCCAACTTCTAGTCCCGTCTCCCAAAATTTACATTCCAATTGTCCTGTACATATCTTACATGTATAGTTATTTTAATGTCATTTCTCTCTCCCACTAGACTTTGAGATTTTTGAGAGCAGAAACCATGTTTTCACCTTTATTTATACTACTTTTGCTTGATAAAGTGCCTAGCCCATAATAAGTGCTTAATGATATGTTTGTTGACTAAATGATTAATTGAATAAAATGTTGTCCTTGAATGAATATTTGTTATAGAATTTTTTTTTCCCTAATAGAACTAAAATGCCCTGATGCCTCCAGGGGTGGGGAACCCATGGCCTACAGGTATAACAGCAAGGACCTCACCCTGATGGTTTTGTTGCCCAGCTGCCCGTCAGGACTTGACTTGGAAGTAGGGACAGGAAGGGGGGAGCTGCAGCACTGTCAAAGCTGGGACTTGTCTTATTAGAGCCTGCACCTGAGATTGCCTGTAACGGTAGTGTGGAGAGGACATACCCCAAAGAAGGACTTTATTTGAACATTTTGTTTTGGATTGAGGAAAGAGGAGCTGGTTGCTCACTCCCCAAGACTGACTCCCAAAGAATAACATTATGTTATGGATTATGCAAATGTAAAGTTCATGATGTGTTTATTTTGTGGGAATTATGTTGCATTTACTTAAGAAATGCTAATGCCTATTCAGATTCAAGTTGTCCATGTAATGGATGTGAAAGATCTAGGAGCCCAATGTAATGTTAATTAGAGAGTGAAAGATTTCTCCACCCATTGATGGGCCTACTCATTAAGGAAGACTTGATTAGGGAGGCCCATACTTTTTGTTAATTTCTAATGAGGCACTCGTTCTCAAGGGTTATGATGGCCTCTGGCTTTGAAAAGTGTATAAATACTCTGAAGTGAGGTTGTACTTTGAGACTTACTCATTGGAGGTGTTTGTTTGGCCAGATTAGACCCTGGGCAGGCACTAAGGAGCCACCTGGCTTTGAAAATCCAAATGTTGGTGCTTCTCTCTCTGGTAAGTATGTATGTATGATCAGACAGTTGAATCTGTCTCTTGATCTATGATGTATGTATTGCTTATGGTCAGAAACTTGAAAGCTCTATCTGTTGGTTGATCTTTATTTCCCTGTCTGTATTTTCTCTGAAGTTCAGGGTGCTGACTTTTTCCCCTGAACTAAGTGAATGATATATGCACTTGATTAAAGTGATTGTTGACCCCTCAAAAGTTGCTTTCCTTTTAGAAAAGCAGATCTGAGAACCTGCGCAGCAAGCTCTCTTGTATATACCAGGGTCCTTGCTGTTATACCAGGTCACATGTGACCATCTAGGTCCTCAAGTGCAGCCCTTTGATGGAATCTAAACTTAGCAGAACTATTCTTTGAATCTTTGGATTCAGTCAAAGGGCTTTGCTTGAGGACCTCCAGGGTTACATTCAGGCTTGAGGCCCCAGGTTCCCTACCCCTGATGAACCCTGTCTTGACCCTGACCTGTGAGGGGGCTATGCCACTTCAAGGTCTCTTGTGTATTATTCTGAAACAGGCATCTGGAGAAATAGAATCTGACAATGGAAAATGTATAGAATTTGGAATCAAAGTTATTGGAACAAAGTTCCAATTTTTCCTTGCATTGATTATGTAGCCCTGGTCAAAATGTGCAATCTATAGAAGTTTTAGTACCTTTATTTGAAAAGTGGAATAATTATATCTTTTTTCAAAAAGTTGTTAGAAAAAAAGTCCTTTGTGAATTGTAATGTACTGTCTAAATTATTACTGTCCAAATTATTACTTTTGGGAACTAGAGATACGAGGGGTGATACAATCCATTCCTTTACATCTAGGAGGATGTAATTGAAGTTATCACCTGTGTTTCTCTGACTGTTTTTCAGTCTTTTCCTTTCCAAAAAGAAGCATTCACTCCATTCAAGACCCTTCAATTCTATCTAGAAGAGCCAGTGATAGCTCAAGATCTTTCAATAAATAGCTATCTGAAAAATGAGAAATCCATGCTAGGTTAGAGTACAGTGTTTTCCATTGTTACATATGAAATGAGGGAGCAGGAGTTCTTAACCAGAGGTCTTTTGTTTCTTTTTTGTTGTTGTGTTGTTATTTCAATATAATTGTTTTCCTTTGTAATCCTGTGTATTTTATTGTATGTATTTATGAACGTTGGTCAGAGAAGGGTTCCTATAGGTTACTTGTTATTGTTGTTTAGTCATTTTCACTTACATCTGACTTTGTGACCCTTTGGGGGATTTTCTTAGCAAAGATACTCAAGTGGCTTGCCATTTCCTTCTCCAGCACATTTTACAGATGAGGAAACTGAAGCACATAGGGTTAAACTCAGGATCACACAGCTAGTAAGTTTCAGAGACCAGATTTGAATTCAGATCTTCTTGACTCCAGGCTTGGCACTCTAACCACTGTGCCACCTAGCTGCCCATACTATAGGTTACATCAGTCTGCAAAAGGGGTTAAGTCCCTGTCCTAGAGAGTTTTTCTGAGCTTTCAGTGGTTCCAAAAGATGAATATAACTGCAAAAACACCTTTAGTACACCAAGTCCAGATTAGATGTTAGATTGAATTATTAGTTACTAGGATAATACCAAATCTCCTACTAGAAATATTAAGCCTCACTGCTTGGAATTTCTGTATTGCTTATTCTTTGAGGTTTAAGTATGAGGCAAGTAAAATTTCTATTAAAATGTGAGTATTTTCTGGGACTGGTCATAGTTATTGACTAGTAACAGAATAGTATGAATTAGTAAAATTCATTAACCAGTCGCCTAGAAGAAACCTAAGGAAATACTTGTTTCTATTAGAGTTTGAAGAATAAGTACATGGGATTCTGTTTAGAAGGGACATCATAGTGAGGAGGATCTAGACAACTAGGGGTTTTTTTATTTATTTTTTTAAAAAATTATTGTATTTTCAATTCAAGTAACAAAACAAGTATTTCCATAACATGGTATAATAAAAAGGATGGTTGCACATGAATCTGCAAATGTACCACATACAACTTGCTGTTATCCCCAAATATACAACGGTTATGATGTAAATTTCTTTTTTTTTTCTTTTTTCTTCCATCCCCAACCCACTCTCACCATTTTAGAGATTACTACCATTAGACACAAACATACACACACATATTTATATATGTATATATATATAAATGTATGTAAAATTATTCTATACATACTTCTATTCATCATTTTTTTTTCTCTGGATAGAGTTAGTATCTTTCTTCATATGTCCTTTATTTTCAATTTATATGTTTATAAATATTCAAAATGACTTAGTTGCTCAAAGACGTTCTTGAAACAATATTGCTGTTACTGTAATACAATGCTCTCTTGGTTCTTCTCATTTTGTACTTCATGTCCTGCAAGTCTTTCCCTGCCTTTCTAAGATCAATGAGCTCATCATTTCTCTATAGCTCAGTAGTATTCCATCACAATCATATACTACAACTTGTTTAGCATTCCTCGGTTGAGGAGGGGGTCTCCTTCATTTTCCAGTTCTTTACCAGCAAAAAGAGAGTGACTATAAACATTCCATTCACATTCAAAGTCAAAATTACCATTTGTGAATTTCCCTCAATCTTATTTTTACTATTTTCTTTCTCAGCCTCTTTTTTTACCCTCTCCCTGTTACCTTAGCTTCTCCCCTTCCCTTCCACCCACCAATATCAATCCATATATCCCTCCAAAAGTGCCCCCATGCTCTCTCTCCACTCTCCAAAAATCCCAATCCACGCATCCCTCTACAAGTCCCTCCCCATTCCTTTAGTTTTCTTACCTCTACATGTTCAGAAGACTTCTACATCCTTACAGATGTATAAATTGTTTCATCTTCAACCCAGATGAGAGTAAGGTTTCAGCATTACCAGCCTTTCTTTCACCTTCACCTGCTTCCTCTGTATTAGGTTTCTTTTTTGTTCCTTTCATATTCACTTTTCATAATATAATTACCCCCTCTCACTACCCACTTTTGATTTTGAATCACCCCATCATACACAACTCAGCCTCAGCCTTTCTTTCAAACAACTTTATTAATGATGACAATTTTAAAAGCATTGATAATATTTTCATACATATAATAAGCAAAGCATTTGACCTTAATAAGCGCCTTATAGTCTTTAGCATTTTCTTGATATTTCTTCTGAATATTTTATATCAAATTTTCTGATGAATTCTAGTTGTTTGCTGTTGTTGTTGTTACAGATATCTAAAAGTCATTCAATTTGCCAGATATTCATTTTTTTTTTTACCATTTAGGATTATACTCAACTTTCCTGAGTAAGTTATTCTTGGGCACAACCCCAGCCCTTTTGCTCTTTGAAATATAATGTTTCAAGACATACACACTTTTAAAATAGAATCAAAGATGCCCCCTTGGTTTCCAGACTGCTAAGTCTTGTGAAATTCTGTTTGTATTTCCTTAGTAATTTTTTTTTCTTGTTTCTTGCAATATATTCTCCTTAACTGAGGAATTTTGAAAATTGGTTCTGACATTCTTATGTTTTCTTCCAGGGATCACTTTCAGGTGGTGAATGGTAGATTTTCTTTTCTACTTTACCCTCTTGTTCTAGAACTTCAGAGCAATTTTCCTTAATGATTTCTTGTAATGTAGTATCCAGATTTTTTTTTTTTTGGTAATTCAAATTTATTTATTTACAGTTTTCAACATTCACTTTCATAAAATTTTGGATTTCAAATTTCCTCCTCATCTCCCCTCTGAACCCACACCAGGACAGTGTGTATTCTGATTACTCTTTCCTTCAATCTGCTCTCCCTTCTATTGCCCCAGTCCCTCCGCTTATCCCCTTCCCTTCTAGTTTTCTGCAGGGAAATGTACATTTTTATACCTCATTGCCTGTATACCTTATTTCCTAGTTGCTTGGAAAAACAGTTTTTAGCATTTATTTTAAGTTTTGAATTCTACATTCTATCCCTCCTCCCTCCCTACACACCCTCATTGAGAAGACAAGCAATTTAATATAGGTTATATATGTGCAGTCATACCAAACACTTTCATAGCAATCATGTTGTGAGAGACTAACTATATTTTCCTCTACCCTGTCCCAACTCCAATTAATTCTGTTCTCTCCTTTGACCTGTGCCTCTACGAAAGGTTTTGTTTCAGATTGCCCCTTTCTCCAATCTACCATGCCTCCCATGACCCCCTCTCTCTTATTCTCTTCCCCTCTGCTTTCCTGTAGGGTAAGATAAACTTCCATATCCAATTGTGTATGTATGTTATTCCCTTCTGAAGCCAAATCCAGTGAAAGAAAGGCTCAATTATTCCCTCTTACCTTTGCCTTCTTAGCTTCCATTGTAAAAGCTCTTTCTTGCCTCTTTTATGTGAGATGATTTACTATATTCTACCTCTCCCTTTCTCTTACTCCTAGTACATTCCACTGAGCACTTAATTTTCTTTTTTAGATATCATCCCTTCATATTCAGCTCACCCTGTGGTTTCTCTCTCTCTCTCTCTCTCTCTCTCTCTCTCTCTCTCTCTCTCTTTCTCTCTCTCTCTGTACATAAATCTTGTGTTATCCTGATTGAATTGTTTCTTTCTGGCTGCTTACAGTATTTTCTCCTTGACGTGGGGACTCTGGAATTTGGCTACAATATTCCTAGGAGTTTTCCTTTTGGGGATCTCTTTCAGGAAGTGATCAGATTCCTTCCATTTCTATTTTACCTGATGGTTCTAAAATATCAGGGCAGTTTTCCTCGATAATTTATTTTTATTTTTTTATTTTTATTTTTAATGTTCTACAATCACTATCATAAAACTTAGATTTTTCTCCCCTACCTACTCCACACCACCCCCCTCCCTCCCCAAGACAGCATACAATTCTATATAGGATCTACACATACTTTCCTATTGAATAGGTTTTCACTATAGTTATGTTGTGTAGACAAACTAAAATAAATGGAAGAAATCATATAGCAAATCAAAACATGACACACCCACACCCACACCCACACACACACCCACACACACACACACACACACACACACACACACACACACACACACAAATGATCTTCTATATTCTGCAAATGAACTCCATAATTCTTTCTCTGAGTGTGGAAGGCATTTTGCTTAAAAGACCATTGGGAATTATTTTTTCTTAAGTACCTGTGTTGTTACGAAGTTCCAAGTCTACCAGAAAACAACTCTCACACACTGTGGTCATTGCTGGGCACAAAGTTCTCCTGGTTCTGCTCCTTTCACTCAGCATCAGATCATATAATTCCTTCCATGCCTCTTTGAAGTCTTCTTGCTCATCATTTTTTATGGTGCAATAGTATTTCATTACATTCATATACTGAAATTTATTCAGCCATTCCCCACTTGATGGATGCCCCCTTGGTTTCCAGTTTTTGGCAACTACAAAGGGTGCTGCTATAAATATTTTTGTACATATGGGACCCTTTCCCATTTTTATGATCTCTTGAGGATACAGTCCTAGAAGCGATATTGCTGGGTCAAAGGGGATGCACATTTTTGTAGCCCTTTGGGCATAGTTCCAAACCACTCTCCAGAATTGTTGGATGAGTTCACAGCTCCACCAACAATGAATTAGTGTTCCAACTCTCCCACATCCTTTCCAACATTTATCATTTTCCTATTCTGTCTTATTTGCCAATCTTATAGGTGTGATGTGGTACCTCAGAGTTGTTTTGATTTGCATCTCTCTAGTCAAAAGTGATTTAGAGCATTTTTTTCATTTGATTATAGATATCTTTAATTTCTTCCTCTGCCTGTTCATATCCTTTGACCATTTATCAATTAGGGAATGACGTGCATAGTTGTACATTTGAGTCAGATCTCTATATATTCTAGAAATGAGGCCTTTATCCATGAGATTAGCTATAAAAATTCTTTCCCAGTTTACTACATCCTTCCAAATTTTGGTTGCATTGGGTTTGGTTGTGCAAAAACTTTTCAGTTTGATGTAATCAAAATTATCCATCTTGCATGTCATAATGCTTTCTATCTCTGCTTTAGTCAAAAATTCTTCCCTTCTCCATAAATCTGATAAATACGCTATTCCTTGTTCCTCCAGTTTGTCCATGGTATCAATCTTTCTACCTAGATCGTGTACTCATTTGGACTTTATTCTTGTGTACAGTGTCAGTCATGGGTCTATGCCTAGTTTCTGCCACACTGTTATCCAGTTTTCCTGGCAATTTTTGTCAAACAGTGAGTTCTTATCCCAGAAGCTGGGGTCCTTGGGTTTATCAAACAGGAGGTTGCTATATTCCTTGCCTACTGTATCCTGAGTGTCAAGTCTATTCCACTTGCTTACCCTTCTGTTTCTTAGCTAGTCCCAAGTGGTTTTGATAATTGTTGCTTTATAATACAATTTGAGATCTGGTAGCTCTAGGCCATCTTCCCTAGCATTTTTTTTCATTAGTCCCTTTGATATTCTGGACCTTTTATTCTTCCAGATGAATTTTGATATTATTTTATCCAGCTCAGAAAATAATTATCTGATAGATTAATTGGTATGGCACTAAATAAGTAAATTAATTTAGGTAGAATTGTCATTTTTATGATATTAGCTCAGTCTACCCATGAGCAACTGATGTTTTTCCACTTACTTAGATCTGACTTTATTTGTGCAAAAAGTGTCTTGTAATTGTGTTCATATAGTCCCTGGGTTTGTTTTGGCAGGTAAATTCCCAAGTATTTTATAGTGTCTACTCTAGCTTCAAGTGGGATTTCTCTTTCTATCTCTTGCTGTCGGACTTTGTTGCTAATATATAGGAATGAAGAAGATTTGTATGGGTTTATTTTGTAACCTGCAACTTTGCCAAAGTTGTTTATTATTTCAAGTAGTTTTTTGCTTGAATCTCTGAGATTCTCTGAGTATATCATCATTTCATCTGCAAAGAGTGATAACTTACTTTCTTCTTTGCCTATTCTTATTCCTTCAATTTTTTTATCTTGTCTAATAGCTATAGCTAACATTTCTAGTACCAGAATGAATAATAGTGGTGATAATGGACATACTCGTTTCACCCCTGATCTTACTGGAAATGCATCTAGCTTATCTCCATTGTATATAATGCTTGCTGAAGGTTTTAGGTAGATACTGCTTATTATTTTATAGAAAGTTCCCTTCATTCCTATGTTCTCCAGTGTTTTTAATAGGAATGGGCTCTGTATTTTGTCGAAAGCTTTTTCTGGATCTATTGAGATAATTATGTGGTTTTTGCTAGGTTGGTTGTTGATATGATCGATAGTACTAATAGGTTTCCTAATGTTGAACAAGCCCTGCATTCCTGGTATAAATCCTACCTGATCATAATGTATTATTCTCATGATAAGATGCTGTATTCGTTTTGCTAAAATCTTATTTTAAATGTTTACATCTATATTCATTAGAGAAATGGGTCTATAATTTTCTTTCTCTGTTTTGTCTCTTCCTGGTTTAGGTATCAAAACCACATTTGTACCATAGAAAGAATTTGGGAGGCCTCCTTCACCAATTTTCAAAAATAGTCTATATAGCATTGGAATTAACTGCTCTTTAAATGTTTGATAGAATTCACTTGTAAATCCATCTGGCCCTGGAGATTTTTTCCTAGGGAGTTCATTGATGGCTTGTTCAATTTCTTTTTCTGAGATTGGGTTGTTTAAGCATTTAACTTTCTCTTCTGTTACTCCGGGAAATTTGTATTTTTTAAAATACTCTTCCATCTCATTTTGATTATCGAATCTGTGGGCATAAAGTTGGGCAAAGTAATTTCTAATTATTGTTTCAATTTCCTCCTCATTGGAGGTGAGTTCACCTCTTTAATTTTTGATATTAGCAATCTGATTTTCTTCTTTCTTTTTTTTAATCAGGTTGACCAAAAGTTTATCAATTTTAATAGCTTTTTCATAAAACCAATTATTGGTTTTATTTATTAATTCAATAGTTTTCTTAATTTCAATTTTATTAATCTCTTCTTTAGTTTTCAGTATTTCTAATTTGGTATTCACTTGGGAATTTTCAATTTGTTCTTTTTCTAACTTTTTCAGCTGTATGCCCAAGTCATTGATCTCCTCTTTCTCTATTTTATTCATGTAGGCATTCAAAGATATAAAACTTCCCCTAAGAACTGCTTTTGCAGTATCCCATAAGATTTGGTAGATTGTCTCATTATTGTCATTCTCTTGAAAGAAATTTTTTATTGTTTCTCTGATTTCTTCTTTAACCCACCCCTTCTTTAGGATTAGATTATTTAGTTTCTAATTAATTTTTGATTTATTTTTCCATGGCCTTTTATTACATATAATTTTTATTGCATTATGATCTGAGGATGCATTGATTACCTCTGCCTTTCTGCACTGGATTGTGAGGTGTTTATGTCCTAGTACATGGTCAGTTTTTGTATATGTGCCCTGTACTGCTGAGAAACAGCTATATTCCTTTCTATTCCCATTCAGTTTTCTCCAGAGAGCTATCATATCTACCTTATCCAGAGTTTTATTTACCTCTTTAACCTCTTTCTTGTTTATTTTGAGGTTAGATTTATGAAGCTCAGAGAGGGGGAGGTTGAGGTCTCCCACCGGTATAGTTTTGCTGTCAATTTCTTCCTTCAACTTCCCCAACCTCTCCTCTAAGAATTTAGATGCTATACCACTTGGAGTATACATGTTTAGTAATGATATTGCTTCATTGTCTATGGTACCTTTTAGCAGGATATACTTTCCATCCTTATCTCTTTTGATTAGATTTATTTCTTCTTTTGCTGTGTCTGAGATTAGGATTGCTACTCCTGATTTTCTGCTCCAACCTTTGATCTTTATCCTGTGTGTATCCCTCCATTTCAAATGTGTTTCTTGTAAACAACATATTGTTGGATTATGACTTTTAATCCATTCTGCTATCTGTCTCCGTTTTATGGGAGAGTCCATTCCTTTCACATTCACAATTATGATTACAATCTGTGTATTTCCCTCCATCCTCTTTCTCACCATTTGTGCTTTTAGCTTTTCCATTTCCCTTCCCCTCCTCACTAGTTTTTACTTTTCACCACCATAGCCTGCAGCCTTCCCTTCCTTCTTTTAGCCCCCACCTCTTTTACTCCCCTTGATCCTTATTGCTTCTTCCGTCCCTTATAGCTTCCCTCCCCTTTCTTCCCCCTTCCCGTCCTACTTCCTGTAGAGCTAGTTAGGATTATTTACTTAAGTTTATTGTTCCCTCCTTGAACCAAATCAGATGCAAGTACCTCTCAAACAATGCTCATCTCCCTCCCCTCTTTCCCTCTACTCTAATTTTGTACTTCTTCCTGTGATGTAATTTACCATTTTCTGATTCCTCCTTTTCACACCTGCTGTTCTTCAGCTGTTCCAGGAGAGCTGTTTGTGCATGCTAGCAGTTCATAGTCCCTTCTGAATTTTCAGATGGAAGTACAGTCTCACCACTGACCTCTTTGTGGTCCTTGTCCCCATAGAAAGATTCTATGGTTTTTTTCTCTCTTCTTTTACTTTTTCTTGTTCATGATGTTGACTGTGTGTAGTGGCTTCTGGTTCTTTCAGTTAGAAGCTGCCAAACTTGGGGTTGAGCTAACTTGTGTGAAAAAGCTAAGAGCCGGTTTTTGTTTTGTGTTTCCCAGTTCAGCCCTTGGGTTAGCTTGTTAAGTGTGGGAGGGGGGTGGTCTGATCATGGGAGATCTCCTCAGCTGAAATGAGGCAAAGGCAATCTCAGGGGATGGTGATCACAGCTGCTCTATTGCCTTCCCATTTCCCCTGGAGTACTGAGGCATGCCTAGATTCTAGTGAGAGTTTCCAACCCTCCTGGGGCTCCTCTCCTGGTGCTGAGGCTTGCCTGGGTCCTAGTGCAAGTTTCCTTCACACTGGGGCCCCTTTCCTTCTCGTTTGCCTCTGCCATAGTAGGAGGAATCCCCCTTAGCTATTTTCCTAGCCTCAGGCGTTATGAGACTACTTGCTCCCTCTGTTGTTCCCACTGATCCAGGATTTTTCTGGGGAAATATTTTATGGTTCTTTCAAGGTCATCACGGGGGGAGGAGAGAGTATTTACTGATCACTCTGCCATCCTGGCTTCCAGAAGTTCAAGTAGGTGACTTACAGACATTTAATCCTCGGGCTGAAGGTCTCAGGAGCTGCTGTGCTGATATCTGGCACTCAGCATCTATATCACTCACTTTGCTCTGCTAGTCTCTCACCCTGGGCTGGTGGTCTGCTGGTTCTGCCTGCTGCTGTCTCAGGTTTCCCCAGGGCCCTCCCATTCTGCTACGTTGGACGTGCTGTGCTGTGCACTGTTCCCTGTGGAACAGATCCTTCTCGTGGACCTTCCAGTCTGTCCTGGGCTTTGAATCTGCCACAGTCTCTCTCCTATTGGATTCTGCACCTCCAAAATTTGGTCAGATTCTCTTTTTACAGGTATCTGAAGGAGTTTGTCTAAGAGCTTAGGTGAGTTGTTGCTCTCACTCCACCATCTTGGCTCCGCCCTGATAATTTCTTGAAAGATGATGTCTAGGTTCTTTTTTGATCATGGTTTTTAGGTAGCCCAATAATTTTTAAATTGTCTCTCCTGGGTAGATTTTCCAAGTCAGTTGTTTTTTCCAATGATATATGTCACATTGTCTTCTATTTTTCCATTCTTTTGGTTTTGTTTTATAATTTCTTGATTACTCATAAGGGCATTTGCTTTCATTTGTTCCATTCTAATTTTGAAAGAATAATTTTTTTTTCAGTAAGCTTTTTCCACTTGATCCATTCTGCTTTTTAAGGCATTCTTCTCCTCACTGGCTTTTGAACCTCTTATTGCAATTTGGGTTAATCTAATTTTAAAGCTTTTATTTTCTTTAGCATTTTTTGGGTTTCATTTAGCAAGCTATTGACTTGAGTTTCCATGATTTTATTGCATCACTCTCATTTGTCTTCCTAAATTTTCTGCTGCTTCTCTTACTTAATTTTCAAAATTCTTTTTGAACTCTTCCATGACTTGAGACCAATTCATATTTTTCTTGGAGCCTTTGGATGCAGTAGCTTTGGCTTTGTGGTCTTCTTCTAGTTGTATATTTTGATCTTCCTCATCACTAGTAAATATGTCTTCTCTGATAAAGTAAGAATCTATGGTCTGTTTATTTTTCCCTTGTTTGCTCATTTCCCCAGCCAATTATTTGACTTTTGAGCTTTCTGTTAAGTGTAGGGCTTCAAAAGCAGCCTCTTCTTCAGCAGTGCCTGCAGCCATATTGAGGTTGGGTCTGGAGCCAGATCATGTTCCCCTCTTAGCCAGGTGAGAGACCATTCCCACTGACCTTGGAAGGTGTCCCTGGTTTCTGTAGGTGGAGAAGTCTGAAATCTGCAGCAGTTGCTAGCCATTCAGGCCTGCTCCAACTCCCTCTGCTATGGTGAGGCCCATTGTGCTTCACTCCCAGTCCTGTATAACAGGCCCTGTTGACCTTTCAGATTGTGTTGGGCTGGAAATCTGCTTCAGCCCGTCATTCTGTGGCCTCTGATGAACCAGAATTTGTTCAGAGTAGTTTTTATAGGTTTTTTGAGGGGATCAGGGGGAGAGCTCTATCAGGTTCCTGCTTCTACTCAGTCATCTTGGCTCTGCCCCCAGATTTTTTAAAATCATATCTTTTGACTAGTACAATAACTCTTATGTTGTCTGTCCTCTGTTCTTCCGATCAATTGTTTTTCGAATAAGATGCTTCAGATTCTCTTCTATTTTTCCCTAGTTTTATTATTTTTGGTGTCTTATAATATCATTTGATTTCTCTTGCCCAATTCTAGTTTTCAAGGAATTATTTTCTTCCTTAAGATTTTTGAACTCTTTTTACAATTCATTAATTTTCTTTTCATAATTTCCTCGGATTGCTTTTATTATTTTTCTAATTCTTCCTTGATTTCTCTTATTTGATTTTTGAATTCCTTTTCAAGTTCTTCCAAGAAATCATTTTGGGCTTGTGACCTTTTGAAGGTACTCTTTGGGTACAAGTGGATTTTTTTAGTTCACTATCTTTTCTGAATATAATCCCAGATCTTGTATAGTTGGGTTCCTTTTGCTTCACTTATTTTTATTTTGTTTGATTTTTAGCAACTTATTATTATACACAGGTTTTAACCCTGAGTTGTGGGTAATGTTGCCCTAGGCCTTAGGTCTTCTACACTATTATTTTCAAAATTCTGTTCAGAGGCTCAATCTCAGGTACTCCTCTCCTGCCCTGAGCCACAATTAGGGCCCCATAACAGCAAGCACCCGGGCACCCAGATGACCTGCTGGTATAGGTTCTTACATCTTCTTTTCTAAAAGGAAAGAAACTTTTGAGAAGTCAACCATCACTTTAATCAAGCACATGTATCATTCACTTAGTTCAAGGAAAAAAAGCCAGCACCTTGAACTTCAAAGAAAACACAAACAGAAATTACAAACAGAAAGACCAACAAATAGGGCTTCCAACTTTCTGATCCTAGGCAATACATATCTCATTACCAGAGAGGGAAGCACCAAGCCCCCTGGCTTCTTAATGGCTACCCAGAGTCTCATCTGGTGTACCAACCTTCTTCCAAAAACTAAGCTCCCAAAGCAAAACATCCCCTCAGAGTATATATACACCTCCCAGAGCTGGTGGGCATGACTTAGTATCTCATTAGTAATTAACAAAAGGTTTGGCCTTCATAGGAAACAAGCCTCCCCTAATCAAGCCTCCCTTGGTAGCCCCACCTGAGATTTATTAATGGGAAGGGGAAGATTTTTAACTTCCATTACAGTTCCCCAGCTATGGTGTTCTGAAAATATTCTTGCTTCCTGTGATACCACACTTGCTTACTCCTCCTCATCCATAGTCACAGCCTGAGATCATGTCCAGTAGCACTGCTAGGCCTCACTTACAGAAAAGGGTGGTCAGAGGTGAAGGAGACTTCAGTCTTTCAGCTGTCTTTTGCTTCTTAGATGAAAGTTTGTGAGGCGAAAATTCCTGAGGCTGTGAGGTAAAAGTTGAGATGAAATTTCTTTAGACTTATTCTGTTTCCCACGGGAGGAGCTACTTTCAGGGTCTACTGTTTATTGATTCAATGGAATAGACCTGTAAGTGTCTACACTTCTGTCAGACCAAACCTCAACTCCTGGAGGCATTCTGCAGTTATCTTAAGAAACCAATTGCTTTAACCCTTTATTTTTATTGATCTGTATTCATTTTGTGGCCATTTTCTCTCTGTTTATGAAGGAAATCTGGAGATCCTGGAAATTTCTGACCTACTCTGCGATACTCCCAGAATCCTCTAAATGACTAGAATTTAATGTAACTGTCTTAGGAACCTTGGAAATGGCAAATGGATACAGATGACCTTGAGAGGGGCTGAAAGGGAAATGGAGTGGGGTTTCAACTTTACAAAAGATTTCTAGTCATATCACCAAACCTTTGAATATTGTCTTACTTTGACTAGTTTTGATTCTGTTGGACTTGCTTTTGTGTGTGTGTGGGGGGGGGGGGTGTGGATAATTCTATTTTAAATTAGGATTATTACTAGAAAATATTAATAATAATATAATAATGATAGCTAAACTCCTCTTTTTTGTATTATTCCTCATTGACCTCTTTTCTCCAAGTCTATATTTCCTCTTGCTTCTTTGCTGCTAATTCTTTTGTAAACACTTGTAGATTCTTCAAATTCTCTCTAGCATCAATGCCTTTCTATACATTGATTAATCAATGTATATACACTTAACTCTTTTAATCTCTCTCATAAGTAAATTCTACAGCCTCTTAATCACACATACTGCTCTTCTATGAATCCCCTCCAATTTGTTGACATCTTTTTGGCACAGATGTGCCCATAGCCATATGCCTTTGGCACTTACTCCTCTTGGCTATCCACCAGAAAATGGAACTTGGCCGACTTCAGATAAGAGAGTAAGACATATTTATTTGATTTAGTTTTTGATTATGTTCACTTCTTGGGATGATGGTTGATCATTGGCAATAAGATGGTCTACTCATTGTGATTTAGGGCATGGAGGTAGCAGGGGAGGTACTTGTTAAAGGAGGTACTTGTCAAGAGTAGATGTTGCTCAGTCTTCATAAGAACTGTTTTGGTTTTAGAACACAAGATGTCGAGTACTTGAGGAAACAAAAAAAGCTTTTAGATGTGTTTCCTTTGATTCTGTTTATTTTCATTTCTCTAGTCTGAATTTCAATGAATGATTTCATTTCCCCATATTTCCAGAATCTCTGATCTTACCTTTTATATGTTCTTTGGGGTGAAAAGACATAGTGCTTTACCTTTATGTGGAGAAAAGGATTTTGATACACATGCAGATTGTTCCTTAGCCTAGAATGAAAACACCTCCCTTCACAATGAAACTCCATCCTTTATGGAATGTATGTGTCATTCAGGGAGTCTGGATCCTACAATGTAAAAAGAAGACTCAACTTAAAGATGCATAATCATAACTTCAAAGCAAGAAGAGACCACAGAGATCACCAATTCAACCCCCCCCACCATGATTTAAAGATTATGAAATTGGTACCCAAAGAAATTAAATGTTTTTTCCAACTTGACAAAGCTAGTAAGTGTCTAAGGAAGAATTTGAACTTAAATCCCTTACTCCAGATACTGCACTCTATCACAACATGCTGGCTTTTTTTTTTTGAGAGACCTGAGTTGAAATCCTGCCCCTGCCACTTATTACTTTTGTAATAATGAACAAGTTATTTGGCCTTTCTGGTCCTCAGTTTCCTCACATTTGAAAATAAGTAGATTGGAATAGGTAACCTCTAAGTTCTCTGACAGCTCTAGATCTCTGGTCCCATGATTCCGTATGAAGAATCAAGAAATCAATTAATACATAGAGTATCATTTGCCCAGCACCCCAACACTGCTAAACATATAGTTGGCCCTGAGGATAGCTGACATCTTTCACTTTTCTGATTGTGTATGGACTATAAGGAACTCGTGAATCTGTGTGCTCACCAATCCATGGGCAAATGGGCAAAACTTTTTCAAATAAAGGTAGAAAACGTTTTGATTAATAAAACAGAGATTCATTTGTTCAACTGAATAAAATACTGCCTTTAATGCTTTCTTCCATCACAATATCCCTTAGGCACATCAACATCATACAAGCTACTTTGCAGCAACAGGCATTTATTTGTCCAACAACCTTTTGATTATTAATATAAAGTATAACATAAATTGAGGAAATGCCAAAGCTGTTTGCAGTAGCGTGGATGAAATCTAATGCAGAGACAGAGTCAAAGAGGGAATCCCATTGGATGATAAGATACTCTGCCTTATAGGAACTTTGTTTTTTTGTCAGATGGAAATTCGCTGCCTGCATCAAACCTCAGATACAATACAGATCTGGCTAAATGAATACCACAATCACTCTAACATTTTGTTCCAACTGTCCACATGATGAAACAAAATACTGAAGCAAAAACAAGTGAATAAAGAATGACTGTTGTCTAGTTCACTCCATATGCTTATATGAACAATATATTTGGGTGTTAGAAAGAAAAAAACGTCCATTGCCCCTCCTTTTTGATCCAAGAGAAAAAGGAGCTAGATTCATATCATACCTCTAATGCTTACTACACATATGACTTTCAGCAAAACTCTTATCCTCTCAGGCCATAGATTTTTCACTGGTAAAATGAGGACATTGGGTCAGATAGACTCTTAGGTCCTTTCCAGTTCTAAATCAACTATGCTACCATCCTAAGAAACTCCATTTTAATAATGTTTCTATATCATTCAAAATAAAATAAAACTTCTTCTCTGAGTATCTTCCTATGCCCTAACCCTCTCCCACCTCTACTCCTCCCCATACTGTCCTTGCCTTTCTTCTCGATGAAAGGGCAATAAATGAGATATTCTTGACCAAGGTAAACAGTGAAAAGGAAGTTTTTTTGTAGCCAGACTAATGTCAGCAAAATCCACTGACAGAGGTAATGCTGGGAACCCCAAAGCCACCCACTACAATTTGTTTCGGGAGATCTCTGTGAGGATTCTCCTATATCTGTATTGGTCTCTCTCCCTGTTGTCCTTGAATTTAAATTCTACTGACCTGAGTATAAAATTTGTGGACACTGGTCCTTTGCCATGACATGATGGACCTGATGTATCATTATTTATATGTGTGACAGATACCCCAAATATAAAACAGAGTAGGAGTAGAGTGGGACAATTTGTTTTTAAGAGATTATACCATTTTTGACTTATTCAAAACTTCTTTGAAGGATAGCTATCTCTCTCTCAACCAATATTCTTTTAGATATTGTATAGTTTTGATTATAGAATCCTAAACTTTCTGGAGAATAGAATATAACATGATGCAAATGAAAATGTTTAATCCCATGTTTGATATGGACAGGCTTCAGTATGTGATAGCTAAGTTATGAGAAATTGCATAACAAATCCATCAGAAAAATATATGGCAGTGTACTGTATTTGGCACAAAATAGATGCTTAGTAAATGTGTGTTTATTGTTAAAATAAAAAAAAAGAAGTGGGTTGGTCATTTTGCATGAGCAAGGGAACATTGATGAAATCAGGAAGATGCAAGGAAGATCTTTGAGTTCTGGGTGAAATTCTAGTGGTGAACGTGTTCAGTAATATGCACAAGAATTTCAAAGGATTAGTAGGCATGGCTAGGTGATGATCTGCACCATTTGGAGAGAGTACACTAATTGATTAGGTCCTGGATCCTTCGAAATACTAGACTACTGGAAAACACTGAATTCATAGTAGCTGTTTTTTTTTTTTAATTTAGGTATTTTCTCAATTAACAGTAACTAAAATACAGCCATGATTTATAAGGCCATGAACGTTTTTCATATTATAAAAAGGCTATTATATTGACAAAAATTGGAAAACTTTGGCAAAAGTGACTGTGACTAAAGACTGTGTGATGACAAACCCCATATACTGCAAAATGTATCCAACTAATGGTGGGTAAGTAGTATCTTTATGCTAAAATGATAGCATATCATCTGTGACCTCAGAGAATGCTGATTATCTCAGCATAAATAAGAACAATAGGGATGAGGTATGCTGTACCTGACAGTTACTGTAGGAAGTCATATTGTTTTCTTCCTTTCTAACATATCCCCTTTAACATTCAGTGGCTTTGCTCTTTGTCCTAGACCTCACCAGCTGTAGCAAGTTTCACTGGGAGTCACTGCTTATTTCCCACGTTAAATTCATATATAAAATTCTCGAAAGATGGGCTTCAAATTGTTGATATACCATTCCTTTCTTAGAGCACAGTGGAGAAGTGTTGAAAGACATTTTCATGACAAAAACATAGAAGAGATTAGAAGAATATTAATTAGCTAACATGCATCTACCTTCTTTACTGGTCAGTAAATAATTGTGACCACTTAAATTTTTCTCCATGATTACACATGCACACCACACACTGAGAGAGAGAGAGAGAGAGAGAGAGAGAGAGAGAGAGAGAGAGACAGAAAGACAGAGAGACAGAGAGACAGACAGAGACAGAGACAGAGAGAGACAGAGACAGAGAGAGAGAGACAGAGATGGAGACAGAGACAGAGACAGAGAGAAAGAGAGAGAGGAGAGTTAATAGGTTATATATAGGGTCATATACTTGCATTACTTGTATATTCATTAGTATCTTATCCCAATTCAATGATTTGTATATAGTGAACTGTATTTTTTTTTAATATGCCCTTACCTGATTTTGAATCAATAGTTCCATTGTCACGGTTTTACACTGTTTCCCAAGTGTCTACACCCTCTCTCTTTGATTTTCTAGTTAAAAACCAATCTAAAAGGCATTTCAGTAACTCTGTCATTTTAAGATTTTTGTAATAAAATTAATAATTTAAATTTGTTGGCATCACATGCTAGGAATCCTTAGGGCACTTTAATGAAAATGTGAAATGATACTGGTACTATATCATGGGCTGATTACTACCCCAGAGCAGGATTGGGCAAACTCGCCAAACTGCTGCAAAAAAAAAGATTCCAAATTAAAAGTAAGCACAAATTTCACATGGAAGAATTCTTTTACTTTACCCTGGAGTACAATAAATGTCAGATCTCTAGCTTGAGATCATAGAGTCCAAGGGAATCAAAAACCTTCAGCTGACTATTGTCCTTATCTAGGAAATTACACAGAATTTAAATATGGAAAGGACCTTGGAAAGCATCTAGTCTAACTACGTCTTTTTGCAGATGAGAAAACTGAGACTCAGAGACATGAATTGCCTTTACAAGGTCACATATCAAGTTAGTGACAGTTTGACCTTAGAAACTTGATCTTGATCTGACCATCTATAAGAAAATTAGACTTATTCTATGGATCTCTAGAAAGTGCACTCTTTCATTTATAAACTTCGTTCTCTGAGCAAGTAATACCTAATTTACCTAAGGTAAATATCTACTCACGTTAGTTCCTCACGTAGAAAATGTACATGAAAAGACTTTTACTACTTATCACAAAGGATTATTACAGGAATTAAATTAGAAAATGGATGTGAAAGTGCTTTGTAACAATAGAATATAATATACATATTAGCTATTATCATTATTTTAGTAACAAAAATTAAGTTATTGAGATTCAGAATGTTCAAGGTGTTAGGAGACCCAGGTTTAAGTTATATCTCTGACATATACAATTCTACCTGTATAATAATGGACAAGTCACTGAATCTATCAGTACCTCAGTGTGATAACTGTAACCTTTACATTGTTTAATGTTTTAGTTAAAATTATAAGACTCCAGTATGGAATAATTTAGGCTAAGTAGTCATAATGTCCATCAAGGATATAGGCAAACATCTGTTGACCTATGTTGACCTGGGTCAGGTAGTTTATACTCACAGCTTCTGACTGAGTAAAGCACCTGACCAACTAGTGAAGTTGTGAACTGATCCAGCCATTCTGGAGAGCAATTTGGAACTATGTCCAAAGAGCTATAAAAATGTATATAGATTCAGTAATTCCACTACTAGGTCTGTATCCCCAATGAGATTTTTTAAAAAAGGTAAAAGGACCTATTTGTACAAAAAATAGCAGCTCTTTTTGTAGTGGCAAATTGGAAATTGAGGGGATATCCATCAGTTTGGGAATGGCTGAAGAATTTGTGGCATATGAATGTAATAGAATGCTATTGTGCTATAAGAAATGACCATCAGGCTGATAAAAAAACAAAACAAAACAAAAGAGGAAGACTTAAATAAACTAATGCAAAGTTAATCAAGCAGAACCAGGAGAACACACATAGTTACAGCAATATTACACCATAATCATTTGGAAATGGTAGCTCTTCTCAGCAATACAATGATCGAAGACAACTCCAAAGGACTCAAGATAGAAGATGTTATCCACTTCCAGAGAAAGAATTGATGGATGTCGTTTGAATGCAGAAAGAAGCACACTATTTTTCACTTTATTTTTTTCATTCCTTTTCCCCTTTAGGTCTATGTCTTCTTTCATAATATGATTAATATTTTTGTTTATATATTTAACATAGTTAGATTTTGCATGATTACACATGTATAACATATCAAATTGATTACCGTCTCAGGAAGGAGGGTGGTGAGGGAAGAAAGAATAAAATTTGGAACTCAAAATAACAATAAAAAAAAGAATGCTAAAATTATCTTGGCATGTAATTGGGGGAAAATAAAGCATTATTAAAAAACTAAACAAACACCTGGCCAACTGCAACAGTCTCTGAGTTATTCATCTTCTGCTGCTTCAGTCATCTCAGATCTTCCTAGTTTCTTGTTCCGTTAAAGAAAATCCTTCTATCTGAGCCTCACCCAAGCCTGGTATCTATAAGGTATCCTGAGAACTTTTCTACCATATCTGAGTCTGATTGGGACTACCCTTTTGCCTCATCTGGCAATGATTATCTACTCTTCACCAAGTTCGTGTTTTAGGGCATATGCCTGTGCTTTCTGAATTCCAACTCTGAGCATATTTATTCCCCTACATATCTCTCTTCCACTTGTGTTGGATGAGTTTCTTGCATCTATGGGGATGACTGTCATCATGTGTGTGTATAAGTGTGTGCATGTGTGTGTGTCCCAAGGACCAATTTCCTGTAAATTCCCAAACCCAGGTTTTTGTTCTGATACACACTGGGTGTGTAATGCTGGGCAAATCTGCTAACTTCCTAGTGCCCTTGGAAACTCTCTAAGACTTTAATCTGAAGGGAAATGCCAATCAGTTTCCATTGAGGAAGTTCTTTACTAGGAGCCCCCTACAAACAATGAAATCACAAGTCCAGAAAATAAAGAAGCAAACAAATAAAGAATGAATTATAATAATAAAATAAAATTAATTAATTAAAATAAAATAAAAATATGTGTATATAATATATGTCTATATCCTATCTCTATATCACAACCCCTATCATGTGTTATATATGCATACAGAATACTTGCAATGCACACACATATTGTGTATAATAATATTATTAAAAATAATTTATCTTGATGAAAGGCAGAACCAGTTAAGAACAAAATCTATTTACCATTGAAATCTATTATTTTGTGGATTGGTGACACCTTGTGAAGATACAGTGTTTGACCAGAGACTTGTTAAGGTTGGTGTAGAGTTGACAATAATCCCTGAATACAGAAGTTTGTACTAAAAGACATCTCCATTGAATTACATGGGCTAAGGTAATTTATAACTTATAGGATTCTTGAGTATTATGAGCCCTTTTGCCTACTGTGAAGGTGGGACAGTTAATCTGTGGTATAGAGGCTGGCCCATTATAATATGGGAGCAAAGTTACATGTTTTGGGAAAAGAAAGAAGAAGTTGTAGGAGAATAGAGCAACTTTAAGAGTATAGCCACCTGGATAGCTTTACTATGTATATATTTTTGAATTTTTCTTCTATTTCATTACATACATATAAGGGGTGGAAATCAAGTATATTGGTCTCTATTGTAAGGTAAGTGAAGTCTTAGAGTGTGCTAAAGAATGTATTATTATGACTAAACCTGTGTCACAAGGTCAAGTGTCTTGTAACTATGAAATTCAATATAAACTTTAACTATAACTTTTATGACATCACCTTCTACTCTTCCCTAATCTCATGAACCTGCCTGGGTCATAGAATCTTACAGTTCGAAATCACTGAAGTCTGACATGGACACAGAAATCTGGAAAGGATATCAAAGATGCAAGATGAAGGAACTGGAACTTAGTAACTAATTTTTATCTTTATCACATAAACAGGGATGATCTGTAGTTGAGGAGACTAGAAAAATTGTGTTAACCTTGACAAAAATAGCGAAGCCAGATTAGGAAGCTAGTCTTACCAAGAAAAGTCCTGAGTCTGAAAATAACTTTGTCTGTGAGTGTTGGCAAATCAAATAATCCACCTGAGATTCAGTCACATAATTTGTAAAATGATTTTTAAGCTTTTTACTATCCCTTCCAAGTTCTCTCTCTCTCTCTCTCTCTCTCTCTCTCTCTCTCTCTCTCTCCATATATGTGTGTGTGTGTGTGTGTGTGTGTGTGTATACATATATGTATTATTTTTTTCTCCATTAAGCAAATAAATAAATTTGAAGCTAAAAACTTCTAATTTCATGGCTCACATAGCCTGGATGTGTCAGAGGCAGGATGTTAATTTAGCTTCAAGGCCCATTCTTTATTTGTTATGCCATACTGCCTTACTGTTTTGTTTTGTTCTGATTCATTTATCTATCTGTCTATCTATCTATATCTATATCTATATCTATATCTATATCTATCTATCTATCTATCTATCTATCTATCTATCTATCTATCTATCTATCTTCTACATACCTATCTACCTATGAATATTTTTTTAACATGGAATCCAAAACCTCATGATGATTGTAATTGGCTGCTGACTATAACTTGTTTAAAATAAATTGCAAGCAATGCTTAATTAGTTAATAGCAGCATTTTAGCTAAGTTGTCTTGACAAGTCTGAAGAAACTGTCACTTTCATAAACTGTCTCAGTAAAAGACTTTTGCAGAAATTATTTTCTTGAAGAATTTATTCTCCTTATGCACAGTAGAAAGTTTTGAAAAATATTAACAAAATATACTAATTAACATTGAAAAAAAGCTGAATTGAAGTTTTGAAAGCTTAATTTATGTGAGTAACATATCCTTGTTAAGATACATGCAGCTTGTGAAGAACATCAAAGGAATCACCGTCATCTTCATTTGATATAATCTAGTTATATAACCTGCTTTTCTTGGCTTATCTCACAATATCATATTTAGAGGCAGCATGGCATAATGGAAAGAAACTTATGCTTGGAATCAGAAAGAAATGTGTTCAAGTTCCACCTTTAACACATATTGGCCATGTGACCCTTGGTAAGTCAATTAACAGTTTCCTAATGAAGTCTCTAAGACAATGAATTTCAGAGACAGTGTCAATCTGCACTGGTAGGAGTTATTTCTTCATATACCAGGAGTTCCATAGATGACAAGAAAAATCACATTTCAGTAGAATAATTCCAAATGTGTCCTTTTTCTTTTCCACTGCTATACCTCTGCTTATGCCATTCTTTATATCCTGAATACCCATTTTCCCAAACTGTTTGGATTGAATCTATAGCAAACCTTTAAGGCTCAAGTTAAATGAAATCCCCTCCATGAATCTTATCCTCATTTTGCCAGTCCATAATGATCTATCATCTGTTCTCAGAACACTTTATTTATACATAATACTCATTCATTCATTTAAATGTGTAAGGGATAGATGCAAGGATGCAGATTCACCCAATATTGTAATTGGAATTTTCGATTTCCATGCATTTTTATTGAAATCCACACAGATTTTGCCCTTCTGGCATAAAGCCTTATGGGGTACACTATGCAAATCAAGTCATCTATCTCTTATCTATTAGCCTTGCCACAGAATGATCCCATTATACCTTCCCTGAACTCATTCTCACAGAATCATGGAATCCCAGAAGTGAAAAATATCTCAGGAACCAACTGGTACAATCTGTACCTGACTAAAGTACCCATCTAAATTTGCCTGAAGAGTATTTATGCATTTTTTTCCTGTTGAAAAATAGTGATATCTTTAGGAAAGTTTTCCTTCCATTGAAGTTAAATCTCAATCTTTTTTTTTTTAATTTTTTTCAAACTTTCTACCATTCTTTGTAGTCCTGGCATTTGATGTCAAGAAAAATAAGTAAATTTTTCTGCCATTTCACAGGTCTTCAAATATTGAATGATAGCTATTGTGTTTCCCCAAGTCTTCTGTTTTCTAGAGTAAATATCCCCAATTTCTTCAATCAGTCCTTCATCTTGGTTACCACAATCTGTATTCTCCCTAGCTTATCACTACCCTTTCTAAATTGTATCTTCCATAACAAAAGCCATTGTGTAGACCTGCTAGGTCATGAGTAGTGTGTTAATATTATTCATCTGGACTTGGGCACTGTCTTTCTTAATATAGCCAAAGATTGAATTGGATTTTGGTTAGCCATATATCATTAACTTACCTTGAGTTGAAAGTGCACTAAAAATCTCAAATCCTTTTCTTCACTTTTTATCTAATAGTTGTAACACTTGACATCTATCTAGTACTTAAAGAATAGCAAAACACCTTACCTTAATTATGTCACTTAATTCTCATAACGGTCTGACAAAATAGACAATGTAAGTGTTCACATTTTATAGAGAAGGAAATTGAGATCTAGACAGATAAACAGCTTGTCAATGGTCAGACACAGGATTCACATAAAGATTTCCGTTGATTTCAATGCCAATACTATTACCACTACTACATATTGTTTCTATCTAAACTTTCCTCCCCAATATTGTACTTAAGTTAATTTTTTTGAACTCATAAAAGACTATACATTTATCACTATCAAATTTCTTTTTATTAGATTTTATCCAATGCTCTAGTCCAGTGATAGCAAATTCAAATAGAAATGTGAACCCCTAAATAATACATAAGTATCCCTGTGGCAGCATATTGACTTATAAAACTATTTATTAATATTATCTATGTTTTATTGTATTTTTACTTATTTGTTAAATATTTTCCAATTACATTTTAATCTGGTTCAAAATACACTAGGACTCTGATAAAAATCACAAAGTCCCATAAACCTATTGAGATTGCTCTGTGTGTGTGTGTGTGTGTGTGTGTGTGTGTGTGTGTGTGTGTGTTGTGTTTGCTTTGTTTTCCATTCCCTTCACCCACTGGCTTTGCCATCTAATAGGTTGTCTATCCTTCCTTTTTTTGGTATCTGAAAATTTGATAAACTGTCATCTGTTCTATTATTTGAGGCAGTGACAAAATGTTACATTTAACAAACATAGATCTGTAAACTTCTTCATTAGAGAGTATTTTTCCAAGTTAGAATCAATCATTTTTTCAATGATTATTCTTTCAGTCCAACCATTCATACATTCTAAATTCATATATCTATATAATTGTTTAGTCTACATATCTCCAGCTTTCCCACATGGATAGCAGAGACATGATGTCAAGAGCTTGGTTAAAATCTGGGTAAACTATAATTGTAGCATTCCCCTGGTCTGGTCTATTAGTCTGGCATAATCTGTTCTCATAAGATATGCCCTCTTCCAGTTCTGTGCGTTTTCAGTGGCAGTCCTCCATGTTTGGATTTTTCTTCTTCCTCATCTCTAAATAGGCATATGAGAAATATTAGAAGGTAAAATCAGCAAGATGTGTCAATTGATTAGATATGGGGATAATATAGAGTAAGGAGCTGAAGATGACACCTAGGTTGCAAACCTAGGGAACTGGAAGGATGATGGTGCCCTCGACAGAAATAAAGGAATTCTGAAGAGGGCATTCAAGATTTGTGGGAAAGATAATGAGTTAAGTTTTGACCTTGGAGATCACACTAGGGCATAAGACTCTCCCTACTGGCAGAGAGAATAATTACTCATTGTTCCATATCTTCTTAAGAGGGAAAGTTGGTAATAGTTTGGAAGAGGAGGGTGATTGCTTCAGGACCCCTTCTTCGAAAGAGGATGATTCTAGACTCTCATAAGAGAGGTCTCTGTAGGGAGGAAAAGACTGGGAAGAAGTTGACAAGTAGAGGTGATTTTTTTCCTATGTAAGAGGCATGGACGAGTGAATTTGTTTGCTGAGTTCACTATTTGTGATTTTTTTTTGTAACTAGGATTTTGTGAGAATGATATGAAGTGTTTGTTTATAGTTTGGGACATTCCTTAGCCCTTTTGGTATAGTGATAAATAGTTTGAACCTTTAAAAATATTTGTCTTATAATAACATTTATGTGGGTAAGATTCCAAAATTGTCTATTCATGTATCTCTGTAAGACATATGGGATCACAAAGTCCACCAGGACTGGAAATAGTAGCAGTATGAATAGGCACATAATCAATGATAGTCTCTCTCTCTCTCTTTCTCTCTGTCTCTCTGTCTCTCTCTGTCTCTGTCTCTGTCTCTGTCTCTCTCTCTCTCTCTCACACACAGACACACACATACACACACACACACACACCTTGTATTGTTACCTAGTTATTTTCATATTGTCTCTCTCATTTGGCATTAGAATTTAAGCTCCTTAAAAGTCGGCACTTGTTATGTTGTTGATTTTCAACCTTTACTTGTATCTACTATACTTAGCAGTGTCTGGCATATAGTGAATATGCACTAATTAAAAGCTTGTTGAATGACTGACTGACAGAACTCTGACTCATTCTAGTCTAGACAGTAGCCACCTGCAATATGGATGTTATGGCTAATTCCATTTTCGGCTGATATATCTGTGGCTGCTTTGCTGTGCTCTGGCCCAGCTTCCAGTCTCTCATACCTCATCACAGTCTCGTGAGCTTGTGCTTGTCCAAAGGCTACACCGTGTTATCACAGTTTCATTAAGGGAAAATGACATTGCAGGGTCAGAAGCTGGTTCTTTCATTAGTGACTCCATCTGGCTGACCCTTCTTCTCCCCAAATCGTGCCCTGGCACATTATAGGCTCTTTCTGTAACAGAGAAAGCTTGGTCAGAATACTGACATTTGGTTATTTTATGGTGACATTGTCCCAAAGAGCAAGGTTGATTGCTCATGAGTTGTGACATGGATATGATAGCTCCTGTTACTATAGCATGAAGTTGCAGAAACACGTGATATTCACTACAAAAATTCTTGTATAGAAATAAGAAAGCTGTTTTGTGTATTATGGGAATAACATTGATTCTTGGGTTATCCCTTCCTCACATTTTGTCCACTATATGTCTCAAAATAATGTAAATTAGTGCATTGGATGGCAGGATCATGGATAATCATAGATGGAAAGTTGAAAACCTCAGAGGTTATTTGGTTCAACCATCTCATTTTATAGATGAGGAAGTAGAGGCTCAATAGCAATGTTTTGATTAATAATGTTGCCTTTATCAATATCATCATCAACAATCTGGATCAATAACAAAAATATGTGTTACACTATGTTTCAAAAAATATTCATACATACAACCCCCTCACTGCTTTGATTTGAAAGGTAAAGAGTAAGATATTGTAGCTTTTTTATGAGCTTTTCCAATATTGGACACTGACTAATGTGTTAGAAAGAGGGGAGGGAGATACTGAGAATAACATGCAGTGACAAAGGCTTTGAAGCCTTAAGCATCTGCATGATACACAGAATTGTAAAGTGCAGTGATCAAGAGGCAGAAAAACTATACAAATTTAGAAGAAATTGGAATTCTTTGTTTGAAGTTTCTTGAGAAGGAGATCCATCTAATTGGACATCTTGCAGTGTGTGAAAGGAAGTCTGTGATATGGAAAGAAACAAAATGAGGGGAAAATATCTGTCCTCCATCCCTTAAACTACTATGTCATTGGTGTGCAGGACCATAGATTAAATTGGGACAGGCAGATAGATGACAGTGTTTGGAGGTGTGGGAAGCTGCCACAGGGGCTGCATCCTGCCCTACTCTAATTCCTGGGAAGTCTGTTGGGAGTGAGAGCAGAGAGGGATGCCATGAAAACTCCCAAGCAAGATGATGTCTGAAACTTGGAAATTAAAAATAAATAAATGGGAAGGAGGGGAGGACATAAGACTGATTACTGCTGCATAAGCATTTTATCATAGGCAAAAGAGAAGACAGACCAGATAGGCCTCTTACTGTGACAGAGATTAAGGGGCGAAAGTTTAAAAGCACAGAAGTTTAACTGCCATGCTTATTTATAGCCTTGTACATACAAAGACACGCTATTTCGAGGCAGTGGCATTATTTTTTATGGGTGTCAGTTTTGAACAGTCCACGCACAGTAAAAGTAAAATAAAGCAAACAGCATGTGTGAAGGAACAAATTTAAATAGCAGAAGCTGTAGTATACATTTAATTTCCAGAATATGTTTCCCTGATTCATATCTTGAGCTTAGAAGCAAGAGGAGGGGTCAAGAAAGTGATGTAGCCAAGCCTTTAATAGCATATCAATTCTCTGTGGACTTTAATCTCTTCCATACTAGGCAAAGTGAACTTAACTGCAGCTGTGGCTACACATGCAAATTAGAATGGACAGTCTCAAGAAACAAATCTTATTTAATAATTAAATATCCTACTAAGACCAGAAGATCAGAAATCCTCTGGTTAATACAGTCAATATCGGTAAACAATCTGAAGATTGAGACACTTTGGAAAGAGACATTAAATAACAGTGAAAGTTAACTCTTCTGGCAGTCCAGTATAGCATCTGTGGCAGACAAAGGGGGCATGCCTCTACATTTCAATCAATCAATCAATCAATTATTAAGTACTTATGAAATTCCTGCTCCATGCTAGTCACTGTGCTAAGCACTGGGCATACAAAGACAAGGCAAGAGAGACAGACAGAGACAGAGGGATGTGTAAAGAGACATAGAGAGAAAAAGAGAAACAAAGACAGAGAGATAAATATTAAATAATCAGGGACTCTAACTTAACTATCTAGCTGTGCTGTCTTCCAAATGATTTTGACCTCTGAAGGAAAGATTGTCTTTTTAAAGATAAACGCCTACACAAAGATAAGATGCTGTGAACTGATATAAATAGCTGATAGATCTCTCCTTAGAAGGAGAAAGCAGCTAAGGCATTTTCTCTAGTCTGATGATTAGATATATGAAGGTCCTACTTTTGGAGCTGAAATTTGAACCTTTGGGTTCTGAGTTAAGAGAGAAATGGCAGAGCTGTATCCTCTCCTTATTAGAGGAGAGGCAGCACCTTACTCAGGGTTCCACCTGAAGTTAAAAACTGGAACAAGTCAGCAAGCATTTATTAAGCACTCACTGTGTACTAGATCCCATGCTACATCTTGGGGAAACAAAGAAAGGCAAAAAACAATCCCTGTCCTTAGGGAGTTTTCAGTTCAATGGGGGAGGCAGCATGTATAACAAACACAGCACCTTTGTACAAAGAAGATAAATACAGGATATTCTGAAAGGAATCTTTGAGGAAGGCACTAGCATTAAGGGAGACTTAAGAAAAAACAAAACAAAACTTTGTGTATGGCTATGACTTGAAAGAAGCCAAGGAAAACAGAAAGAAATTCTTCTGTGCCTGGTATAGCAACATATATTACTAACTATGAAAACAGTGGGTAACCACCCAGCAGAGACCACAGAAGATCAGAATTAAATCATGAGGCTCATAAGAGCAGTGTGAGGATATCTCAACAAGGTAACAGTGACCCTAGGGCATCAGACACATATGTAATCCTCCATGGCCATACATATTCATTAAGCAGGTATCTTTGACATGCATGCCCTGGCCACATATACTGTTCCACATATGTTTATTAGATGGGCTCACTCTCTTTCCTAATTATATACATACTTGCGGTACAGTATGTCCCAGGTTTAAGGGAGAAATGTTCTAGAGCAATTTTCCTTATTGTGCTATTTCATTAAATATACCATTTTATTTCTTCTGCCTGACTAGTAAAAGTAAGTCCTTTGGTGGGGGGTTGTAAGAAAGTTTCTTTTTCTTTAGTATAAGCAGAACCATAGAATACCCTCAATCTAGGCTAACATTTTTGATAAGCTCACTTGAAGAAGTCTCTCCCCACTCCAGTCCATTTTCCACCTAACTGTCAGAGTGATTTCCCTAAAGTGAAGAATCTACCATGTCATCCCCATACTTATGACTTAAATATCTCCAGGATACATCGATCAATCAATCAAGAAACATTTTTTTGTTGTTCAGTCATTTCTGACTCTTTCTGACCCCAACTGGGGATTTTCTCGGCAAAGATACTGGAGTGGTTTTCCATTTCCTTCTCTGGCCCATTTTATAGATGAGGAAACTGAGGCAAATAGGATTAAGTGATTTGCTCAAGTTCATACAACTTGTAAGTATCTGAGGCTAGATTTGAACACAGAACTTCCTCACTGCAGGGTCAGTGCTCTGTCTATTGTGTCATCTAGCTGTCCCTTAAGAAACACTTATGAAGTCCCTATTAAGTACTAATACAAAAAGAAGCTAAAGACAGTTCCTGATCAAATATAAAATCCTCACTTTGGTATTAAAAGCCCTTCTGCTCCCTTTCACTCCTTTCCAGTCTTCTTACACCTTATAATCCCCTGTACTCTATAATCCAGTGACAGTAACCTCTTTGCTATCCTGCTAACAAGAAACTCTACATCACAACTCTTGGCATCTTCGCTGGGAGTCCCCAGTGTCTGGAATTCCCTGTCTTCTCATGTCTACTTCCCGGTTTCCCTGGCTTACATCAAGCCCCAGGTAAAATATGACCTTCTACAAGAGGCTGTTCATGATGTCTCTTCGTTCTGGTTCCTCCTCTCTGTGGCTTATGCTCAATTAGCCTGTAATTTTTATTTGTGTATTTTTGTACATAGTTGTTTGCATGTTGTCTTTGCCATTGGACTATGAGCTCCTCAAGAGCAGGGACTGCCTTTCTTTATATCCCTGGCACTTAGCACAGTGCTTGGCATATATTAGGCACTGAATAAATGCTTATTGACAAAGTACTGCAGACTATATCACAATTAAATGGCCTTCTCTGGGTACTGAAGATTAGGGGTAAACTCAGCTGTGCAACTTATATAGGCAGAACCCCCCAAAAATCTGAGTACAGCTTCAGTTATTGCTTTTCTTCCCAACTTTTGTAAGTACTTTGTATAGGCTCTGATACAACATAAGTCATAATCATAGAAGGACATTGGTGCCAATAAACACTCCTTCTTCCCTAAAACTTTGTGAAGGGGCCATGGCCTAAGACTGAAGAGTATATAGATGATGCTTCTGTTATTCCCCATATCCTTAGCCCAGATCTCTTACTCTATTTACCCTCATTGTGAAAACCAAACTATTTCCACCCCTCCCCCCCATATCAAGACCTGATGGATCCAAGATACATCCGCTTCCTTCCTAATCTATGGATTCCCCTAAGATGCTGGAGGAAGAGGCTGTCCTATTAGCCAGAATTCACTTGGCCTATTTGGGGCAACCAGCTGGCATGGTAGGTAGAGTCAGGGGGAATGTACTGTGCACAGTATAAGATGCTAGCTCTACTTTTTTTAGATGTGGAAAGCTTATACCTTTCCACTATATTATAGTCCTATTGAGAAACCTGAAGCACATATGTCCACTACTGTGACATCCTATGCCAGGGATATGAATGAGAAGAAATGTGGGGAAGCACCCCCACCAGGTTCTATTTCTCTCTGTGATGTTGAGAGTCATTGAAAATGAGTAAGAGAAGGTCAGGGAGCAGTCTGGGGTAGTTGCATTCTCTCACTCCCCAGCATCAGTGATCAAAAGCAGGAATGTGGAAGATGGTATCATAATACATCCTGAGTCTGGTGTTCTTCAGATTGGCCACCTCATTCTGAAGAATCTGGTGTAAGTCTACAGTACCAATGAGGTATATTATATACTGAGCAATTTGGGACAGTGTCATGGGATCAGAGGAGAAGTAGTACTCATTTTTATCTTCAATTTCCATTCCTGCAGAGCCTTAATGTGTGAAGTGACGATTCCATCATGATTCATTATATGTGATTCAGAATCCCTGTGCTAAAGCTTTTGTGTACTGAGTGTGAAGATGAGTCCTTGAGTCTGTGTATCTTTGGATAGTGGTAGTAAGACATAAACAGTACCCACCCCAGTTATATCATAAAGAGCCATATCCTTTGATGACACCCAAGCCCTTAGTGAGATTACTCAGTGTTTGCCTGAGTGTTAGGCTAAGGCTTTCTCTCTCTTTATGGAGAGGGAACAGGGAAAGGAGCAATCATTGACATGTGTATTATTATGTCATCATCCCATGAAAGCTTTGCCAGAAAATTAAAATACTCTGCTGCTGAGAGGCAGGAAGTGAGCATGGATGCTGCCATGCCCGGTGGGGTGCAGACTTCCATTGAATGTTCTCATCCGTGCCAAGAAGAGCTCAGCTGAATGATGGCACAAGATTTTCTACTGGTCTATTTAGAGATGCTAGAGTCAGGAGGCTTGTGTATGAATAGTGGTAGATGTGAATATTCACTACTTTCTAAGATCCAAAGAGTATAAATTGACATGTATGGATCTTCAGAAAGAGAAGAGGGATTGCTATGAAAGAGACAAATCAGTTGGGATATTTAGCATCATTACAGTGCCCACATCACTGATGTTGGTCATGTATCATTCCTAGAGTTTTCATCATGGTATGTCTATGAAGATGATAGAAGGTCCTGACAGACTATCCCCTAAATATGAGTGCTTTCACCCAAAGCTCTCTTCTGCTCTTTTCTGAATCTTCTTTTGATGGTACCATTATCTCCCATCTATGCAAATCCTGGCCCAGTGGCTGCTACATGGTAGGGTCTTATTAGCTATCCCTTTATTTATTTCTATATTAATGAATCACAAATCTATTTATCTCTATATAAATAATCTGGAGCCTCTCTACTGTGCTCCAGTACCACATAACCAACTGACTGATGGACATATTCAATAGTATATTTTATAATCATTGTAAATTCAGCATGTCAAAAATGAAACTATTTATCTTTTCCCTTTAACCTTCACTCCACCAAATTTCCCTTTTTGAAGACATTGTCCTTTCAATCACCCAAAGTCATGGTCATCTGTCACTCATCTTTCCTCCCTTGCCTGTATCAGTCTACTCAGTTGCCAAAAAGCAAACAAAAACTAAACAAAAAGAAAAACCTCATATCAGTTTCCTTTTCTCCACAAACCTGATTATTAACCAATTATTAACCTAATTCATATTCTGAGATCTCAGAAGAACAGTCAATTGTGGTTTGGACTACTGCAAAAGATCCCTAAATGGTCTCCCCAGTCATAGTCCCCACTATCCCTCCCCGGTATATTTCTCACACATTTACCAAAATAATCGAACTAAAGCATACAATTGACCACATCTCTTTTTTGATCAAGGTACTTTGATCACTATTACCAACAGGGGAAAATAATCCTCACTTTTGGCTATAGATTTTGAGCTGAAAGGGACCTAAAAGGTCATCTAATCAATCCCTCTCACACACACACAAACATACACACACACAATTTACAAATGAGGAAACTGAGACTAACTGATTTAGTGTCTTATCAAAAGCTCATAAAGTGACAGGTTAAGATTTTAATTTGGAGCCTAGGAATCCAAAGTAAGAGCTCTTTCCATTGTGTATTGCTTTCCTTTAAAATTTTGATCCATTTGACACTGTCAACATTATTTTGTATTATTCTCAAACTTTGTACTTTAGAGAAGCAAACTTATTCCCTAATAATTCCTTATTCTTTCACTCCAACATAACTTTGCACTAACTTGCCACCACTGCCTCATATATACTGTCATTGTACATGAGAACTATTTATCTTTTCTTTAGACCTACGCTCCCCCAAACTTCCCTGTTTCTTTTGAAGACAGTATTGTCCTTTCAGTCACCAAAACTCATGATCATCCATCACTCATCTTTCCTCCCTCTGAGAAACCTTATATTATTTGAAGGTTTTGCCTCATGGGGCCCCACCTATGGGAAAACTTTTCTGTTCTTTCAAATTCTTATTCTTCTAATTTCTTAGTATCTCTCCTTCCTCAAGAGAACTTGAACTTCATTATCTTATTGTATGTGGCATTTCTGAGACTATAAGCTTTGTGAGGCAGAAACTTCTTTTCACTTTGTCTTTGTATCATTAATGCCTAGTCACATCTTTGTACATAGTAGGTCCTTAATAAGATTTTGATGAATTAAACTTTATTAATGGGGTATTTATATTAATCTAGAAATTTCTAGTGTTACTATGGGATCTACACAAACACTGTGTATCAGTCTAGAAAATGTACTATCAGATCTAATCTAGTATTGCCTTTCTGAAAACTATTAGCTGAGTTCTTCTCCCTTGAAGAAGGTAGCACAATGCCAGAAAAAGGATTAGTCTCAAAAGAGATGTCATTCTCTGAAGCCCCCAAATTCTGCTAATGTATGCAGAAATATTTACAATCATCACAAACAGAAAGAGACACATGTGGATACACAGGCTACTCTTTGAAAAACTCAAACTTTAGAATACCCACAGAGAAGATTGAAACAAGAGAAAGGCATGGTTGAAGTGACAATAATGTAGAACAGAGAGAAAGCAGTACTTGACTCACTTTCCTTTTTCTAGAAAAAAAAGAAGGAAAATATCTTTACAGAAAGAAGTAGAGAGAAAAAAAATTAAGTTGAGCTAAAAACCAAGGTAAAGAAGGACAGAGGAAGACAAAAACTAGTTGTCTAAAAATGCTGAATTTCAGGCACCAATGAGCTACCCTCATTCCTTAATCAAGTATTTACTAAGCACTTAACATGGAGGAGGCACTATGATAGATGGTGGAGATAAAAGGACAAAAATGATATAGCCTTTAAGGAGCTTATGTTTTACAAGATATACCATAGATGCCTATAAGTGTGTACAAGATAACCACATACAAAACCTATACAAGATAAATGCAATGTAATTTTATAAGCATACAAAATTATATACAAGACACTAATAACTATGCGTGTATGGGAAGTGAGTATCAGGAAAGGTACTCTATTTTTAAGTTGGTGTCTTGGGCTGTACTTTCAAGGAAACTAGGAATTCTAAATGTCAGAAGTAAGGAAAGAGTACCTTGCAGGAAGGGGGACAACCTGTGAGAAAAGGACAGAGATGGGAGATGAGATATTACACGTGAGGAGTGGTAAGAAGGTCAGTTTGGATGGACCACAAATTTTATGACATAATGTTTAATAAGGCCAGAAAGTTAACTTGGAGCTAGGGTATGAAGGATTTAAATGCCAGAGGATTTTGTATGGGATCCCATAGATCATAGGTAACCATTGGAGTTTACTGAGTGGTAGAGTCAGCTGTGTATCTCTACCCTTAAGAAAAATTTCTTTGGCAGCTGTGTAGTGTTCAATTGGAAAGGAGAGAGATTTGAATCAGAAAGATCAATTAGGAAGTTGTTGTTCTAGTCCAGGAGAGGTGATGAGGACCTATACTAAGATGGTTGCAATATGAATGGAGAGAAGGAAACATTTCAACATAATGATATAATTGTGAAATGGGATTACTGAGCCATGGTCAGTGAAGTTTGGAAATCTCATTGAAAGTCTGCAGATAGGAAAATGTGGTCACAATTTCCAAAGAGGAAATGAAAGAATATCCATCAAAGTATAAGTTGTTCAACTCTATTCCTTAGAAAGGAAAGCATTGATCATTATGAGCCAGGATAGGTTTGACAAACTCAAGTATTGCTAGAGTAATCTCATTTCCCTCCTTGACAGGGTTACTTCACTAGTAAATCATGGAAATGTTTGATGTTGGTATAGCTAGATGTTAGCAAGGAATTTATCATTAGCCATGTGGACAAGATGAAAAGATATGGAAGCTCTTCTGCTGAGTGGATTTGGATCATTTACAAAAGATGTCATAGATCCTAAGTTGTACATGATCCAATAGTATGACAAATCAACCAAAACATGTTCATTTGATTTAGGTTGCATTAATAGAAGCACAGCTTTTAGAACAAAGGATGTAGAAGTCCCATTATCCTTTGTTCTATGTAGACCACAGTTGGAGAATTATGTTCATTCTTGAGGAAACATTTTAATAACATTGAAAAACTGGAGGGTATCAATACATATCCATAGTTAGCATGTAAGAATTTTTGAAGGGTTTGGATATATTTGTAGTTATGATGGTTGTTTGGAGTTTTGTAGACAAAAAGATATTGATTTTGCCTTCAAATATTTGAAGGAGTTGGTTTTACTTGGCAGAGAGGACAGGATCACCTAGTTTGGGGACTTGAACGCTGAATTGAGCTGTTCTGACTGGTATGTGAAAAAGCAAATGGGAAAGTGCAAAATCATCTAAAAACTGAAATTAACCCACACTAGAAAAGAGTATGATTCATATCCAATCTGGAAGTCGTTTTGATTTCTACCTCTTAACTTCTTTGAATTTGTACTTCTTAGGAATAATAATCAAATCACCGATGCCATATATGTCTGCTCACTATTCCTATGGTTCCCTAAAACAAAGCTCTCTGGTCATCATTTCCTTATTTATGTTATCTCCTTGCTATTGTGATATGCGCTCCTTGAGAGCAACAATTGTGTCATTTTCGTATCTGTATTTTCTGACCCTAGTTTGGCACTTGTAACAGTGACAACAATATATTTTAATTAATTCAACTAGAAGCAATATTACAAAGTTGCAGAGAAGCCCATTTAGATTTGATGTAAAGGGAAAAAATAAAATGCACAAAAATAAACTTCCTAAAAATTAGATTTCTCCTAGGTAAAATGGGAAGCTCAATAAGGCAATGATTTCCTAGACACAGACTCTGTAATCATTTTTCCCCCTGGGATATTATTAAAGGGCGACTCTGCTCTTAAAAAACTGAAAGTGAAAAGCCACAGGTTTGCAAATTATATTAGCAGGTACAAGTCAGAATAAATTATTTCAGAGAGAAGTAACCTTCTAAAACAGAGATTCTATGATTTTCTGAACAGAGAATGGGAATTCTGCTGTTGGCTCTTGGGTGTATGTCTTTGAACAAATCATATCACTTGGGTCTCAGTTTTCCAGTTTGTCAAATTCTGAGATTGGATTATCTGGCTTCATGTGTTTCAATCATTTCTAAGATTTGATGATTAAATTCAGTTCATTTTATGTCTCTCAAAAAAAAGCCAGCATATATGTCTGAAAGTCTAGTTGCATACTCTTCTTTTTTTGTATATATTGTGCTAAATCAACCTGCCTAGTTCAATGGTAGCTCCATCTTCCTTTTAGCTGCTACCTTTGGTGTTCTTTTAAATTCCACTCTTAGCTCTGATTCTGTCGAGAGGAAAGAAGATGGCAGACAGCACACTCTACTTATACAGCAACTTTGATTTTTAAAAAAAGTGGGAGGGGGGAGTAGTTCACCTCCCCCTCCCCCCACTAGTATGTCACCACAGCCCCTGTGAGAGCTAAGGAGAGCAGACTGCTATCTCCATGACCTAAAGGCATTAGCTGAATTATCATGGATCAGACATCCGCAAAATATAAAATGAGGTTTCATTTGACATAGACATTTACATCAAACATATTCAGAATAATTATTTTCACTGGAGCATTGATAGATCAACCAATGGCAATTTAATGAGAATATTGTCTGTCCTTGTAAGTGATATTTCCCCTCAGCTGCAAAGGTGGTAGTGGAGCGCACTGTATCACTCAGTCTTGTCAGAGTAGATGTTCTGTCACTGATTAAAGATCTGGATGTCCTCTTTAGTCACAAAAACATTTCATGGGATAACCTTGTTTCTGTCTTAATGGATTCGAGCAATGTAATGAGAAGTACCAAAGTGGACTTAAAGAAACCTTCTGAGAGGCTGAGAGTGTCAGTTCTCACTTATTCTCTAATGGCTGTCCCTTCCAGGCTAGCCAGAGCCCCCCAGAGCAGAGGTGGAGGAGACGTTTAAAACGCACATTCCTTCCTTCAAACATGAAGGACAGGCAACACAGGCATCAGAAAAATTGGATTTTTTTTCTTTACCCCAAACAAATCAACAACAACAAAAAATAAAAATACAGGTACCTTAGCTACAAACAGAAATGAATGCCTGGTTAAGATATTAAAAATAATGGTAATATCTCCATAAAGGTAAATTTTTAGAATGCTGTGTTTTTCTCAAGTTCTTTTGTTTTTATTATTTGTATAATTATATATATATAATTTGTATAATTATATATATATAATTTGTATAATTATATATATATAATTTGTATAATTATATATATAATTTGTATAATTATATATATTATTTATTATTTGATTGTGTGTGTTTGTCCTGTGTTGCCAAAGAAGACCATGCCATCAGAGAAATGATGACATGACTTGCACTTGACTTTGTTTTGAGTGAGGGAGGGCTGTGCAGGTCACCAGCCTCACTTCTCCTCCAGACCCATCTGAATTCAGTGACCAGATATTCATCAGGATGACTGGATGTGACCCAGGGTGAGGCAATTGGGGTTAAGTGACTTGCTCAAGGTCATACAGGTAGTGAGTGTTAAGTGTCTGAGATGAGATTTGAACTCAGGTCCTCCTGACACCTGCACTGGTGCTCTATCCACTGCAGCACCTGGCTGCCCTATTATTTTATTAGGTCCTTCAACACCAGTAAGGGTCTCTGAAATCCTTTAGTTTGGCCTATGCATAAGTAAACCTTCTACAAACTCAGGGCAAGGGGTAGGCTATAGTTAGACCTGAAAGCTATTCCTTAAATCCTGTCAGTGTCAAAACTAAGGCAATCATTTGTCTTCTCTCATAGTTGGGGAAACTGAGTCTTGGATAGGTTAAATACTTCACACAAGTAGTTGATGGCAAATCTGGGACTAGAATTCCCATCTTTTCAACTTTAGCCTGGCATTCCAGAACCTATGTATCCAAGTCTCCACCAAAATGTATCTGATCTATGACTAATTAGAGATGCATGGCAGAAAGATCACTCTGATACTCAGGGGGATATGATGAAGAGGAGAAGGAGGAGGAGGAAGAGGAAATGGAGGAGTGGATTACTGACAGTGCAGTTTCTGTCTGCATTTGCTGCCAATTTGAAGGAGTAACTAATTCACAAACTCTATAGTAAGCACATTGAACTGTTCTAGGATTTTTCTCATGCTTCATGAAAACAGAGATCATAACTGGGAAACCAACTGTAAAATTAAAAGAACTAGATGTTGCCAATAAAGACCATCATTTCAGGAAAATAAATTTGTTTCTTGGAAGCTGTACTTGCATGTATGCTTGAGGTGCCCACAAGAAAACTAATTCAACCGAGGAGGAAATTGATCTTGCTTCACTGGTTTATATGAACAGAGTAAAATACACACCAACAGGTTTAAGCACTTAATAACTCTTTGTTTTCCTAATAATGAATCAATAGTAAGATCGCCTTGAACGGCTATATTTTGAAATCAAAAGAGCAAAGTGATCAGTTCTCTTTCCATATTAATGACCTGATTAATAATAATAGTAATACCACTAATAATTTATACATATATAACACTAACATTTTGGAAAGTACTTTACCTAGTGATCTGCTTTGAGCATATCAATAACCTTTAGAAGTAGGTGCTATCATTATTTGTATTTTACTGATGAGGAAACTGAGACCCAGAGATTTAGAGTAGCATAACTATTGTTTGAGATAAGATTCAAACCTAAATTTTACTGACTCCAGTTCTAGTGCTTTAATTACTAGGTTAGTTTACCTGTGTCATTAAATGTAATTTTTAGAATCAGCAGAATTGTGATATTACTTTTCTTTTAATGTCACCCAGTTCAACCAGATTTTACAATTTTGACTCTTCTTCTTTTTAATACAATAATAATTCAAGTGATGTGATATGACACTTGAGATGCATATTTCAGGATATTTTGTGATTGTCCCAGTATGTTAGAATTTGCAGACAAATGTCTAATAGGTAGGAGGGGCTTGTATTGTACAGGCTTAGATTTTAATCTAAAAGATCATTCCAATGATTATATCTAGACAATGTGTGTACATTTTGTACACGTATACATATGCATATATGTGCTTTTGAAAAGGAGCTAAGGATTGCTTAAAAATAATTTCTTCTAGTACTTGATTTTTAAAATGATACCATGGGTAGAAGGGTGTTCTTGAAGTAAAGAAGATCTGTGCCCAAGTCTATCTTTGTTTACATGCTCTGTGTGTGGCCATACAAAAGTTCTATTTTCTCTCAGTGTCCAAAACATTATTGATATTATAAGTGATAAATCAATCACTCATCTGTATTCCTGGAAGGAGATCCCCTCACATAATGAAATCACAGTTTTGAAACATATATATAGAAATATTACTTGATTTTACTCCAATTTCTTTTCAATAGCAAGACTATTTTAATACTACATACATTTTGTATTATTGCTTTCCACGACTTAGAAGGGGAAGCTAGATAACTCAGTAGATGGAGAGCTGGCCCTGGAGTCAAGAAGACCCAGTTTGAAATCCAGTCTCAGACACTTAGTAACTGTGTGACTCTGTGCCAGGCCTAGAGGCCTGTGGGCTACCCGAGTCTTCTTACCTCACCTCTCGAGATCTTAGGCTGGCCAAGCCGGATGCTCGTATGAGAGAAAGGACGTTCCAGAGTCGAACAAGGGTTGAGCTTTATTCAGGGTTCTGGTTACAAGTGCAGAGGAATTCTTCCTTAGGAGGGAGCGAAGAATCTCCCAAGGAGGCAAAGATCTTACAATAAGAGATTGGAAGTAGAAGTGTAAGTGGGGAGAGAGGGGGAGGGAAGAGCGGAGAGAGGAAAAGCGGAGCCTTCTGTCCTCACACGTGGCCCCTCCGCCCAAGAGAACTTTCAGGCTTTCCTGACTCCAATTAAGCTCTCCAGCCACATAGTTTGCATCTGAATACCGTGCCTGTTAGGTAACAATGGGTGTGCCCAGATCCGGGACAATCTCGAGGGTGAGAAGAGCTCTCTCCCATCACGTTTCTCACGGGAAGAGGCAGAAATACACGAGATAGCTCGGTTCACCTCGATTCCCAGTTGTTTCCTGGGGGGCCTCGTGAGAACTCTAAGATTTAGAAGTTCCCACCTTTACCCGCCCGAGACTGTCCACATGGAATTGAGCTTCCAACCCCAGCAACTCTGGGCAAGTCACTTAACCCTGTTTGCCTCAGTTTCTTCATCTGTAAAATGAGCTGGTGAAGAAAATGACAAACTTTTCTAGTATCTTTTCCAAGAAAATCCCAAGTGGAGTCATAGTCAGACATGACTCCAAACAATTAAACCACAGAGTAAAATATTTTCATGTTACTGTCAAAACAATCCACATAAGAAGGCAGATATCTTCACTTTTTTTCAGTGAGTTTTCCCCAAATCTTCTGAAAAATTATGGGGAAAGTTCTAAAATCATGCTTCCTACAAATGATAAAAGTGAGACTGAATTTTTTCTTTTAATTACCTACATGGAGATTTTATATGGAGTCATTCTTGGGACAGTGAGATAGTGGGATAGTGAGACAAATCAAGGCAAATAATAAGACTGTGACCTCATTTGGGACATTCTAACTGGATCATCCACCTTTCCTGAGAGATAGTCTCTTTCCAGTAAAATAAATGAGGCCAACAAGGGATTGGGGAGGAATTTAGTTTTGTCCCTATCAATTGTTGAGGGAAGAATCAGATATTTACTTACTCGAATTTTGGTCATTCAGAGATACAAGAATAGAAAACTTGATATCATTTGTTTCTTTGTACTCACAATCTTACCATGTTGAGGGACAACGAGTTGGGGAAAGGAAGTGAAAGAGAGACAGAGACAGAGGCAGAGAAACAGAGAAATGATGACCACGACAATGATGATGATGATACCCTATCTACTACAAAGGAGTGTTGTGAAGGCCAAATGAAATTTGAAAATTGCAAATATATATATATATATATGTATATGTATATTTCATAAATGAAAGTCATTACTATTATTATCATTTGTTCCCATGCTGAGTAGGGATTATAGGAATGGAAGATGAATGGGACAACTCAGATAATAGCTCACATTCTTTATGTGTCCCATGCCATCTCCAAGTCAGAATGCAATGGCTCATGTCTTGCTCTTTGGATTGCCAAGTCAGTCACATTTGAGATATCCCATGACAGCTTCCTACAGTTGGAAGAGCAGCAGCAAAGCAATTTTTTGGTCTTAGCTTTGCCCCAGCTCGTAAGACTTGCTCTCCCTGTATAAGCACTGATTCACTTTCATTTTAATGTGGAAAAGAAATCACCAGCTAAATTACATTCAGGCAGCTTAGTGGATGATGATTTGGTCAAGTGATTACTTTTAATCTCCTAAAGGACATTGTGTTTTCAAGCAGGATGGATGAACCTGTTAACATGACTTGCTCCCATAATATTTTTGCCTTCAACTTGAGACACTTTTACAGTTCTGGATAAAAATCAATAAGCAAATATTTATTGAGCACCTACTATGTGCCTAACATTGCACTTACCTTAGATACTATGGAAAATAAAAGCAGAAGACATGGTTCAATGTGGCATGGCAGAAAAGGAATGAACTTGATATGAGAAGATGGGTTCAAGTATCAGCTGTGTGAGCTCAGCCAATGAGGACCCAAAAAACCATTAAGTGGGGCTTGGGCAGGAAACTGTTATTGTCCATTCAATGACAGCCAAAGTGAATTGAGTTTAAAGCATGGGCTTTAAGAAACATATCTAGCCCAAGACAGCTAGGTAGGTTTCAACCATCAAAATTTACCTTCTTTTGGGCAGAACATTTTCAAGTAAGGACATGATACCTTTGTGGGAGGTGAAAAGGAGAGGAGAGGAGAGGAGAAGAGAGGAGAATGAGCCAAGTTGCCCAACTGAAGTTCGTTAGTTGGGGCCCCACTAGGGCAGCTCAGACTACTCACAAGCATAATTCCTGTTCCTATCTAACTTTTAAATAAGATTGATACAATCTGAATAAAATGCAATACAATTTGAATAAAAGCAAGCACTGACACATCCAGGATGGCTTGTTATCACAGGTTCTTTGATGTACTTTTCTAAAAGCAAAGCAATTTTTGAGGGGTCAGCAATCATTTTAATCAAGAACATATATCATTTTAGTTCAGGGTAAAAAGTTAGTACCCTGAACTTCAGAGAAAAATACAAACAGAAAAATAAAGATCAACTGGCAGGGTCTCCAACCAGCTAAGCATAAGTAATGTATACATAGTTATCAGAGGGAGAAGCACCAACATCTAGGTTTTCAAAGCCCATAGGGCTCTTTAGCGGCTTCCCAGAGTCTCATCTGGCATACAAAACTTCTTCCAAAACTAAGCCACAAAGTAAAACTTCACCTCTGGGTATTTACATACTTTTCAGAGCCAGGGGGCAGAACTCTCTGACCCAGTGCCTCAATAGAAATTAACAAAAGGTATTGAGGCCTATTATTGGGTGGGGAAGATCTTTAACCCTTCCTCCCACCCACTATTAACCTTAAATTACCATTACAATGTATAACAAGGACCCATTCAACCAACAAGAATAATCTGAACACTTGCTATGCGTAGAGAATTGTAAAATAGATTGTGAGAATGCAAAGACATATATATATTAAGCATGATTCTTGTCTCTAAGAGTCTTCTAAATTATGAAAATATTTATGGAGACAAAATCATAATGAATGATGTCTGATAATATATACTAAATACCAAATAAGTGAACTGTGATGATAATGACGATGATGAAAATAGTAACTCACATTTACACAGTTACTTAAGATTACCATTCTTTCGATGATAAAGAGTCTTACAGTGAATGAAAGAATGGATCGATGAATGGATGAATGAAGTAAGGATTATATAGCATACACTGTGCCAAATGATGGAACACATATAGAAAATTAAGAAAGGGCTTTGTCTTAAGGAATTCACATTCTACAGTTGTACAAATTTGGGGAAAAAAAGGAAAAATGATGAAATTTATTGACCTGTGCACAGACCTTACAACTTTAGACATTTTATAAAAAAATCTCTTAATAAGCAATACGTCTGGCTGCAATTATTATTTGTTTCTTTATTTGACATAGAATTCACAATATTTTGATATATACTCTGCTTTTTAATCATGAAATCACAGATGATGTTGAATATTAAGTGTACCTTTGAGAAACAGTCAAATTTGCTTAATCTAGCCTGCATAGCCTATAAGTCATAAGTTTAGTTTAAATAATATTTAAATTGTTATTCACAGAATCATTTCAATTGCCATTTCTTGGATAAATCTGTTAAATTTTTATTATGTGTGGCACAGTGCAAATTTGTGTTGTAACTGAAAGGTTTTTTTGATGTTTTTTTGTCTGATGATAATGATACTTAGATCCTACAGTCTCACCAGTACTTTGTTTGTCTAGTTTTATTATAGCATTTAGTAAAAAGGTGAGTTTCTTAAAAAAATTTCCTTTTTGCAATCTTCAGTACAGTAGCCACTCATTTTCTTGCCTATGAAAAGTTCCCCCCGCCTTGCATAGCAAAGGTTAACAGTTGTTTAAAAAAATAAACAAAACTGGTTTTCTTGCTGTTCTTCTGTCTTTAACAAGCCTTCATTGTTATATAATATAATCAACAGCAACTTCTCTAGCTATCATGTATATCTTAAAATATTTGGTTTCCAAAGATGAATTAGCTCTTTTTGTAGCCATAGTTAATCAGGTCTTGTTGGTGTTTTTCATTTTCACCTGCAATTTCCTTTTGGTTTCAATATGACCTATCTTTTTTATTGTGTGCTTGAATGAGCTTGGTAACACATCAATAGTTATTTTAATATTTCTAACATTGATTAAAGTGTGACCTTTAAGAGTTACAGCTTTTTAGACTTTTTCTTGGATGTAGTGTCCATTCTTAGAAAGTACAAAGAATCAAAAATAAAACAAAAAAGAGCAATGAAACATCTGTATATAACACAAAACACCAGAATATCAACTAATAAAAAGTGGGAAATTAGCTCAAGCCAGATCAGATGTTCTGAAATCACCTAGTGTCATTAGTAGCACATTAGCAACACATAACCTTTGGTGCCTCAAAATGAAACGACACTAAATTTATATCCTATTGCAAGTAACTTATGTATCACTTTAAATAAGGAAATGTTTAGCTTCAAGGTGGATAGAAAAGCACAGTTGTCCTAAAAGTGCAGCTGTATTGTAGATGCCAATGTCCAGATGTTTTTAGTGTGCATTGTGTGGTTAAATGGTGGTATCTAGTAGCCTTTGAGCCAAAGTTGCAGAATAGTTGATAAAGACTGAAGGTCTCCCATCTTATCACAAAAGGACCACCAGGTCTTACTGGGATGGGGATGAATACCTTAAATGAATGTGACCAGTCCAACATACATTAAAATTGAGAAATTTTGTAGGATAAGATGTTGAAAGGTTATCCTCAGATAAATGAATCATCCTAAAACATGGAGTGTTTATGTAGGGAGAAAAAGGGACAAATGATAGGCAACCTCTATGTCATATTTAAATCTCCAACAAAACTAAGTTTGATTTGCCTTCTTCCTGAACCAAACATCTTGCATCTCTCTAAGTTTTACTTGTACTTTCCTTTTGATGGTATGAAATATAGCCTTCTTAGAGATGGATAAACTATCCTGTTGGTAAAACCTGTGGAGTTCTCATGTTTCATTTAGCAGCTTTTGGATTTCCCTATCATTTTCATTAAACCAGCTTGGTGTTTATGAGAATTCTGGCCCAGATGAGCAAATGCAGTGCTATACATCAAATCTCTGAAAACTTCCCACTCCTTTTCTGCTGTACTATTGACAACTGTGTGTTGTATCAACTTTCCCTCCAAGTAAGCAATAAACTATTCCTGCTCAGAGAATTATTTTCATAATTTTGGTCACAGTTCCAGGGCCAAGAGAAGTTCTGTCACTTACACATTCTGGGGATCTGGAGCCTATTCTGGGTAAAGACAAGATTGCAAACCAGGAGAGTACACCTCTCACATTGTGAGCACTGAAACTTTGGAGACCTCTAGAATTAGCTATTAAAATAGCAGCACAAAACAAAATTCTGAAGCTTGGGACAGTGCTTTCTCTTCCCCAAGTAACCAGAGTTCACCTTTAATATAAAGTTCAAATTCAAGATATAGGCTGAAAAAATAAGCATACAGAACAGCAACAAAAAGGAATTTGAACATTAAAAGCTACTATGGTGGCAAGAAAGACCAAGACATAAACTCAGAAGAAGAACACAACGTGAAAATAGTTACAAGTAAAGCCTCAAAGAAAAATACCTATTGGACCTAAGCCCAAAAAAAATTCCTAGAAAAGTTAGAGAAAGAATTAAGAGTGGTAGAAAAATTATGAAAATAAATGAGTGTAATGGAAGGAAATTGTGAAAGCAGAATTCATTGCTTAGTAAAAGAGGTACACAAAAGAATACTGAAGAAAATAACACCTTAAAAAACAGAATTATTCCAGTAATAAAAGGGGCATAAAATTTCAATAAAGAAAATAATTTCTTAAACATTATAAATGTGTGAGTGGAAATTTATGAATCTAGGAGATATCAAGAACAATAAGGCAAAATCAAAAGAAAGAAAAATAAAGAAGAAAAGGTGAAATATCTGGGGAAAACAAAAAGAACTGACCTAGAAAATAGACTGAGGATAGTCAAAGAATTTTTGAGCTACTAGAAAGCTATGATCAATAACAACAATAAAAAAAGAGCCTAGTAATCCAATTTCAAGGAATTATAGAGGAAAATTGTTCTAATGTAGTAAATCCAAAGGATAAAATAGAAATTGAAAGAATACATGGATCAAGTTCTTAAAGAAATTCCAAACTGAAAACTCCCATGAATATTATAGCCAAATTCTACAACTTCCAAGTTGAGAAGAAAAAAGCATTGCAAGCATCCAAAAAGAAACAAATGTCAAGAAGGCACAGTCAGGATCACACAAGATTTAGCAAATTCTACTTGAAGAAGAAGAAGACTTGGAATATGATATTCTGGAAGGCAAGGAAGCTAGGACTGCAACCAATAATTACCTACTCAGAAAAACTGAGTACAATTCTTAAAGGAAAATATATACATACATACATACATATATATATATGTCTAATAAAATAGAAGACTGTCAAGAATTCTTGATAAACAAAGCTGAGTAGAAAGTGGAGAATGATGCAAAGGTAAATATGAAAGAATAATCATAAGGGACTCAATAAATTTTCACTATTTACCTTTCAATATGGAAAGATGATATACATACCTCCCAAGAACTTTATCATTGTTAAGGCTGTTAGAAGGATTCTACAAAAGGTGTGGGCCTTCCTACAAATCTTTTAAGGGTCATTTATGGGTGGAGAAGGTCTTCTTTAATCATATTAAGCAACCAACCAACCAACCAATCAGAGGCAGTGAGAAAAATCTTCCCCATTCTATTTCTCCCTTTCGCCCTCTCCTAGGGTATCCTTTTTTCTTACACCTTCATTTTATTTTGGAGATCATACCAACATAATAAGTTTACATCCATGCCTTCTATCTATGTAGAATCCTTCTAACACCTTTTGTTAATGAGGCACTCGTTCTCAAGGGTTGTGATGTTCTCTGTCACTAAAAAGTATATAAAGACTTTGAGATGAGGTTTTACTTTGGGGCTTACTAGCTGGAAGTGTTTGTTTGGCAAAATGAGACTCTGGGAAGCCACTAAGGAGCCCCCCAGCTTTGAAAACCCAGATGTTGGTGCTTCCTTCTCTGGTAACTATGGTCAAAGAGTTGGATTCGTCTGTTGATCTATGATGTATGTATTGGTTATATCAGACATTTGGAAGCCACATCTCCTGATTCTCTGTATTTTCTCTGAAGTTCAGGGTGCTGACTTTGTCCCCTTGGCTAAGTGAATGATATGATGCATGTGCTTAATTAAAGTGATTGCTGACCCCTCAAAAGTTGCCTTTCCTTTTATAAATGCAGATCTAAGAACCAACCAACTAATCAGAGGCAGTGAGAAAAATCTTCTCCATTCTATTTCTCCCTTTCCCTCTCTCCCAGTGTATCCCTTTTTCTTACACCTTCATTTTGTTTTGGAGATCATACCAACATAATAAGTTCACATTCATGCCTATGTAGAATCCTTCTAACAGCCTTAACAATGATAAAGTTCTTAGGAGTTAAGTATATCATCTTTCCATATTGAAATGTAAATAGTGAAAATTTATTGAGTCCCTTATGATTATTCTTTCATGTTTACTTTTGCATCATTCTCCTCAATCTCATGTTTGAATGCCAACTTTTTTACTAAGCTCTAGTCTTTTTATCAAGAATTCTTGACAGTCTTCTATTGCCTTAAACATATACATATATATCTATATCTATATCTATATATTCCTTTGAAAATGTCAGGGTGCATTCTGTTACAGTAGGAAGAGAAGGGAGTAAGGGATATGGAAGGTATGATAAAAAGGAGGGCAAATTAAAGGAGGTAGTGGATTTTTGAGTAGAGATAAACAGAAGAAAATAGGATGGAGGGAAATATACAGTAATCACAACTGTGAAAGTACATGAGATAAGCTCACTCATAAAATGGAAGCAGATCACAGAAATCTGAATTCAACAATATGTTGTTTTCAAGAGACACATTTGAAGCATAAATGTATACAGAGTTAAAATATAGGACTGAAATAGAATCTATTATACTTCAGGTGAAGGAAAATAAAAGGCAGGGCAGCAATTATGATCTCTGACAAACCAAAAGAAATAGATATCTAATTAAAAGAGAAAATCAGTGAAACTACATTTAGCTAAAAGGTACCAATGATATTGAAGCAATGTAAAAAAAAAATACAGCTAGTTTGTCTGATAAAGATCTCATTTTTCAAATATATAGGGAACTAAATCAAATTTATCCAATTGTTAAATGGTCAAAAGATATGAATAGGAAGTTTTCAGAAGAAGAAATCAAAGCTATTTCTAGTGATATGAAAGAAATCTTCTACATCACTATTGATTAGAGAAATGCAAATTAAAACAACATATCTATCAGAAATGATGAATGCTGGAGGGGTTAAGGGAAAATAGGAACACTAACAAACTGTTAGTGTATTTATGAATTGGTATAAAAATTCTGGGCAATAATTTGGATCTATGCCAAAAGATCTTTCAAATTATGCATACTATTTGATCTAGCAATAACATTATGAGGTCTCTATCCCAAAGAGAGCACAGAAAAAGGAAAAGGACCCATATGTACAAAAATATTTATAACAATTCTTTTTGTGGCAGAGAATTGGAAATTGAGGAGATATTCATCAATGAGGGAAAGGTTAAACAAGTTGTGGCACATGATTGTGATGGAGTAATGTACTGTAAGAAATGATAAGGGGGTGGTTTTAGAAAAAAATACATTACAAGATCTATATGAACCGATGCAAGTGAAGTGAGAAGAACTTAGAGATCATTGTGCACATTAACATCAATAGTGTAATGAGGATCCACTGTGAAAGACTTGAGTACTCTTATCAATACAAGGATCCATGAGACAAAGGTCTCATGATGAAAAAAATCCTATTCACATCCAGATAGAGAAGTTATGAACTCTAAGAGCAAATTGAAGTATGCTTTTTCTTGCCTCATTTTTTAAATTTATTTTGCAATATGGCTAATATCAAAATATATTTTGCATGACTTCACATATATAATTGATATCATTTTCTAGCCTTCTCAGAGTGAGGTAGGGGTGAGAAGAAAGATAATTTTGAACTCAAAATTTAAAAAGAAATGAGTATCAAAAATGAATAAATAATATTCATTCTTTTTTTCTAAAAAAAGGTCACTTCCAATTCCAAAATTCTGTTTCTTTGATGGCATAACAAGCCAGTCTGGTTTGGCAAGCAAACACATCAGGAAACTTAAACACAAAATGAACCCTAACTCTGTAATTATAATAGTAATAGTAGTTAATATTTCCATATGGCAGCCACTATGTTGAGCACTTTTCAATTGTTATCTTGTTTGGTCCTCACAACAACCCTAGGAGGTGTTGATCTTTTCCTTTATTTTATAGATGTGGATACTGAGGCAAATAGAGGTTAAGTAACTTGCCCACAATCACACAGCTAATAGGTGTTTGATTAAGGTTGGATTCAAACTCAGGTCTTCCTGACTCCAGGCTTCTGTTCTACCCACTGTGCCATCTAGAAGTTACAGATAGTTAAGAAAGAATAGTCAAAGTCTGACTAGAATATTCTGGGAAAAGGACTTATGGGATCATAATGAGAGTGGAAAAGAAGCTGATGTACATAAGAACATTTTGAATGGTCTGACAAAGTTTAGGAAAAGCTGGTTTCTGCTCAAGATTATAGGCAAAAAATAACAAAGCTGACTCTGAGGCCTGATTAAAATTTCTATTACTCCAGGGCTAAGTATTCCTCAAGTGCCAATTGTGGAGAGATCTGGAATCTCAAATCTATCCTGTGCAATAGCATTTCTATGGTATCGTCTAAAGAGAAAGTGACATTGGTAGGATAATTTTGAAGAATATTTTATTTAGCTACAATTCTGCTGTCATTTTCTATATATTTGGTATTTTTCCCCTCTGTTGATTAACAGAGACATTCTCATAAATAAAGGACTGTGGTTTCTTGAAATTGTCTGTCTTTCTCTCTTATTTCCCTTGTGAAGTCATAATCCCCCATTTATGACATCATAGTCTTTCTATAGCAATCAGAAGTGATGGTTCATACTATGAACTAGTGCCTCAGAGACGGGAAAAGCTGGAGGAGTAGAGAGTATCTCAATGAGTGCAGTTCCATTTAGCAAATAAATACTCTTTTATTTTATTATTTTAATTGTTTTTTTTTATCTTTTATTTATTTATTTATTTTTTAAATTTATTTATTTAACTTTTAACATTCATTTTCACAAAATTTTGGGTTACAAATTTTCTCCCCTTTTATCCCCTCCCCCCCCAAACACCAAGCATTCTAATTGCCCCTATGACCAATCTGCTCTCTCTTCTATCATCCCTCTCTGCCCTTGTCTCCATCTTCTCTTTTGTCCTGTAGGGCCAGATAGGTTTCTATACCCCTTTACCTGTATTTCTTATTTCCTAGTGGCAAGAACATTACTTGACAGTTGATCCTAACACTTTGAGTTCCAACTTCTTTACCTCCCTCCCTCTCCACCCCTTCCCTTTGGAAGGCAAGCAATTCAATATAGGCCAAATCTGTGTAGTTTTGCAAATGACTTCCATAATAGTTTTGTTGTATAAGACTAACTATATTTCCCTCCATCCTATCCTGTCCCCCATTACTTCTATTCTCTTTTGATCCTATCCCTCCCCATGAGTGTCGACCTCGAATTGCACTTTCCTCCCCATGCCCTCCCTTCTATCATCCCCCCCACCCTGCTTATCCCCTATCCCCCACTTTCCTGTATTGTAAGATAGGTTTTCATACCAAAATGAGTGTGCATTTTATTCATTCCTTTAGTGGAATGTGATGAGAGTAGACTTCATGTTTTTCTCTCACCTCCCCTCTTTATCCCTCCACTAATGAGTCTTTTGCTTGCCTCTTTTATGGGAGATAATTTACCCCATTCAATTTCTCCCTTTCTCCTCCCAATATATTTCCCTCTCACTGCTTGATTTCATTTTTTTTTAAGATATGATCCCATCCTCTTCAATTCACTCTGTGCACTCTGTTTCTATGTATGTGAGCATGTGTGCATGTGTGTGTGTGTAATCCCACCCAGTATCCAGATACTGAAATGTTTCAAGAGTTACAAATATTGTCTTTCCATGTAGGAATGTAAACAGTTCAACTTTTGTAAGTCCCTTATGACTTCTCTTTGCTGTTCACCTTTTCATGGTTCTCTTCATTCTTGTGTTTGAAAGTCAAATTTTCTTTTCAGCTCTGGTCTTTTCATCAAGAATGCTTGAAAGTCCTCTATTTCATTGAAAGACCAATTTTTCCCCTGAAGTATTATACTCGGTTTTGCTGGATAGGTGATTCTTGGTTTTAGTCCTAGTTCCTTTGACTTCTGGAATACCCTATTCCACGCCCTTCGATCCCTTAATGTAGAAGCTGTTAGATCTTGTGTTATCCTGATTGTATTTCCACAATACTTGAATTGTTTCTTTCTAGCTGCTTGCAATATTTTCTCCTTGACCAGGGAACTCTGGAATTTGGCCACAATATTCCTAGGAGTGTGTCTTTTTGGATCTCTTTTAGGCGGTGATCAGTGGATTCCTTGGATACTTATTTTGCCCTCTGGTTCTAGAATCTCAGGACAGTTTTCCTTGATAATTTCATGAAAGATGATGTCTAGGCTCTTTTTTTGATCATGGCTTTCAGGTAGTCCCGTAATTTTTAAATTGTCTCTCCTGGATCTATTTTCCAGGTCAGTTGTTTTTCCAATGAGATATTTCACATTATCTTCCATTTTTTCATTCTTTTGGTTTTGTTTTGTGATTTCTTGGTTTCTCATAAAGTCATTAGCCTCCATCTGTTCCATTCTAATTTTGAAAGAACTATTTTCTTCAGTGAGCTTTTGAACCTCCTTTTCCATTTGGCTAATTCTGCTTTTGAAAGCATTCTTCTCCTCATTGGCTTTTTGAACCTCTTTTGCCAATTGAGTTAGCCTATTTTTCAAGGTGTTATTTTCTTCAGCATTTTTTGGGTCTCCTTTAGCTGGGTGTTTATTTGTTTTTCATGCTTTTCTTTCATCCCTCTCATTTCTCTTCCCAGTTTTTCCTCCACCTCTCTAACTTGATTTTCAAAATTCTTTTTGAGCTCTTCCATGGCCTGAGCCCATTGGGTGGGCTGGGACACAAAAGCCTTGATTTCTGTGTCTTTGCCTGATGGTAAGCATTGTTCTTCCTCATCAGAAAGGAAGGGAGGAAATGCATGTTCACCAAGAAAGTAACTTTCTATAGTCTTATTTCTTTTCCCTTTTCTGGGCATTTTCCCAGCCAGTGACTTGACCTCTGAATATTCTCCTCACACCCACCTCACCTCCTGATCCTCCCAGCCAGAGCTTGGGGTCTGAGATTCAAATGCTGCTTCCAGCCTCAGGGCTTTGGGTGGGGGCAGGGCTGCTATTCAGTGTGAGATTAAGTTCAGGTGCTCAGGTTGGGGCAGGGCCGCCTCTCAGGCTCAGTTCTCTCAGGGAGTTTATGCAGAGACCTTCAACAATGGATCCAGGCTCCTGTCTGCTTGGGTCTGCCGCCGCCCCTCAGCTTCTGCCTCCTGAGGGGGCCCGAGCCATGGGGGCACCCCACTCCCCCCTCGACCCGCCAAAGAGACTCTCTCACTGACCGCCGTCACCTGAGGGTGGAGGGACTTGTGCGGTCGCTGGATATCCCATCCCTGAAGCCTGCTCGGATCTGTTCCTCTTGGTGCTGCAGCCGTGGCAGGTCTGGGCTGGGCTCCGCATCTGCAGCGCAACGGACCTTTTGCGAGAGGTTTGCAGGTCCCTCTGTGGGTGGAGGGACCCGCGTAGCCGCTGGGGATCCCGTCCCCGAAGCCCCCTCGGATCTCTTCCTCTTGGTCCTGCGGCTGCGACAGGGCTGTGCTCAGCTCCCAGTCCCGGCGCCCAGTCCGTGGCATGAAGGACCCTCTGCAAGAGGTTTGCAGGTCTCTCTGGAACAGAAATCTCCCTCGCCCCAATGCTCCTTGGCCTCTGGGTGCAGAACTCGCTGTGAGTTACTTCTTTGTAGATGTTCTATGTGTTGTGGGTTTGGAGCTATGTGTATGTGCGTCTTTCTACTCTGCCATCTTGGCTCCACCCCCTATTTTAATTGTTTTAGAGAGAATGACACCAAAGGGATTGGGAAGTAGTACTGATGAGTGGAGGGAATTTAATGATTCTGGAACTAATTAATCATCGCCTTCTCATATTACCTTTCTTTATCCCACCTCTTATGTTAACACCCTTATGAATGAATAAAGCATTATTGAATGATTACTAACTTTAAAACACTTTGCTGAGTCCTGGAAATGCAAATAGAAAACTAAAGCAGTCCTTGCTCCCATGGATCTCTCACTCTAATGGGGGCAAATAACATATATGGAAAATTTCAGCTACAAATCAAATGGATGGTATTGTGGTCTTTAGGACACAGAAGCAAAGCAGAAGTTAGTGCTTCTATAATGACACATTCACTGATAACATCACACCAGTTTCTGAGGTTAAGCCATTTGATAATGCCAAGAACTTTGGTAGAAAGAACTTTCTTTTCTGGGTCTTCAGTAACTGTAGCTTTAGTATCTGCTGGATCATTTGCCACGCTGCGTTTCCACAGAATTTCTTTCTAGGATGATATCTGATGACACTGAATTGAAAGCATAATGATCCCAAAGTTTCTTGGTTTCTTGTTCTGGGTCATGTTCATCAGGGTGTGAAGGAAGATGATGGTCCAAGTACTGATGGTGATTTGACTTTCCAGGCACATGCTGAAGAAACAGTTGGATTGGGAAGGGATTGTTCTGCCCTGTAGATGCTGACAACATTCCTTGAGGAGATCTCCAACAATTGATGATATGGAAAAAAGGAGGCCAGCGTGGACACCTGTTTGGGTTACATTATAGGAGCTCTTGTTGACTAAAGCTCTATCTACAGAAACTGTATGTTTCCTGTGGCTATTCTCCAAAATAGGCCCATGACTGAAACTCTGTTTTTTTATGTGGTGGTTAGTTGAACTCTTAGGGGTGTTGTGGATGGTCTCTATCTCAGAGATGTCTTGGACCAGATGATCCCTGAGATCACTTCCAAGATATGGTGTGAAAGAATAGGGAAATTACTGGAAGTCAGTCATTCAGCAAGCATTTATCACTCAATTACAATATGTCTGACTGCCAGAGGATAGAGTGTCAAATCTTTGCTGCTATTTACTTAGCTCCTCTGTTATTTAATAGGTTACCTGACTCCAAATGTATGCACTTTCCCCTGAACCATAATGCCTGCATGATTAAAAGAAGGAGATACACCCCATAACCATTTCATTCTGTTGTCCATTTCGTCTCTAGATCAATTGTCCTGATAACACTCTGCCTCTCACACTTTGTGGAACTTGGCCATTAAATAGTTTAATGTAGTGGATATTGTGTTAAATTAATTGTGTGACTATGTACAGGTCATTTCCCCTCTCTGATCCTTCCCCATTTGCATGTTTGTGAAGTGGGGATAATACTATCAAAATACCTAATTCATCAGGTTGCTTTGAGGCTCAAATGGGATAATTTATGTAAATACTTTGCAACATTTAGAGTACTATATAAATACTAATTATTAATAACCTCAGATACAATATCTCTACAGTAATTTTGGAGAATGTATGGGAAAAAAGCCTCTCACTTCTCTGAGCTCAAGAGGACAATTAACTCTTCTCATATCATACATAAAAGGAAGAAAAAAATTGACTTTTCCTAATGTAGGGAAAGACTGAAGATACTATGAGCTTGGCTAAGTGAAGAGAAAACTATTGACACTCCAGGAGACTGCTTTGGCTTTTACAGTGAGTTCATGTGAGCTAGAAAAAAAAAATCTCTTTTTTTTCCTATCTTGTATTTGTAGAACCCTGACATGGACAGAGTTATGACTGAGAATGTATGAACATATATGGAGTGATCACAGTTCTCACCCATCAACCCAAGACTTCCAAATTAATATCTTGGAACATGCATTCCAAGGAAGAAAATTATGAAATCAGCACAGTGGTCATCTACTATGACATTTCCTGTTTCTTAGCTTTGCCTTCTTGCTTCCCTAGCCCAACCTTTTCTCTCTTCCTCTCTTGATTTTGACAGCTCTTGAAATATCTGCTTAAAAGGCTATGGCAGTGAGGGAGAAAAAACTGGGATAAAATGTTCTAAGGGAGTTGCTACCTTGAGGTGAAGAAAGTCACACTTTAGGAGGCCTTGAGGAAAAAAAATGCTACAGTCAAAAGACCCAAACAGCTGTCCTAGATTAAGCAAGACAGAGGGAGGAGAGAGCTAGGTAGATAAATGAAAGATTAGTTAGCTAGCTAGCTGATATATAAAGGTAGATAAATAAGTGATAGAGGGATGAGTGGTGGTGTAGTAGATATAGTACTGAGCCTGGAGTCAAGAAAGACCTGAGTTCAAATCCAGCCTCAGACACTTACTAGCTACATGGGTAAGTAACTTAACCCTGTTTGCCTCAGTTTCCTCATCTGTCAATGGAACTGGAGAAGGAAATGGCAAACCACTATAGTATACTAGTCAAGAAAACCCTTAACAGGTCACAAAGAGTCAGACATGACTGAAAAATGACTGACCAATAGATAGAAAGATAGAAAAGCAGAGACTGGATCAAATCTAAACTACTTGGTCTAACATATAAGGTACTTCTTTAAGATGTGCTCTCCTTACCTGTTCAGCATTATTGTCCAATGAGGCCCCTCTGTTCTCTCCTGCCAGCTCAGTGTCCATGAAATTAACATGTTGAGCACTGGACTTGGAGTAAAGAAAGACCTGAATAGGAAAATGCCATTCCTGGACTTATTACTTATGTGCCAGTTGGTAAGTTACTTAACCTTTCTGAGCTTCAGTTTCATCAACTGTGAAATAGGAATAAAGAAATGTGTCATATTCTTCTTCTAGGTTGTATCAGGAAGGAAGAAAGGAAGGGTTAGGGAGGGAATAAAGAAGGGGGGAGGAGAGAAGGAAGAAAGGAAAGAATGAAAGGAAAGAGGAAGGGAGAGAGGGAGGGATGAAGAGAGGGAGAAAGAAAGAGTGGGAAGATGGAAGAAAGGGAGGTAAGATAAAAGAGGAAAGGGAAGAAAAAAGGAACAAAGGAAGGAAAAAGGAAAGAAGAAAGGAAGAAGGAAGGAAAGAAAAGAGGAAGGAAGATATAAGAGAAAGAAGGAAGAAAGGGAAGGATAGAGGAAGAAAGGGAATGAGGGAAGGAGAACGGGAGGGAGAGAGAATAGGAGGGAGAGAAGCATGCAGGGAGGGAGGCAGTTAGGAAAGAGTAGGAAAGATGAAGGAAGGAAGAAAGGGAAGAAAGAAGGAAGGAAGGAAGGAAAGAAAGAAAGAAGGGGAACGTATTTGTTAAGCTCTTGGTATCTACTAATAACTATGCTAAGTGTTAGCAATGTAAGTACAAATGCAAAGTTCTGTCCTCAAGGAACTTATATTCTAATAAGGGGCAATCCATAGAGAGAAGTGGTGAGCAGGGAGGGTTATTTTTATTTATAATGTTATAGGGATAGTGAGTAGAACCAAGGGGAAGTAGATTGATATAGTCTATTTTTTTGTGGGTCTACTCAGCATCCCTAAATAATGGCAGTATTGAGTTTTATTTTACTACCAGAATTAGCAAGTGCTGAGTATGAGAAGGTAAGAACATGTTTGTTAGGGAGCGGGTGAGCTGATGACCAAAGTCAAGTGAAGCATGATCAGAGCTTGCTTAGATACAGTAGTTCATCTGAAGTATTCATCAATGTGGGGGTCTAGTAAAACTGAAATATTTTATGTAAATACATTTTTTAAAAGCTTGAGACAATGTATGTGTTGGCTATTGATAGAGATATAAGGGACCTTTAAAGATGATTTGGATTAATTCTTCAATTTTCTACATAAAAGAAAAGTAATCCAGAGAGTCTATGATTTTCCCTAAGTCACAGAGCTAGTGTTGGAGAATCAAGGCTAGATTCCTTTTCCCTGATTGCTGGATTCCCAGTATATACTGTGACTCTCCCCAACTTAGCTAGCTTGATCCCACTCCTGTGTCTTCATTTATGCTCTTCTCCCTTCCTAGAATGACCCTCCTCATTCAACTCCACCACTTTCTTCAAGGGCCTACTCAAGACATACTTCCTTTAAGAAGTCTTTGTTGATAATCCTTAACCAGTGCTGATAACTACCTCTTCTGCTTTATACTCTGTGGTATTTGTTTATGAATCAATAATAAATTATGTACCTTGCTTATAATTACCAGCTGTTTCTTATATGTGAATGTCACCAACTAGATCATAAGACCTTCAAATACTAGACTGCATCTTTTCTTTTGTATTTCCAAATAGCGGACTTCGAAAACATACCAGATGAATGAACAAATGCATAACATTTCTTTCTTACTCAGACATCTAACTAAATTTCTCCTTTTTCATTCATTCTAAAATGACCATTCTGAGTGCCTACTGTGTACGATCCACTTTTCCAGGCACTGACTGCATTGAATAACTAAATGAATTACCATGGTTTCTTCCTCTAAGGGACTTACAATAGGTTGGAGTTAGCTGAACATGAACAAATCATCACAACCCAAATGGGATTCCCTTAGAGAAAAGTAATCAACATATCCACAGAGATTCAAGGAAAGCAGAGATAAAATGATACTCCCTAGTGTTTCATAACTATTAAATGGCATTTGACTTCAATTACATTGGTTTCTGTCATATTCACTTGCAACCTTTTTTAGTTTTTTTATATGCACGAACTCTGTAAAACCCTAAACTTGTTGGCCATGGAAAGAAGAAAGAAAATTAGGGCAGCTAGCACATTGGGTTTTGGTGAGTGCCTCTCTGACTTGGGGATGAATTCTCCATCTGCTGGTGCCAGACCTAGAGGCCTGAGGGCTACCCGAGTCTTCCCTTACCTCTATTGGAGGTCTTCGGTTGGCCAAACCGGATGCTCGTATGAGAGAAAGGATGTTCCAGAGTCGAACAAGGGTTGAGCTTTATTTCAGGGTCTAGTTACAAGTGCAGGGGAATTCTTCCTTAGGAGGGAGTGAAGAATCTCCCAAGGAGGCAAAGATCTTATAATAAGAGATTGGAAGTAGAAGTATAAGTGGGAAGAGAGGGGGAGGGGAGAGAAGAGAGAGGAAAAGCGGAGCCTTCTGTCCTGCCCGCTCCACGCCCCTCCCGCCAAGAGAGCTTTCAGGCTTTCCTGATCCTACTTAAACTCTCCAGCAGCATAGTTTGCATCTGAATACCGTGCTGTTAGATAACAATAGTGTGCCCAGATCCGGGACAATCTCGAGGGCGGGGAGAGCTCTCTCCCATCACGTTTCTCACGGGAAGAGGCGGAAATACACGAGATAGCTTGGTTCACCTCGATTCCCAGTCGTTTCCTGGGGGGTCTCGTGAGAACTCTAAGATTTAGAAGTTCCCACCTTTACCCGCCCGAGACTGTCCACCTGGAATTGAGCTTCCATCCCCAGCATGTTGGGAGCTCCTCTTTAAACATATCTAGAACAGAATACACTCCCATTTATAAGTGAGTCTTACATTGAATGGAGACAGGCCTGGAATTCCACAGAGTTGTTATGTAGAGCAGGTGGAACTAGTCTTCAGTTTAATCCCCATTCCTTTAAGTTGTTTTTCAGGGATTTATGGGATGTTCAAGGAAGACTAGTGCCTCTAACGTGAGGGGCTACTGAGTCTTTCATGACTGCTTTTCTACCTTTGGTGTCTACCTGTCACCCAACTCTCATCTGTGGCTCCAAGAAGCTGTAGCATATGCTGTGGCCACACTCCAGTAGGCAGATGCTTTAAACCAGATTGAGGGTAGCCAACAGACTTCAAACAGGTCATTGAGTGAGGGGAATGTCTACCCCAAGCACGTGAAGACTTTCTGACAGAATGGGAGGATGACAATAATTTGTTACTATGGCCATGAAGGTGACTTCAGCAGTGCTGTGGAGTACTGAGAGCTTGGTCAATCCTGGAATCCTGGAAGACATCAAGGTCATCCACTGTATCCCAGGCCATCACCCATTGTCTGGACTTTTGTCCTGCCGCTGGACTTTGATGACTCTGGAAGAGAGAATGAGGGTGATGATTGTGTACAATTCTGCCTCACTCAAATCAAATTCATGTGCAAGTCAAAATATCATCCATCAGGTATGATTTTACCCCAGCATCATGATGTCTATGGTCTTCTTCAGAAAGAAAGGACAAACTACAACAAGCTTTCTTTCTTCTCTTCCAGGTATGACTTCATTACCGCAGGTACCTAAGTCTCTTTCTAATTCTTATATGTTTTTGTATTTTGGAGAACTTTAATCATTCTTCCTTACCCCATCATTTACTTACCAATAATGTTGTTATCTTTTGGCATTTTTCCATGTTGATTCTTTTAATACTGTTCCCAGCTATAAGTACTGTGTCCCATTTCAGGAGGATTTGACTTTCAATTGTCTGTCATAAGTAGAAAGCATTAGGAAAACTAATTTCTGCTAAAGTGTTAGTAACAGATAACAGTTTACAATCACTGTTTTAAGGGTTCGTTTTGCTAGATTTTAGAGGACACGTGAAAACATTTTTGAAGATTTAGAGGAATAATTCTCAAATTATGAAATTTCAGATCTGTTGAAAAGTAATGGGAAAGATATTATTTCTCTTCCCCAAATCACACCCAAGAAATGGCCACTCCCCAGCCTATAAGTAAGACCAGTCATCCTTGACATTAATGAATTTACTTCTGATATTTTTCCAGTAGAAAAAAAGAATATTGCAAGTTATGTAACTTTGATCTTGTCATTAGTGTTTCTTCATAGACAGAGAGATTCAACACATTTACATGTTTGCACAAGCACAAATTTCTTCTTCAAGAGAATTCTCCAGTATTTCAATGTAGCACAAAGATTTAAAATATAAGCTGTTTTATTTGGGAGAAATTTTTAAGTTAAAAATGGCAATCAGTGAATGTCTTTTCAAGGGGAATTTGGCTTAAATGTAACACTAAGAATTTAGAAAAAAAATACAGAAAAGAGATAAAAGAGGTGATACCTTTCTAGAATTCCTATCATTTGGGATGTTTTGAGAAAATTAATTCCATATAGAAACCACAAAAAAAGTACATTAGATTTGAAAAGATCTTATTCAGCTCCATCTCTATTATTTATTGTCAGGAGAGACAAATCAACTAGCCTTTTCAAACCACAGTGTTTTCATATTTAATATGAGGGGTTTGAACAGATGTTTTCTAATTTTTTCACTCTAAATCCCAAGATTTATGTAAATACATAAAATTTCTGAAGGAGCAGGATCCACCATATCCTTGAGCTAAAATAACTAGTGGTTGGGCAACTGGAATAAAAGTTGAGGATTAAATAAGTTTCTTAGAGATTTTAGGGCTTAAAAATCATCAGAGACTGAAGCAGAGGGGGCTCTTTTGGGGTTCCTTTTGAGAACAGTGTGCTCAGTCCCCAAATTCTTTGCTCTTTGCTGAATAACAATAACTTAGTATATTCTTTCAAAAATTAATAATAATAGCTCCTATCTCCTAAGGGTTGTTGTAAAAGTAAAAGGAAATGATAATACTTGGAAAATCCTTTACAAACTTTAAAGCACTGTATAAATACTAGCTGAGATTGATGATGATGATGATGATGATGATGATGATGATGATGATGATGTCCAGCAAGTAGATAGAAATAAGAATAGTTTTAATAAAGAACTGACATGTCTTCATCGATAAAAGTATTGCAAACCACCCTCAGTTGCGTTTTTTCTGGCCTGGTAATTAAAGAGGAATGCTCTGTACATAGTTTTCTTAGATTTTAGTAACATATATAACAATGCCTCCGCTAATACACTTATAAAAAATGTGCAGATATACACTAGAGAATAATAAAGTTAAGTCCAATTGTGACTTGTTAATTTTAAATGTACACTGACTTATATGAGTAGAGAGAGGGGACCTATGTGAGGGATGTTGCAGAGGTAAGATCTGAGTACTGACTGGGTAGGTGAGATGAGTAAGAGAGTAGTTGAGAATTACACAGAGGTTGCAAACCTGAATGATTAAGAGTGGGAAGAGAAAGTAATGTCCATGAAAATACTAGGTAAATTTAAAAGAAGAGCAGGGAAAACAAGAATTTTGTTTTGAACATACTGAGTTTGAGATGCCTGTGTGATATTCAATTTAAAACATCCAATAGGCTACAGGTGGCATGGAACTGAAGGTTCAAGAAGAAACATGAATACCTAAATCTAGTAATCACCTGGCACAGAGGCAATAATTAAGCCTATAAAAATTGATGAGAACAAAAAATTATATTGAGAAAAGAAAGCAGGGACAGAACCTTGAAAGACATTCATAGTTAGTGAGTGTGACATGAATGAAGATCCAGCAAAGGAGACTAGGACAGAGTGGTCAGAAGGAAGAGGACTGAGAGAGATCGGTGTCTCTAAGATACATAGAGGACAGAGTAGCCAGAAGGACAATGTGGTAAATATTGCCTGATTCTGTGGGTTGTCTTCTAGGAGAGAGGATCCCACAAATGATACCAGGACAAAATCTTTAAGGAATTTCTTTGAATAAATCTCCATACAGAGTTTTAGTTGCATACTTATGCACTCATAGATATACACAGGAATAAAAAAAAAAAGGAAAATTTAGTTCTGTCTACTCTATTAACTGCTATAAAGTGTGATAAGCTTAAAACTTAAAAAGTCAATCATTTTCAATTCAGTCTAATTTGAGTCTCATTGCTAGTTTGTTGATTAGGTAATAGACCAACTTTAACATACTGTTCACTGATTGTAAAACTTTTTTTTTTTAATTAGAATATAAAAGCTGTTATCAAACTCCTTCTGCTGTCCCTTCCTATTAATGATCTGTTTTAGGGTCATTCAAAACCTGGATTTTATTTGTCAATTAAGCTGAGCTAAGGAAGGTAAGAACTTGCACTCTGTAGATGACTGAATGCATCTAACTCGTACACTTGTGAAAATTGACCATGACTTAGTTACCTGTAAGAGGCAAATAACATCACCAGAAAGCAGTGATTATATTATCAGGCAGTCTTTGCAAGCTTTGGGAAGCAGCTTTCTCTTCAGTCCATTAGCAATTCTTGGTGCAAGAAGGTTAATCTACCAATATCATTCCTCTTTCTCTGGTGGGAAATTTATTAGTTGTATGGCCAGAGGCATTACCTTTTTAATGACTGCTTTGTGCTATCTGGGCAAAATTTTGAACAAAATAAAAGTTTTGGTCTGCTGATGTCATTGTATCTTTCCCTTCTCTGGATTCTTCCTACTAATTTCCATGTCCACGCCCAGATAAACACACCCTGAAATTTCCTGTTCTTCTCTATTGTAATGATTTTCTATCTCTTTTAACACCCAATTCAAATGCAGCCTTCTCCGTGGAAACTTCTAGAATCCCCCTCAGTTAGTAATAGCCTCACTCCTCAGATCTTTCACTGCATTACAGCAAACACTGAATGCATTTCTCATGTGACATTATGTATGAGAGCTGCCTGTATTTGTGGCACATTGTCCTCCTAGATTTGAAGATCCTTGAGGGCAAGATGATTGTCATTTTACAACATTTATCTCTTTAGCACCTAGTATAGTCCTTTGGACATGGCAGAAGCACTTGAGAAGTGTATTGTATTGTATAGTATTGCAATGCATTCATATTTCTCTTATTTCTCCCTCCCACCTTGGAAAGGTTTCCTTTCTATTGATTTAAATCTTACCCTTCATTTAAATCTCTCAACTTAAAACTCATCACCTTTCTGTGATTTTCCTTGCCTACTCTATTGCTCTCCATTCTGACTTTTATTTGCATTTAGAATCTGGATGATATGATGTCCTATCTTGTTTTTAATTGTTCTCTGAGTTAAATATATTTCTTCAACCTGATTACAAGCTCCATGATGGTAGGAAAATAAAAGCCTTTGTCTTTTCTTATATCCCTCATAGTTCCTAAATTGTAGTCATGTGTATGTAGTAGGGCATTTATTAAAATTGTTTTCTGTCACACTTCAGATCTATGATTTCATCTAGGCATATCTTCTCTTTCTCTAAGTTTTTTTAAAAATTAGAACCAGAAATAATCAGAATGAGGGGGGAGGGTTTTGCGAGGTAGCACAGTCCTTCTCCTTGAACATCTTCAAGGAGCCTCTTCAAGGAGAGGCTAGATTACCATTTGTTAAATATATTATGGTGGAGAATCTTTTGAGGCATACAATTTAGGGCAGAGAACTATTCTTAGCAACTCTAAAATTCATTGATTTTCTTTAATTATATGAAATAAATTGCAATCTTCCCCCACCCAAACACTCATACTTTCTCTCACATATCTTAGTAAATGATCTGAATGCATTGCTATTATCATGTGGCATGATCATCCAGTGGTCAGCCTTCTGATGATAAGCTTCTAAAAATTTGCTAGTGTGCAGACAGACTGGAGACAGAAATGTTATTGCTAGGACCATACTAAAGGACTTTCCCCTCTAAGCCCATGATTATTTCACCTTCAGGTGAGTGAGAAAAGATGCTCCCATGGTCTGATTCTTTGCTTAAGATGAATCTACAACGGTCCAGGAACTGTGTTTTGCTGTTTATACTGTTTTCCTGAATATGATCTATATCAAAGTCCCTGGGATTTGGACCTATTGATCCTGAATTCAGATCCTGAACTAACTCTTGCCTAGCACAGCTCCTAGAACAGAACAGATGCTTAATAAATGTTTATTGATTGACTAACTGATCAATTGCCCCTGTGGATCTCTGACTTTAACAGTGGAATGGTTTAAAGGTTATTCTCAATATTTGGAGCAGAGCATTGTGCTGAGAGAACCCCTTTTCCCTGTTCTGTAACTCTCCCTACGCAAGACACTGAATTTCCTCCAAACTTAATTTCTTAGCAATCCTTGGCATAGGCATGTTATCTACTCTACAACAGCCCATCATAAAACCCTTCACATAAAGCCCTTTTCTTTCTTTCTATCTTACTTCACATTATTCCTCTCTATGTACTCTATAAACCAGTCTGCCTGTTAGTTCAAAGAAGGTATTTCATCTCCTGTCTCTCTGTCTTTGTGCAGGTCTTAGTCTCATGCCTTGAATTCTCTCTTTCTTTGCTTTTACTTCTTAGATTTTCTAGGTTTCTTCAAAACTCAGCTCACCACGTCCCTATGGCTCCTTGCCACACCTCTTTCTGAGAGGCATCTATCTATACTCTATCCAGTATAATGGATAGAGAATTAGCCTTAGACCTATGAAACCTGGGTTCAAGTCAAAACTCTGACACATGGCTATGTGAAACTTGTAAGTCACAGAAACTCTGAATGAGCTAGGTAGCATTAATAATACTATCAGGCACAGAAATGGAACTGATCTTCATTAACTGAGGTGATTTTCTCAAACTATTTCATTTTTCTGCTTGTATTGTTAACACTTATCACAGTGCCTGAAACATAGTAGGAATTTAATAAAGGATTGCTTATTTCTTAATTATTTGGTCAGATTATATTTCAGTCTGGTGATGTGGAAAAAATGCAATTAAATAATTTATGTAAATTCAACATCGTTGACTTCCTTCTTTTTTTTTATTCCATGTGAGTGTGGTATGTTTTAGTGTGTATGTGTGTATGTGTGTGTGCATGTGTTTGATTGAATACAAAAATTATCCATCTCTTTAAAAGAGGAAACTTATGAAGATATTCACTGTGGAGGTACCACATAACATAATATCAGAATGGTTTTATTCATCTAAAGTAATGAAAGACGTAAGTTAAAACAAACGTCCATCTGCTGAGTGCATCCATGGGGAAAAAAATGTAAAACATAGACATGTCCCATCTATTGTCTTCTGTGCTTCTCTGGCCTCAAGCTGCTCACTGCAAATTAGATTTTGCCTTAACATGCCATCATTGAATGGGTGACTTGGGATCTAAGGAATTGAGTTGTTAAAAGTTCTTTTTTTCCCCAAAGGAATATTAACATGGTATAAAAATGTTGATTGTATTTGTGTAGTGAATTAACCTAGTCTAAATGGTGAATTAAAATTGGAAAGCAAATTGATATTGGAGGGGAACAACTCATGATACCCCCAAAGTCTCTCTTTCACATCTGGCAGATAATGGATCACTTTGAACCCAGCCATCTGCCCTTCTCTTGCAACCTTATTACACAATGCAGTCCAATGGAGTAAGTACCATGCTCAGGTTTAACATACTGTCTAGTTTCCCTTCTGTCCTTTGTGTGACAGGGGATAACCCTTTCTTATCTGACTCAAGGATGCTGAGTTTGGTTATGCTGGACAATCTTTATATAAAGTAGTGTGTTCTTCCCACAGTTGTCTGGGAATTGGTAAAATGATTAGGGCATGGGGAGTGGGGGAAGCAGTAAGGAAGAATAGGAATCACAAGGAAAAATGTATTCATTTTTAGGGCTGATATCAGTTTTATCAAGAGGAAGTTTCTCTCAACTTTGAGATTCTATGATCTTATCTTGGTCTACACACACACACACACACACACACACACACACACACAGTGTATTCCAAGATATTCTTATGTTCCCTCTCATTCTTTCCACAAATATCATACATATGCTCCAATTCAAATGCTTGCCCGTGTGGTTTTCTTTGCTTGTAATACTATCACCTTCTTCTCTACCTTTCCAGATCATAATCAGCTTTGAAAGCCCAGTTCAAATGAAGCTTCTCTGTGAAACTTTCTGAAACTATCCAAATAGACAAAGCTTGATCTCTTCTTTTTTCCAAAATAATAATATTTAGTATCTCTATTACTCATTTGGCCTGTAACATTTATTATCATCTGATTTGTATTGGGTCTGCTTAGTCTCTACAACTAAACTGCAAGTTCCATAAAGGTAAGATATTTTCTGCTTCCCAGTATCATCACAATGCTCAACAGAGGACTAAAGACATATAGAGATGTCAATAAGGATAGGTTGAAATGAATGAACTTCTGGAGAAGGAATTCTGGGCATATAGCCCGTAGGTCTCAGACTTTTTAAAGAATCTTTACTATATCCAAATAGAAAATAAAAGAAAGGCCAGAATCAAAAAAAAATCAGTCCTATTTGATGGACTGTCTGAAAAGAATCCCTGCTGCATCCTTATCTTTATTCTGGTTGTGAGGCAGGTTCATGCCATTGGCAATAGGCAGCATTGAAGAAGATTAGTCTAACTGACCAGAGGGAAAGTTTCAAGCTTGGGCATCCAGTACAGGTAAAAGTCAGAACAGGTAAACAGCTCAGGATTTTAGAACTCTGATAGTAGGTCTATCTGCTGTCAAATATCACCCCTGGTAATAACCAGATGGCTTCCGCAAATTTGAGTCAAATATTTTGAAGAGCTCCTATGTACTTTAAAGTGCTCTAGCAAAGCTGGGATTGATGGTACCTTTGGCCATTACCATCTGGATGAACAGCTATTTGACAGCAGAATCTTGGAATAACAGAGGAGATTATTGAGATTAAGAGGGATGCTAAAAGAGGAAACTGAGGGTAATATATTTAGAACTAGAAGGGACCTTTGAGTTCACCAAGCATAACCCTCCCCCCAACATAATATTCCACATACAGAAGCTGATGTTCAGAGTTGTGAAGTTGATCTGATCAAGTTCATACAGCTAGTAAGTAGGGAGGAGTCAAAGGTGCTTTTCTTCCACTGTACTTTTTGCATACAAGGTCGACATACCTGACCGTGGGTAAGTAAAGTTAATGTTTCCACAGGGAAGCTTCTGGACATACATATTCATCACTCTGAGCTGAGGTGTTGAGGAGAAGGAGATCGTCAAATGAAAAACAACCAAATAAATAAGAGTCAACCAAATAAAAAGTCATAAATATTTTCTGATTTTCTCATCTACTCTGCACTATCCCTTCTGTTGCCTTGAAAAATTGAATTATGATTCTTCAAAATCACAGCCTTATTGTATTCCTCTATGGCCTTGCCCTAATGGATGATGGATTGTTAAACAGGGCCTGCCACAGACAATAACCCTTTCTGGCTACAGTTTATGTTTATCCTGCTAAACGCAATTAGGAACAAGCTTTGGTCTCCCAATCTAGCTTCCTGGCATTGATCTGTTCAAATTTATAGCAGAAAGTGTTACTAAGGACTTCAAATTCTTTTCTCCCCTTCATCTACCTATACTAGAGGCTGGAAAGCAAAGACAATGTATTTCATTTTGGTTAAAAATATGGATTCATGTTTTTCTCCAACTCTTAAAATTCCATCTTTCTTAAGTCTGGAGCTGGGAGATATGTTCCCAGCTCTCTCATACCACATTAGGTTAAATCCATTCCTTTCAATTGCTTGCTCAGTTGATGACTTGGTCCAAATCATTTCACATCAGGCTGGACCACCTAAAAGGCTGCTTGCAAAGAGACCTCCTTTCATCTACTTCCAGCTTCTACCCATCGAGTTTCCACATACTACTCCTAGGTTAATCTGCCTAACACATTATTTTCATCCCAGCACTGTCCAGAATAAGTATGTACAATGGTTCCCTATCACAGCAAACAGTTTAAACTCCCTAGAATGGCATTTGGCCCTATCTAAAATCAGCTAGCAACCTATCTTTCCAATTGAGTTTAAATTTATTAAAATTTTATTATTTTTATTAATGTCTTCTGTTTTTATGTTTCATTGTGAATGTATCCATTTCCCTTAGCAAGTCTTCTCTTTGAACAGAAATAAAAAATAGAAATAAAAAGATCCCTATCTGCCAATATGTACAATATCAAGCACCCACCATAGTCAACACTGACAATGATACATGTGCTCTGCTCTTTTGGAGTCTAGTGTTGGTCATCACATATTTTTTAAAAGTTTAATTTTTAGATTGTTTTTTCCTCATGAATTGTTCTAGATATTGGGTACTACATTATTATTTGCTTCATTTCTGTATGCTAAGGATCATGGCCCCTTCCATGTGACTCACAGCTAAAACTTCCATTACGCTTGGCTTCTGTCTATTAAAATGTAAGCTCCTGGAGAGAAGAGATTGTCTCCCCCTTTCTATTTCTATTACCTATTGTTAGCACAGTGTTCTATGCAAGAAGCATTTAATAAATCCTGATTCATTAATTCATTCATACTCTATGTTGTTTTTTTAAAATCTGTTTACTTTGCCCTGCATCAGTTTATGTCTCCATAAGTTTCTCTGAAATTTTTCTATTTATCATTTTTTGTGATACAATAATGTTCTATTATAGTAATTGATCATAAGTGATAGGTATCTACTTAGTTTCTAACTCATCACTACCACAAAAAGTGTACAAATTAATATTTTGCTGTATGTAAGACCTTTGTTTCACTTTTGAATTCTTTGAGGTCAAAGCCTAGTAGGTGTATACACACACAGGTACGTATGCAAAGGATATTGGACAGTTAGTTGTTTTCATAGCTTAATTCAAAATTGCTTTTCAGAATGATTGAAATGATCCATAATTTTGCCAAGGATGTATTAGTGTGCCTATCTTAACATAGCCTCTCCAACTTTTGCATTATGTTTTGCCATCTTTGCCAGGTGGTTCAATGTGAGTTGATACCTCATAATTGTTTTGATTTATAGGCATCTTTTATATTGTTTCTAATAGTTGGCAAATCATTTTTTGAGAACTCTGTTTATATACTTTGATCACATCCTGTGGGCAATGGTTCTTAAACTTATATATTTGTGTTAATTCCTTGTATGGCTTGGATTCAACCTCTCTTTCATTCTTTTTCTCTATACAACCACAATTCAGCTCTAGCTAATGTAGTCACATCACTGTCACAAGAAAGAAATTGTGTCTTTATTTCCCTGAAATTGTAAATTTTCTTCCTCTACTAGAATTGCCCTGCCTGCATGCCTATGAAATATTATCCATCCTTTAAGGCCTAACTCATGGCCTAAATTCTCCATGAAGCCTTACCACTTGAAAAGAAAATACTCTTTCCTTCTGAACTCCTAAGGTAACTATTGTCTTCTCTACTCATATTATAATAGCTACATTTAAATAGCATTTTAAAGTTTATTAAGCCTTTTAGAAATATTAATTAATTTTATTTTTGTAATAACTCTGGAGGTAGGAACTATTATTATCCTTATTTCACAGATCAGGAAACTGAGACTGAGAGACATAATATGACTTGGTTCACGCAGCTAGCATCTGAACCAAGATTTGTACTCATGTCTTCCTGACCGCAGGTCTATGACTTTATTGCACCATCTAACTTTTCACATCTGGCACGTATATTGGTCTGTCACACTTTAAAATCATTCATATGTATGTATGTGTGTATGTTCTGACATTTCTGAAATTCTTACAAGGTGGGATTTGGATAATTTACTTCTTTTATATATACCTATAATAAAACAAAATGTATCTATAAAAAATAACTTGAACATAAAATACCATACATTGGGAACGGGAAGGGGGAGAATTATAAACAGTCATATAGAACTACAACCACTATTCAATAATGGACAGCACTCAAGAGTTAGTAGGAAAAGAAAAAAAGTCCATCACACCAATAAGGTAGTTCTCTGTCAACAGTTTTGTTCCCCACTTCTCTCTTAAACACAGACTTACTAGACAGGGACTTACTGGACAGGGCTTCTTTTCCCATGTGATCAATTAAAGACATTCCATATGACTTGTCAGATGCAACTCTTTGCTCTGTAGTCACCACGAATTTAGAAGGTTTTATGATTATTCATAGATGCGGCCCCAGGAAATGCTTGTTAACTATAGCAATGTTGGAATACCCTTGTAGCCCAACAGATTGTGTGAGTTCCATGTGTCTCTGCAAAGGAACATATCCTTGGATGTGGAAGATTTTCACTTGTCATCGGTCCATCTATATGTTCATTTATGGGAACGAAGGACAAACCAGAAACTAGCCGCACCTCCCACTTCCTCCTGACTTTCCTACCATATTGGCATTAATACCTACTAGTAGCACAGGCTTGAAAGTGCTTCCAAAGTTTTTGCTGTTGCATTCTCCATTCTTGAAAGTTGCATTCAAGGAAATGAGCATTCCTTCACATAGGTACTTAAATATTTGTTGATGACTGCAATAATGTTGATGCCAATAAACTCACAAAGGCCAAGAACATATCTAACCTAGCTGACACTTTTTTGGCAGATATTTTCAAATAATGCTGCTAAAAGTGTCAAAATATTAATGGATTCCTCTACATTTCAAAAAGAGTGTACTAAAATCCTTGCTTCCCTTAATAAAGGTTCTTTACATTTATTTAAATAGCTCTGTATATTAATAAAACTTATATTAAACTTTATATTAAATAAAACTTCATCATTTTGAAGAAAATTCTATGCCATTTCAGCTTATGAACATTTTTCCTTTCCTTTTTTTTTAATTTGGATATCATCATTTCCATCTTATGTTCTTTCTTTTTTATAAAGACCCTGGGAATGATGTCTTTCACATACAGGATAAAATTAAGGTAATACATACCCATTGATAGCTTCAAGCTCGTATCCACTTGTGTTTAAAATGTTTCTAACCAGGCATCAGCACAACGATCTGAATATGCAATATGAAGAAGCCAAATTGACTAAGAATATAATTGGACTCAACAACACATTGTAATTAAACCTGTGGAAAACTTGAGCATGCCACCTCTCTGCCTCCCAGATCCTAGGAGAAACACAGGCTTTACCGACCATGTGAAAATGGACTGATTAATTACACAGTGATGTGATATTATTCCAGCCAGGATAGTCCCTCTGAAATGTCAGAAGGATTAGAAGTGCCACATCTTCCTCCTAGACTCTAATCTTAAAGGGCCCTAGGATGAAAACACAGCAATTACGTTCATAGACTGTGTCAATTTTACAACAGAAAAAAGAGCATTCCCAACAGCAAATAATTATAGCACTGCTTAATGATTGATTTAACATAGAAAACCCATCTAATTCCTTTTGTCATTACAATCTACAGTACTAACAATCTAACAATGCTGCCTTCGTGGCTAGACATTACATTAGCATTAAGAATAATGCTAATACAACATGCAGTTTAACTTGTTGTATTGTGAGTCAGTATTGCTTCCCTATACACACAGTGCGTTATAAGTGCTATTAGCATAACATTTATTCCTAGTGATACCTAAGAGCCAAGAATTAGATTTTTAGCAACTGCAAGAATGCAGAAGTGTGGAGATGCCCAGAGAAATCTCTTGCATGTGTGAATAAACATGATTTCTGAGTTACTACCCACAATTCAAAGACAAGCAATTACCATGTGACTGGAAAACACTGGAATGGGAATCAAGAAATTTTGTTATAGAAATAACTGGGCCACTAGTGACCTTGGGAAAGTCTAGATAGGTGATGTTTGGAAAGACTCATTGTTCTCTCAATCTTAATTTCCTGCCCTGTAAAATGAAGAAATGGGAGTAGATGGTCGCTAACGTCCTTTTTATTTCCACAAGCCTATGGTGTTTTATGAACCTCAGGTAAAGTAAATTAGGTGGAATTGGGATGATTTGCAGCAGATACAGAGGTAAATGCAAGTTTTTTGAAATATTTCACATGAGTAGATAGCTATATCATTGGAAACATAAAATACTGAAAAATCATCAGTACTATGACAGAAAACATAGTTATTTGCTGTCTGCTCCTTGGCAATGACACTACCTTCCCTACATCTCTCCACTGCACCAAAAAGATTGTTCAGAATGGTACTACCATGGACTTGTGCAATGAAGTAAAATCTTGAGACTAGAGGATGGCTGATCCACAAATTGCCCTACAAGGACCCAAGCTTAGGGTTACATCCTAAATGGACTCTGTAAATGTAATCTCTAACTTTCTAATAGCTGAAGCCTGTGAGAAATTGGCTGCACAAGTCACAATTTGAGCAGAAATGTAGTGCACTATTGATGTAAATATCTAGCATTTTTAAAGTGTATACTATTGGAGATCATTGTAAAATGTATCTCTAGAGATACAAAAGAATAAATAAAAAGGCAAGGCCTACTTCCTGTCCTTAATATCTCTCTCTCTCTCTCTCTCTCTTTCTTTCTCCTCTCTCTCGTCTCTCTGTGTCTCTGTGTGTGTCTCTCTCTCTCTGTTTCTCTCTGTGTGTATCTCTCTCTACCTCTCTCTCTCTCCTTTCTTTCATTTGTTGTGAGAATTGGGGTTGGGTTACACACATATATCTATGATAGAAAGTAGAACGGCATATGAATTTGGCAGAAGCAAAAGGAATGAAGGGATATCAAAGGAAGGATATAAGTGGAACATTCTGCAGACCTCTACTTTATCTAATGCTAATTTGTGGGGGGTCAAGTGGGAGACAAGGGGAAAGGAGAAAGGGAGAGAGGGAAGCAGGAAGGGGGCTGCATGTCTTTGGAAGGACGGGGTCAGTCATCCAGTGGTTCAAAGATATGTTGGGAGCAGGGACACAGAAGCTAGAGCAGGAAGAAAAACTAGGGGGTCAGGTGGGGGGAAGGCAGGCAAGTGGGGGTGGGACAGAGATGGACAGGAGCAACTAGTGCTGCTGGGAAAAGACAAGTGAGCTTTGACAGGGAAGAGAGACACTCGGCTCTCCCTCCACCTCTGCCTCTGTTCTGCTTTATCTTGGAGGGTTTGCTTGGTTTAGTACGATTTCTTTTTGGGGGGGCAGTCTGGATTTGGGATGGGAGGCAGCATTGAGGGACAGCAACAGAGAGAGAACAGAGTATTGCATGGCAAAGTTAATATTGGTGGGGGGTTTTTTTGGGGGGAACCTGGTTTTCTTTCAGAATTCTTTACATAAGTTAAGTTTTCATAATGTGGATTTATGTAAAGTGAGAACCATCTTATATTTTCTTATTGACAGATACAGTATTTAAGAATTTTATGTTGTTGATTGGGTCTCCACAGGGAGGAATGGAGGGGCAGAAGCAAAGACTAAAAATGATACAAGCAGAGAGGAAAAAAAATTTCCAATGGATACAAAGGATGAGAAGTAGTCTAACTTGGATGTATCATTCAGTGTGGAGGGAGGACTTGATTTAGGATTTTATTCTGTTACCAAGCAACAACAAGAAACTTTTATTAAACAGCTATTCTGTTCAGCATCATGCTATGTTAGAAATTGAGGGAGATATAAAATTTAAACAAGAGAGGTGTCCTGTCTTCAAGATACTCATAGTCTAGTAACTGACATAAGGCACCATGTATGCCAGGTCATGATAATGACTGAAAATTACACTATTGACTCACAAAACATATTGTTGTATGTCAAGTCTGAGAGATAAGAATAATACTGAGAGAAGGTTTCTGGGAAGTTGTTGTTGGGAAATGGGGAAGGGTGGGTATATACCAAGCATGGTATCATTGTGATCAAAAAAGTAGAAGTGTGTTCATTGAATGTATGAGGCACAGAGATTTTTGGCAGGAAAATGAAGTATGTGAAGGTAATTCTGGAATATTGGGATCATAAATTTTAGAGAGTTTTGAAATGCAGCTCAGATGAATATGAAAATTTCTTGATAGACTACAGGTCTACTCTACTAGACTTGTCCATTATCTCCAGTATGCCTGTTTCCTCATAGTGCCTCCAGCATTTGCCGTTTTGTGTTTTTAGACATCATTCTAATTTGACAAAACTTTAAAGTCACACTAAATTTCATTTCTTTCTTTATTAGTGAATTAGAGTATTTCAAAAAATATATGGTTGTTTATAGCTTGGATTTTTCCCCCTTGATTTTCAGTAGCTTCCTTTTATCTTCAGGATAAAAAAGAAATACTCTTGTTTGACATTTTGAGCTCCTCACATTCTGACTCCTTTTTGCCTTTCTAAGCATTATTCACAATAGTTCTTTCCACATAGTCTATGATATATACATATAGCCCTGTTTGCTACTCTTCTCTTGCTGTACGTTTCTACTGGTCAGCCCCCTTGCTCGGAATACTCTCCCTTACTTTCCCTTTGCCTCTTGGAATCCCTCACTTTCTTCAAGACTCAGCTTAAGTTCTTCCTTCTGCAGAAACATATCCTGGCCCCATCAGCCATTAGTGTTTTTCTATTGAAAGATAACTTGGGCACTATTTTGTATGTCTCTTCTATATACTTACATAGGTGAATGTTATCCCTACCATTAAAATGTAAGCTTTTTCAGGGAAATGATTCTTCCTCCCTATATTCCTTTTTATCTCTGTGTTTTTTGATTAAATGACTGGAATTGATAGAAATGATATTTTCTACGGATTTCTTTTATTTGTCCTCATTTCAATTTGTAGTCCAAATAAAGTAAACATTAACCGTATTTTTTTAAGGAGAACATATCTCAGTTACAAAGACATAACTAGGGGGTTTGATCTCAGGAAATCAATTTAGAAAGTTCTGAAAACTCTTGATGTCCTTCCAAAACAAAGAAACAATAGAGTTAACCATCCAAGTAGTAAGAATAATTTGTTAAAATAGGTAGTTACCAAATATCAGTTTGGACTAATATCCTTTCCTTTCCCTCAGAAAATAATGGCCTGTACCATGTTGCTGGGGACCCCAACTGTAGTGTTTACTGCTGGGAGAAAAATACTATAGTCTCCCTCTGTGAGAATTCACTCCCATGTTGTCTTAAGGACCTCATCATACCACATCCTTATTCTTCTTGCTTGGACCTTCAAACTCTTCACGAGAAAGGAGATCAATAAGGATGAAACATATTGGTTGTTGTTTCTTTCCCTGCCCGGCCCCCATGTTTTTGATGATTCTTCTAAAGTTCATGAAAGGTGTGCACAACTTTCGGGACAATAGAGCTAGCTATTGTTGTATGTAAATTGTCTCTCAAAGCCTTAACATTCCACACGTTATATTACTTAGACACAAGATCCAGTATGGACTAGTTGAGTGTAAAGGTGGGAAATCATTACAGTTTATTTTCCAGCATGCCTAAAAGGCTCAGACTTTTTTTCTTGGATGTGCCACTACTTCCCGTTTAACACGTTAACCTGCCTATTTGGCTTTTGACAGCACTATTGAATTTTTGCTGAATTTTATGCTTCAGGAAGGACATAAAGTATTAGGTTTTCCCCTGGGTTTTCCAGCTTCCTCTTATCTATGATTCAAATTTAAAATAAGCTTTCATAACAGTTTGTAGATTCCATGAAAATGCTTCTCCATCTTCTGTCTGTGTCTTTTTCTCTGTCTTTCTGTCTCTCTTTTTGTCTCTCTATGTCTTTATCTCTTTGTCTGTCTCCTTCTGTCTCTCAACCCCACTTCTCCTTCTTTCATCCCTCCCTTTATTTTCCTCCTTCCCTCCTCCTTTCTGTAAGCTTGTGGTCAAACATTTTGAAACTTTCTAAAAAAAGTATTAACCACAACAAGCATCAAACTAGAGTTAGTAGTATGAGAGTACAACAAAATTGGAATCTCAGTTTTTAGCTCAATTTGTGCTTGAACAAAAATCTTCTCTGTCTCTACTATAAGACTTCTAGTTGTAGGGAATCCACTATGTCACATGGAAGACCATTCTGACTTTTGTCAAGCTCTAGTTATTAGGAGGGCATTTTTTTCATCTAATTAATAGAAAAGTTTTCCTCCTTTCCCTAATTAATAGTAAGTTCTATTTATTTTCTCTCCTGAACTTTGAGTTAAAAAGACCTGAGATCAAATCTGGCTTCAGGCATTTACTAGCTATGTGACCCTGGACATAATTCTCAGAATCTCTGTTTGCCTCAGTGTCCTCATCTATGAAACAGTTATAAAGATAACACCTACCGCTTAAGGTTGATGTGAGGATAAACTGAGAAAATATTTGTAAAATATTTTCAAACCTAAGAGCACACTACAAATGTTATCTTTTTTATTGATGGTGGTGATGAAGATGATGATAATTATGAGGAAGGATTTTTTCAATTATATAAATTTGTTTCCACAGCTTTCAAACACTGATCCTGATTCTGACATGGGACATTCTGACATTCATAACAAGCCTAATCCCTCTCCAACATGATAACCCTTCAGACTCTTGCATGTACTTCTCATGACCCCCACTAAGTCTTCTCTAGGATAAAAATCCTCATTTGGCCAAAATTTTCATTTGACACAATATTCAAGTCCTTCTTTAATAAGATTTTCCTTCTCTAAATACTCACCAGCTTGTTAATGTACTTTCTAAAACATGAGTCTAGTGGTAAACACTACTGCAGATTTTATCTGCCCAGTGCAAAATATAGTGGGATTGTCATGTCCTTCATTTTAGACTCCAAACCTGTATTTCTTGATCATGTAGATTGCAACAGTTATAATGAAGGATCAAAAATGAGTTTCTCATGGAATGAGTGCATGGAATAGAGTCTTTTAATTTCTATTTAGGGATATACTCAAACTCAATGGCTTCTAGGGATAATAGTGTAGCCTTTCAGCATAAGACTCTAACTTTGAATAGAAGATGCTTGGAGTAATGGTACAATTGCATTACCAAGAAGTTGCGTTTTCATGGGAAAAGTGGTCAATTGAACAAGTATCTAATAATTAAAGGAACATATGACAGAAAAAAGAACCTTGGTCTAGGGACCATGAGACTTGGATCTTAGACATAATTCTGCTACCATCTATATGGCCTTATATGATTCACTTACCATCTATGGGCCTTTGTTTCCTAACTTTGAAAATGACAAGGTCAGACCAGAAGATCTGTAAGTTTCCTTCCAGTTCTACTTGATCTATGTAGATAATACATTTGGATCACTGAGCCTTCTATGGCCTGTAGTAATCAATCAAGACTATTGTGTTTCATCAGCTTAGTCTTTAGATAAGTATGGACAAATTTGACCAGAGAGAAAAAATTTTTAAAAAGTGTTTTTATCAAAAGGACAGAGTAGGAGGCCTCCCTGAGGTTATGCATCTAAAGAAAACTGCTTATTTTCCTATGATAATTTTATTCTCCTGTTCTGTTAATGTGGCTAAAGATAACACAAAATTCATATGGTAGGAAGGATCAAATAAGAGAATATATATCTTAAAATACTTTATTGATATCATTATCATCTTCATCATCAAAAGCATCATCTTTTTCTTCTTTGTCAGTTTGGCTAAGGATCTTTTGTTTTGTTCTCTTTTTTGTTTTTTTGCTTTGTTTTGTTTTGTTTTGTTTCTTTGAGTAGCAGAATGATGTCTAAGATTTTATATGACTATGATGTTATTAAAAAACTCAGGGGAAAGTGGAGGTTATTTCATTCACTTGTCTTAAAAATAGTATTAATGTATTTTAGCAATAAGAGTAAATATGTGGAGGGCCAAGTAGTTAACATGTATGCTTCAATTGATATTTATTGTTCCTCAGAAAGGTTCTATAATGAATACATTGGGTCGATTCATTGCCATATCTTTGTATTTCCAAGGTGCTTATCTCTGTTATTATTATTACCAAGGTAGGACATGACAGCAAGCTGCTGATTAGAGATAAGAGCCCAAATATTCAAACAAAACAAACAAAAAGAAAGCATTGCTTCAGGGCCCCATGAGATTGTTCTCCATTCTCATCCTTCTAGGGACCAGTATGTGGAACAGAAGCAAGAGCATCTCCTATTTGAGTCCCTTTATCTCTCTTCTATCTAATCCATTTCTTTCCCAATATCTTTCCACATTCATATATGTAGATTCCTAGTGTCCTCTTGGTGTCTAGATCTCTCCCTGTGAAATAGCAAAGTGACTAATAAACATATTCAAGGTGAGAAAGTGGTGGATGGAATTGGGCAGGTGGAGGGATAGGTTGTGAATTGTAAAAGGTCAACCTAAAGATGAGTTGAAAAATTTAAAATCCTTATTGTGAAATTTCAAACTCTGTGGGAACTGGCTAAAGAGTTTACTTTTGAATAGAAAGACCTTTATAGCTACCTCTTCATCACTAAAAAGAGGTGAACACATAGTATGACTATGGGTAGATACAGCCTTCTCTGCTTACCATATTTTTTTTTAATCAAGCTTTTCTAAATTAGCCAACTGGATGGCAACAAACATTTATTAAGTGCTCATTTCACGTCAGTCACTATGCTCAGCTAACATAAGGTAATTTTTTTTTTTTTATTTTACCACAGAGGCAACTTGGAAGAGGGGTGTGAGGAAGACCCAGGAAGACCTGGGTTCAGGTCCCATCTCATATACATACTTGATAGCTGACCCTGCCAATAAGTGCCAATGGCACTTATCCTCTTGAGGATCCAGGCAACTCTCTAACACCAAAAGTTTCAGAGCAAGTACTGATCTGCATAAGTTGGGGAGCAGGGAGTGCATCTTTCCTTTCTGATAGTTTCTTATACCCAGGAAATCATAGGTCCTGTAAAAAAAAACAAAAATAAAACCCAGTCATGTTTACTAATTGCCTTGTTTTTAATATGTTCTCCTTAGTCTTTTCTCACCCCCTTTGACTCTGGATTTTCATTCATGATGTTACCCAAATATTTACATTTTCACCTTTTAGCCACTCCCATCACCAGCCCTGTCACTGTCTCCAGTCTGACTGCTTATGCATTCTGTAAGCATGATGGATCTTTGCCACATTTTATTCCTATTCCCACTATCAAATCTCCTTGGGGGTTGGACAAAAGGAAAGTGAAGTCTGCATTTTGATAAATACATTCTCAAAGTATGGAAGGAACATGCCTGGAAAATGGTTCTGAGAATAATCGGAGGCCATGTCTCTCTGTAAGTCTTGTGTATTTTTTATCAGCAGGCAACAAGGTTTATAACAACATTTTTCTGAGGCCTTTGTTCAGCCCCTTGTTAGCCACATTAAATAGTTCATAAATAAATCAGGTCAGAGGAGATTGGAAAATGACGACTACCCAAATACAAGGATAATTTTTATGTTTTTCTAAAACTAAGTCAACACCAACAGTTATTCTCCTCTTAGTCATGTCTCAGTTGTGCTTACAAAGGTCCTAGTGCAGGGTGATAGAGTTTTCATGAATTAAAGCTCTTCTAGCATAGGATTTTCTAAAAGGCACAGCTAGAACTGTGCCTTTAGTAAAACTGCTGCTAAATGAAGCTGATCGTTGGCACTTTCCCATCTCCCTTTCTTTAGATTCCTTTGACATTAATCATTCATAAACTTCAGGTGCTCAATGTCTTCATGCTCTCCTAGCTGCCTCTTTCTCTTTATTATGGCTCTCTATTTAGGCCTGCCTTCCTCCCCAGGATCTCTTGTCCCTGAAGTATCTTTCTCACCAAGACTTCCCACAAAGAAAACTCTCTTTCCTTTAGTGAAACTTTGGAACAGCTCTAGTTTTTAGGACATTTTTTCCCCACATCAAGCTTAAACCCATCTCTCTCCACCTTCAACCCATTGTTCTTAGTTCTGCCCTTTGGGACCAAGTAGAACAAGGCTAATCCATTACTCTTCTATCTAACAGACCTTCAGATACTTGAACACAGTGATCATGTCCCCTCCTCCCTCCAAGTCTTCTCTTCTCTGAGCTAAGAAATCTCTAGACTCGTATAAATATACAGACACTGCCTCCTGTCATTCACACTAGGTTAACTGCATGTTAGGAGACAAGGAATCTAATTAAGCTTGTTCACATTAAGGAGTGAATGACTCATAGCCCAGCTTAACCTTCCCAGGGATATTTATATTTTAGAAGATGAACTTTTTAACACAAAGTGGATCTCTCATGGAATTTTAGGTTGAATTAAGTGAAGAATGTCAGACAGAATGAAGCAGGGGTGTTATTTCTGGCACTCTTTAAATCATCCTATGTAGATGTGAATCTAGCCTGCTTATTTATATGACTGACCCTGCTGCTGGGTGGGAATAGGGTTTTTTGATACCATAGGCATTTCTGAAGTTCATACATGAAGATTCCAGGGTCATCTCATAGAGAAAGGCATATGTCTTGGTGTTTTTTGCCCTCAGTGAACTGGTTTCTTGTCAATAGATTTATTCATGAGGATCATGGTATGTAATCTCCTACTCAACATTCAGAACACTCAGAACGTTACAGACAACTAGTCAAAAACTGAAAAATTTTGACATTGTTCCCAGCATCTGGATGTTTACTAAAGAGTAGCCCAAACATGTAGTTGACTATGCTACAATTGTAGTTAGAACTATATGTATGGCAGCCAAACCATTGCTTTGTCCAGGGAGGACCAATATTTAGGTGATACTCCAAGAACACTTCAACATGCATTGTCTTTCCAGTCTTTCTCTAGCCCCATGTCAAATGGGGTGGCCACTCCTTGTTTAGTTGCTTGGCCCTGGGTTAAAAGTCCCAAGAATATTGTTACTATCTCCAAGAGAATACCTTGCCTAATTTCTCTGCTGGCTTGAGTGTGTCAAGCCAAGATAAAATATATAAGTCATTCCACCAAACCTGAAGAATTGTATTGTTGGGGATCAGTCAAAATGATAGTGCTCCTGGATTTTAGCTGCCTGACTCAGAGCAGGCTATTAGTTCATTAAACAGAAATAGATGACAACAAAGATCTTTCAATCATTCTTTAGTGTTTTTTATGACCAGAGCTCCTGCAGAAATATTCAAATGTATCTGTGATTCCATAGATTTGGAAGTTTTCATCAATGATGAAGCTCACAACCCTGCCATCCTGTGTGACCTGACTTCTCTTAAGATTACCAAAGGGAATGGAAACATACTGGAGACTTTCTCTTGACATCTTATGAATATAAATGGTGCACACTGAATTTCTTTTGAGACATCTCTTATTCTTGCTACATAAAATGCCTATTTTTTTCTTCTGATAAATTTCCTTGATGAAATATTTTACACCTGATTTTTTTAAGTTTCTCTTTGGTCATATGATGTAGCCTGCTCACATCTACCATCAGCTTCTCCATTGCCTCTTGGTGATATTCATTTTTAACACACCAGAGGCTTTTGTTTCCATGTCTTGGCACCATAAAACAATATTGGAAAGTACTATTAAAAAAGATTAACCTTTGTTTCCATGGTAAGACGGGGTCATTTACAGAGCTTTGAAATTTTCTGAAGATAATCCAATTTGCCCTTCTGTTGTTCATCTCAGGATCTTTTTGTCCAGAGATCTGTGTTAGCATCAGTGTGGCACTCAGACACAAACACATGCATACATATACAATGACATACATGCTCCATAGGTTATCCATCCAAATTCATTTTGTAATCTGAGTAATAATAATTTTTCATCCACTTAGTTTTCTTGTGTGAATAGTCAGGCCAAAAACTTTTCAGTGACAACATTTCTATCAAGAAGTTCTACATCATTCAGGGATTTGACGGAGCTCTCACAATGACATCCACAAACAGAGAAAATCAGTCTCTCTTCAACTTGAACTCTGCACTTAATGTCTTCATTACAATGATGGACATCACTGGCATGTGCACATCTCCTTGATTAATACCTTATCTCATAGTTATGATTGGAGGTGGCCATTGAACAGGGTTATTTCTTCTGTAATACTTTTCAAGGCATCTTAAATATTTGTGATATCTAAGTGAGAGTCAGTGACTTCTTGCTTTATTGCATAAAATGCTCCTTCAAAATCAACAAAAATAAGCATAGACAGAGCTTAAATTTTCTATGTTTTAGTCATCTGCAAAATGGTAAAGTTATTATTCATTCTTGAACTAGAATTAGAAAGCCTTCTTGTTTCTTAATAATGCCCTCATCAAGAATGCATTTCATTCATGTACTTATGATTTTCATAAAGTTTTGTAGAATATTGATCAGTAGTTGATGTTTTCTTGGTTACTGTTTTGGGGGTTTGTGTGGGTATTGATAAGATGGTAGTTTTCATTTTTCTTTATACCCTTGACATTTTCCTCTCCTTCAGGAACCTTGCATTTCAGTACTGAAGATTCTCCATCAATCATTGTGACACTGTAACATAATTGTTGTAGATCCATAGTCCTTGACAGTGAATATTATTTGCTCTAGTAAATTACAGATCTTTTCCATCTTTTTTTTTTGCTTGTTGCTACCCTTCTGTTTTCATTCTTAAATGCATTTGAAATTATTTTGCTTAATTTAATATCTTGTCAGCCTTTATTTAAATCAGTTTTTTACTCTCTCCTGCTTCTCATAATAATGGATACTACTAACAATTATAAACCATCTATCTTTGAAATCTTAAAAGTTTTAAACAGTTCTAAAAAGTTCATATTTTTAAACATCACCTTTCTCTACTTAACAAGTAAGTCAAATATTTGTTGACGAAGGTACTTAACAAGTTATTTTGGTTTCCTTGTTGTGGTACTAAATTTGTCATTTAAAATTCTATAAAACCATAATAATTAATGTTGATTCCTTTTGGTTATGAGTTCCAACTTTTCACTATTAATAACTTCTTGACTAAATTGTTCAGAATTATACTATTTCAATTGTATGCCATATGTTTTTCACATTATTCTTTTCTTTCTTCTTTTAAACTAATTCTAATCAGTTTTATGTATAAAGACAGACCCATGATTTGACAAATAAAAGATCAGAACTCATATTAGATTAAAATTGCCATCCTGTCTAATACCTTAATTGCATGCTGCTAGTATGACATATAACATCTAATTAATTGAGAAATGGTAAATATGCTCAGTGGGATTATAGATTTAAAGATGAAAATGAAATACATATAATTCCCATAGATTTTTAGATGGAAAAAGTGATGTAAAGAACGTTTAAGTGATCTAGCCAAGATCAAACAGGTAGCAAATGGTAGGGGTAGCATCATACCAGCATCCTCCAAGTATCAGTCCCACCCTTTCCCCACTACTATATGATTCCCTGAAGTCACCCCTGTTTTTTGTTTTTGTTTTTTTTCCATCCTGGGAAGTGCTGACATAGCATTCTACTAAGTAGTTTCTTGTGCGCTTTTTGGAATGACGGTTCTCACATAGAGAAATTGTCATGCTTAGAACAACCTGAGGGTATGAAGCTTGAATTTACTTAATAAACCCTAGCTGATTTTTTAATGGGAAAATAATACTACTGGGGATATTTAATGATTACCAAATCTACTGAAAGTGCTATTATTAAGATAAACTCTCTCTGGGCCTCAGTTTCCTTTTCTATAAAATGATGACTGAGACCCAGTGATATCTAAGTGATGTCCTTATAACTCTGTGGTTCAAATCATTTAATCCTCTTTCTACTTTATTGTGCTGCTTTATCTGTGTGTCTCTGTGTGTTTGTATATATGTAAATACACCTATATAACACATATACAACACATATATGTATGTGTTTTTGATGGTCAGCATTTGGTCTTATTTAACTTTTTGTACCCCCTCAATGTCTAGTACATCATCTTCCAGATAAGAGGAGAACAACAGATATGCTGCTCCCATGAAAATAGGCAACTTTAGCTGTTAAAAATGTTTTATTTCCCCATGGTGGGGGAAATGACAATTTGACAGTTGACTCAATTCAGAAACTATATTGTTTTTATTCTAGGAAGGATTTCAAAAGCAAGGATTCACCCCACTCAGAACTATTTTTCTAAAATTTTGAAACAAAATGTGTGTAGTGATGTGTTACTAAGGCTGAGTGATATTTCTCAGATTTTAAAAATACTCATAAGTAATCAGTTTCCTGCTCCTTCTAACCCTTTATGTTCTTAATAGGATAAAGCCCTCTTCACATGAGAATACATTGTGGTTGGTTTGGGGAGTGTTTGAGAGTACCTTCCCTAGCATGCCTTGGCAAATCACTTTATAGTTTGGTGCTGTTCAAAGCAAAGCTAAGACTTCCTTCCAAGTAGCTCCCTTCCTCCAAATATTTCAGTCACTTTGGAAATAAGTGGATGACTTTGTTTTTGTGATAAGCCTTCCTAAATTCAGCAACACAGATTATACCTTAAATTCAAGAAGAATGGTTAATGCCTCTCATGTCATGTTTTCAGAGGCACTAGGAAGGTGTTTCTCTCACACATCATCCTAATATTGCCTGCTTAATCTTGCCAGCTATTTAAAATGTTGCCATTTTTATAGTAGATCCCTTGGTGAATATATTCTAGGTCCCAATAATAATTCACAGTCTCCTGGACTTGGGGTAGCCAAAAGGGAAACACGAATATAGGCAATAGATAGTTTGGATGGCATTGAATAGGTAGGCAATAGGTAGTTGGAATGGCATAGAAAAGCAAAATTATAATCTTCAGTATTGTAGAAAGGTCAGATGAGGTATGTTCTTCAGAGATGTGCTACAGGAAATTCAAGTTCTCTATGGCCAGGAACGAGAATTCATAGGATGATTCAAGTTTTGGTCTCAGAGCTCCTATAAATCTGTGGTGTTCACTGTGCTTTATTTCTGTATACTACTGAAGCAATGGTGGTATTTTGATGAGGATATATGATCCCCACCAATGGAAATAAGAAGGCAAAGCATTGCCCTAAATCCACTTAAGAGTAGGAAGAGGGAGAATGGAAGAGGAAAGCAAACGGCAGAAGTGTCCTGATTAAAAGAATATCAGCTCCTATTCCTGTGAAAATTTAAGATTTTGGAAAAGGCTTCAAACACATTATTACCTCATTTGATAACTGTAACAATCTTATAAGTAAAATGTTATTATTATCCCTATTTTACAGATGAAGAACCTAAGTTTAAGAGACTAAATGATTTGCTCCTACTTGCACAGTTAGCAGTTACTGGAGGTAGAATATACATATTTCTACATAATGCACTGTTATATATTACCTACTTTTACATAATATTATAAATATATATGATATATATATTTAATAACCTGTAGACTAAACCATAGACTGAGGAATTGTAGTTGTGGATTCCCTACCAAGCTGGATGAAGTCTAAAATCACCAATTTACATCTCAGTAAAGTACATTCATTTGAACTCCACAAACCATCAAGCACTTACAATATCTTAGGCCTTTTGCTTAGCAAAGGTGAAAAAGGCCCTGCCCTGGATGAACTTACATTTTTGTAGGGATACAAAATGGGAGATAAAGAACACTAAAGTGCCAGATTAACATGACAAAGCTATGGGTGAGGACAAGAGAGCTAGACTTCTCAGTCAGCAAAGGCAAATTAGAGTCAGATTAAGCAAAATGAAAGAAAGCGTTAGTGGGGAATCATGGTCATGGAAGGCTCCCGGAAGAAAAGATGTTTGAGATGGATTTTAAATGACAGGAAGGATGATTCTGGTTCAAGTATGAATAGGATAAGATGGACTTTGAGGTTTTTTTTCTAGGACTCAGGTTCTGTGACTCCATGTCTCAAAAATGCCAAAATGGGGTGAAAGGGCAATCCATGTTTAAGAACAGGTTGAGTGTACTTACATACAGTGATGCCTTATATTCGTGAGTTTTTGGTGGTTCACAATGAGTTTGGAATCAGGGATTCAGGGGTAGAAGACTATACTCTTGGGAGACTCCAATAATAATACTGGGCTAGATGTAAAAGTATTTGGGAATAGAGTTCCCTAACCTTGCCCCTCCCCATTTAAGCTCACATTTGGCATACTCCTGTTTATGAGAGGACAGAATGAAATAACATCAAATAATGCCAAACATTCTGGTTTTTGAAATTTAGATGAAAAAAGTCATCTTCTAAGATGACCTTTGTGGATTCTAAGTTTAAAATCTAACCCCAAAATATCTGACAGCTAACAAAGGTACCTGTCTGTCAAACGTGTTTTCTTGCTTCCACAGAGAACCAAAGACTTAAAAGGTCTCATTAAAATTGCTCAAGTCTTTGGGGGCCTCAAATGACTTTCACCAAATACCATTTTGAGGAGTTAAGTATAAGTGAATTGGAACTGTATAGACTACATCACCCTTAACAGAGATGGCAGTTTACAAAAGAGCTCTGGGTAAAGTGTATTCAGATCTTTTCTGGAGCCTAGGACACTTGAAAGATTGTTCAGGATTCTCCAAGAGCCAGAAACCGATTTGGGCATCTACAGCAGAGCTAAACACTCATTTGTTTGGAGAGTCTACGATGAAAATGCTAGTGTCTCTTGATTATACTCTGCTATTTTCCACATCCATCCAATGATTCAAATGCTCCATTTCATGAGGGCTTAATCTCAGACCAAATGACTTCTTAGGTTTCCAGTTTCCAGTTGAAGCTGTCATCATTACTTAATTCACATCAGTGTCCAGGTCGTAAAAGAAATCATCTCACTTGTCTATAGGATGGATGGCTGAAAGGATGGTCAAAATATAGACTATTTCTGAGGCAACAGTGAAAGGAGATAATAAAGACAGATCATCAATTAGAAATAATATGAAATCTATCCTTCTAAAAAGTCATTGCAAGTCAATAAGGCACTTTACTCACCATCCTTTCATCAAATATATGCACACTTTAGTTGTGAAGTAGGGGGAATGGGCTTGTTTTTGGATTGCTCACTTATAACGTTAAGCATCATGTGAAAGTTGTATAATTCAAGATCACTTCATGCCAGTTTTGTTGTTGGCAGAGTCTATAGATTAAATTTTCCAAGAAAGTAACCACCTTTCAGCCACTACATCTGTACTGAAAGAAATATAGAAATTGCCTTCTTGAATTTCTATACTTTTAAAAATCTACATTCTGTACATATGAATGCCAGATCTCCTTTTCCTACCCAGATCTCTCTCCAGAACAACATCATCAATTGTTTGCTAGAACTCTTCACCTGGATATCTTATAATTATCTCAAATGTAGCATATTCAAAAAGCTTCTGCAATACATCACTGAAAAGCCTTTTGCTATGTAGGCAATCAGTTGCCAAACATTGACATTTAATTTCCATAACACTTCTTGAATACATTTCCTTCTTTTAGTGCACAAAACTTCCATCCTAGTTCAGGCTCATATTACTTTTGAGTCAGACAGTGGCTAGTGCCTTCTAATTGACCTACCTGCCTCAACACTCTTCCCAATCTAATCCATTGATCACATAGCTGCCAAAGTGATTTTCCTTAAGTGTAAATCTAACCTTATTGCTCTGCTACTGAATTAACTCTGCAATGGCCCCCTATTACTTCTAGGATCAAATAGAGTCTCCCTTGTTTACAGTTTTTCAACTGCACAACCCCCATCTTCCCTCTACTATCCTCTCCTTACATATTATTCCCTTTTATGCACAATAAGTTCAGCCTTCCTGACCTGCTTTTTGTCCCATATACACAGAGGAGTCAATATTCTATCTTAGTGCTAAAAGAAGCCACTGGAGTTACTTGGATGAGGAGTCACATGGTCAGAATCGAGTTTAAGGAAAATCACTTTGGCAGGATTGTGAAGGATGGACTGAAGTGAGAAAAGACTTGAGTCAGGGTGGCTAATTAGAATGCAATTCCAAGAATTTAGGCTAGAAGGAATGAGTAAGGCTCCTCTTATTCCTCAGGGCTCAGAGATGCCACCATTTGTGCAGAATATTTCCTAGCAAATGGATTTTCTTTGAATGTATTTCAGGTCTTTTAATGCTACCTAATAACTAGGAACAAATATTCATATGTGTGAAATTGTTTTATACTTCTTTAAAATATAAAGTATTATTAAGTAAAGTAATTTTCTTCCTTCATTACCTTACCTCCAAATTGAACTGGCAGTCTTGAGCATCTGAGAAATTTCTCAACCTACCACTTTTGGCACTGGTTGTGCTGGTGGTTCATATTTTAAAGGCATGTTCTTGGTCAGAAGAAACATGGATAAGAATTGTGTATGGATTACAAGAAATTCTTCTTTGCTTTTGTACAAAAAAACTCATAGTATAGTAGGAATTTTGGGTAGAAATTAAGTAACTAAAGGGTCTAACACTCTGATTTTACATGTGAAGAAACAGAAGATTAGAGACCTAAAGTGTTTTATTCAAGTCACTTAAGTAATAAGTGACAGAACTGGAATTTGAATCCAGGCCATTTGACTTCAAATTCATCATTTGTCCAATTCTTTCTTCCATGTTTATTTATGTTGGATAAATAATGCTAATCATGTGCGGAGAACTTTTGGAAGTCAAAAAGAAAGCATCTCACCTGACGTTAGCAGTTCTTCAGTCAAGCAGAAGAAACCTGAGAAATTCTTATGCTGCGTAAATGTGAACTGAGCTTATCTACAACTAAATAAATCCCGACCTAAGAACTATAAATATATAGCCACAGATATGCCGGTGATCCTGTTTGTTCAACTTTCAAAAGCTGTATATATGTATATACATGTATGTGTGTATGCATGTATGTATATATACATATGTATGTGGGAAGAAAAAGGTGGGGGAAGAAAATAGGAGTATTAATTCAGTTTGAAGCTCTTAGGAATAGGAAGATTTCTGGATATTATTGTTTGAAGTACTGGTCAATCAGAGGAATTATACAGTTTGGGAATGGAAGATTACCTAAAATCGATGATTCTTGAGGCTATTTCAAGATCCAAGCTATGAACCTAAGTTAGGAGAAAGTGAGATCCAATCTGTATGCGTTCTGGCCATTGTCTGGCCTCTTCTGCATTTGGGAAATGTTAAGCTTTCAGTAACTTTGAATCTATCTTGTGGATTTGATCATGTTTTTGGCAATAATAGCTAAAATCATGTATTTAATGGATAATTATTATGTTATGTTTGTAAAAATGGAGCTTGTTCCCTTAGAAAGATGAAAAACAACTTTTAATTGTATTCTGCTCCAGTGAAAACTGCAGATTTTTTAAAAAAAGCACTAGCTAGAGCTTTATTTTTATTTGTCTGACTAGTAAAAAATGATGCTTTTGCTGGTTGCAGGAATATCTTGTGCAGAGCAATAATGATCAATCCCTGATGAATTGTGTAGTGGCTCCAGGCCACCACTGGCAGATACTAAGAACCTAATTTTTTTCATAACTTTGTTTAAATAAAATGTAGGGGATTTTTTGTTTGTTTGTTTTTCATGGAAATGACTCCAATAAGTCTAGAGAAAACATGAGACAGATCCTTGGTATTAGTTCAACTAATCTGTATCTCTTCAGATTGTATGTCAGGATGAAAGGCAATGTGATTTAAAAGAAAGATCACTGAACTTGTAGAAAGAAGAATTCTTTTCAATCAACGCAGAATCCACCTGTTGGCCTTGTGACCTTAACTGGTCATTTAATTCCTCTCAGTCTCAATTTCCTCAGCTGTAACATGGCGATGATAACACATGTAGTACTTATATTACAGAGTTGTTGTTTTGACAAGATAGTTAAAGAACAGAAGATAAATGGTAACAAGGTACAATGGGGAAAAATACTGACTTGGAATCTGGGGAACCAATGTTCAAATCATGTTCAAATCACTGACCTGGACCCTAGGACCTTGAGCAACACATGCAAATGCAATAGGCCTCAGTTTCCTTGTTTGCAAAATGAGGAGGCCAGACTGGATGACTTTCCACAGTCTCTTCAAGGTCAAGATCTGTGATCCTGTGATAAGCAATTTGTGAGGAATAAAATATTACGTAAATATTAGGTTTAATAGTCCCTTTCTCAAGAGTTGTGAGGCTTTACATTTAGCATGTAAAACTACTCTGTATTAAAAAAAAAAAAGAACAATATTAACAGAAATCATTATTAGTATTGGGGGGATGGGCCTTATTTTCATAGAATGATAGATTGAAAGCTGAGAGTAGCTTTAAATGTCATTTTAAAAGTTCCTTGAGAACGAAAATTGTTTCATTTTTTGTTTTTCTATCCCCAGTGCCTAGCACTTTGATCTAGTCCAAATCTTCCACTTTACAGCTAAGGATATTAAGGTCCAGGGAGATTAAGTGACATGCCTGAGATCACACAGGTAGTATCACAGGTGGAATTTGAACCCATTTGCCATGGGTTCACTGCTTTTTTCATTGTGCCTGAACCATATGTTAATTGGTCTCTATTTCTCAGTCTATACATCTGCAAAGATAGTTTTCCTTGCCTGTTGCAAAGGCTGACCTGAGCTTTAGTTCGACATTGCTTCCAAATGTGGTGCACATCTCTTATATAGAGTTCTTGAGTTGGACGTGAATTTGGAAAATACAATATTAGCATATAGAATATTAGAACATAAAGTACTTAGAATAAGAAGAGATCAGCTGTAAGTTAACTCTCTTCATTTCTCAATTGTGTCCCAGAGAGGGGGAGTAATTTTTTCCAAAGACATGGGAGAGAGTCAAGACTAGAAACCTAAGCTTCTGAATCTAAGTCCATTTCTTTTCCCACTGAATCACATTGTTATATCTCAGGACAGCCTTCAAGTGTAAATACTTCCTCCAATCTTTTACTCTTCTGGGACCCTATTCTTTATTTTTTCCAACTCCATTTCTCTTTGGTGGCACCAGTGATTACATTTGGGGGACTTTTCTGGGCAGAACAAATCTGAGCATAATGCACCCTGGGGCCTTGGTCATAGATCACAGCTTATGGCTTCTCCCCTGGGAAAACTGGAATGCTTGGATTGGTTTGACGTGTATGTCACCATGATATACACTGTCGTTGGTATCAGTATATCATGGGATAGAAAGGGTGTCACCCATGGACTGAGAAAATCCATTCTCCCTTCCTGACACTTCTCCTTTTCTGAAACAAGACATAGTTGTACAAATTACATTTTACCTAACTTGCCTACTAATGTTTCTCTGCAAAACAGTGGTTACCAGGTCCTGGAAGGAAGGTTTCCTTTTGATACTTCATGGAAATGGACTAGAAGAAAATAGAATGGGAAAGTCAAAGGATTTTGTGGTGATTTGTATGTACATTCTGCAGTTCATTTCTTCAGCGTCTGTTCTCTTAAGAGATCAACAGATGTTTCCTTCCTGCATACTTCCTCAGCCCAGCCATCATCTAAGTTATCCTTCACAGAATCTTTGGTCTGGAAGAAAGTGTAGAGGTCCTCCGAAACCACTTGTTTACCAAAGCAGAAATCCCCTCTGCAATACTTCTAAAGGATGTACATTCATTCTCTGATGAGAAGCATATTAATTCACTACCACATAGCTGACCTGTTTTAGTAGACCTACTCAGCTACAGTTTGCTTTGCTATGGTGCTCAGTGAGTGGGAAGCATGTGACAAATGCATTTGTGTCAAGAACTGCATTTACATTGAAAAAAACAACATATAGATTTATACACGTGTGAAGGGCCTAGTCAATAAGCATTTATTAAGCATCTACTTTATTCCAGGTAGGCAGCAAGGTGGTACAGTGGAATCAGGAAGATTCATCTTCATGGTCTCAAATCCAGCCTCAGACACTATTAGCTATATTACCTTGTGCAAATAACAATCCTGTTTACCTCAGTTTCCTCATCTATAAAATGATCTGGAGAAGAAAATGACAAATTTATGTAGTATCATTGCCAAGAAAACCCCAAATGATGTTATAGTCAGACATGTCTGAAAATGACAGAACACACACACACACACATACACACACACATTCCAGGCATTGAGGGAACTCCTGGGGATACAAAGGAAAGTGATTCTATCTATCTATCTATCTATCTATCTATCTATCTATCTATCTATCTGTCTGTCCATTTATCTATGTATCTGTGTGTACCTATTTATAGGTACACATACACACACACACATATATATATATGTATATATACATATACATATATATATATGGGGGGAGAGAGAGAGAGAGAGAAGGTGTACAACATAGGGCCTCCTTGTCACATGATAGCTTGTCTCTGCTGGACATGACTACCTAAGCTTTATATCCTTCTAATTACATCTCCGTCCTAAGTCTCTTTCTATATTTCCCCCATTTTCTGTTTACTTTGCTTGTTAATCTGAACATCTTTTCCCATTTCCTTTGACATGTTTTTGGTTTCTAGTCTTTTATGATGCAGGTGTCTTGGATCCCTCCTCTATCACTAATAACATAATCCAGAATTACTAACATCAGACACTTTACATGGACAAGGACTCATATCAGGTCCCAAGGTCAAGGTGTTAATCCCTTCAACCACATTTGGGGCTTTGATATTCTCTGCCAGCCAAGCACAGAATAGAACCTGTAATGGATATTCATTCATTAAAGAACTGTCTATTGATTCATTGTGTGATTACGTTTTCCAGAGCCAGAATTTATTTGCCATTATTCTTAATCCTGGGTCAAAAACATTGGATTCCTTGTTCATCCCAGTTCCCGGGACAGCACATACAAGCAGCTACGTTTCAATGGACTTTTTGGCTCTGCATCTCTTTAGGATTGTGCCTTCATTTCCTGCTGACTTCATCCACCTGCAGACAATCCAAATAACAAACATCCCACATAAAGCTAAGCTACTACATATAGTAAAAAGCCAACTGTTTCTTCCAGGATAGGCTCAGGGGAGCGAACTAACAATTACTAATGTTGTAAACTCACCCAAACAATCCTTCAACTACTTTATTTCTTTTGCAACAGGAAAAAAAAAAAAAAAGATGGCTCCTCTCAATATGCTGATGCTGAAAAGAACACTGACGTTTGTTTTCAGAGTGATGTTTGACTGTGAGAGCTCAATAATTAGAAATATTTAATGCGGGCAAACATCAGCAAGTTAAAATTGTTTTCTGCTTAAATCTTGGCATTTGCCAAAATGGAAATGATATGTTAGACATGTTGCACTCTTTCTCAGTATGATAGCAACTAAAGTGGCTTAAAATTGGATTCATTTATAAAGCTGGACACTATTAATATCATTCCCTGCATGATGGTAATTCATTTTACTCTGCTTTGTCTCGGCAGCAGTAGGGGCTCCATTCCTTATATTCAGATTGCAGTCCTAATTAAGTATTCATTATAGAATACATATTTTTTCATTTAAGACAGAATATCAAACATTTATGTGCTGTATTACACTTGTTTACTATTGGGTCAATGTATTAAGATACCGCACACCCAGTAGTTATATGCCCTCAACTGGCCAAAAGGAAGTACCCAAGGTGGTTTAGCTAGAGCATAAGCCTGTCTTATCTTCTTGGTTGGTTATTGTCTTCTGCAACCATCCACAGCCCCTTCATTCCCTTCTTATGTGAAGAGAATATGCCCTGTGCCCTGTAAAACAGAAACAACATCAATAACACTGGGTGCATTATAATGCTGTGGTTTTGCAAACTTTTACTATTGGCAGTTGAAGGGGGGTAAACACTAAGGAAAGAGAGAACAACAGAGAGAAGTATAATGGGATAAAATTAAGCCAAAGAAAATGGAGTTAGAACATCAGGAGGAACTGCCATCTGGTGAGATCTGTTAAACTGTGGAAGCATGTTGAAAGAGAAGTGTTTTGCAAGAAACAAATCTGAAAGACTATTAGGTTGAATCCTTTCAAACTTGACTTAATTGGCAATGGAATATGGATGTAATAATAACAAGACAGTACTCTGCATTTATGTGGCACCTTTACTAAAAGAGATTAAAGGTCCCTGAAGAATTATTTTACTTAAAACTTCAATATCCTGACTAGTGCTGGAGCAGGGGGTGCCCACCTCTCCACCATGCACCCCTCCCCCCCATTGAGCAAAGGCAAGCAAAACTGGATGACTTCCACATTGTGGGGGGTGGGAAGAGATTGCAATGAGCAAAGGCATGGTAATAAGGAAGTAAAAAGCTCTTTCTTGGGGGAGTGGGGAGGGTGAGTGGATAGTAAATACCCCAGGAAGATAGTTGTGCATTGAAAGCTCCTTGAAGACAGACACTTGTGTTTTATATCCCTAGCACTTAGCACCATGCTAAGAAGCTTAGACTTTATATTTTTTTTTCCCTAGGCTATACATGTGCAACCATATTAAACATATTTCCCCATTAGTCATGTTGTGAAAGAAGAATCAGAACAAAAGGGAAAAATCATGAGAAGGAAAAAATGAGAGAAAAAATCGTATGCTTCAATCTACATTCAGACACCATAATTCTCTTTCTGGATAAATTGCATTCTCCATCATGCATCTTTTGGAATTCTCTTGTATTATTGTTCTGCTCAGAAGAGTTATGTCTATTGAAGTTCGTCATCTCACGATGCTACTGTTACTGTGTATAATGTTCTTCTGGTTCTGCTCATACCACTCAGCCTCAGTCCATGTAAATTTTTCCAAGTTTTTCTGAGATCTGACTGTACATTATTTCTTATACACAATAGTATTCCATTACATTCATATACTACAGCTTGTTCAGCCATTCCCCAATTGATGGGCATCCCCTTAATTTCCAGTTCTTGGCCACCACAAAAAGAGATGCTATATTTTTTTTTGTACACATGGCTCCTTTTTCCTTTTTTATTATCTCTTTGGGATACTTTATCTTACATATAGGAAGTCATAGAACCACAAAATCTAGAGGTTGAAATACACCTCAGAGACCATATAATCCAAATATATATGTGAACAAGAAATCTCCTTTACAACATGCCTGAAAATTAGTCACATCCAACCTTCTTTAGGACATTTGTTGAAAGGATAATGAAGCATATTTTCAACTTTTGGGAAGAAAGATGAAGGCCTAGATGTACAGAATGGGGCAAGAATTTACAGGCATGATCAATTTATGATTTTTTTTTCCAGGGGAGGGCTTTTATGTTGTAAGTCTCTGTAACTTATGGAAATAATTAAAGAGTTCTTATAGTGGTATCCACAAAACAAGAAAAAGAAAGAAGCATCTATGATACATTTTGAATATTATACCAAAAGGGAAGAAGGAATTTCAAAAGATACCTTCCATGAATGACTTTACAAAACGAACAACCATCTGAATTGGGATTTAAACTCAGATTTTCCTGACTTAAAATCCAGCATTCTATTTACTATATAGCCAAGTTTCCTATAATGATAGACATTTATGGTATCATATATACATGAGTCCTGGTGAAGGGCACAAACTTTCTGTTGAGAAAACTAATTTCTCCTCTTGGCCACTTTTAGATTGTTTTAATTTAATTTTTTGGAATTTTTCTTTAGATCAAAACTCTACAACTTCCATCCATTGCATCTATTCTTGTCTTCTAAGGCCAAGTATAATATTTTTAATAATTTTTCTTTTTTTTCTTCTTTCTACTTATCATCTTCCCTTTTGTTTTGCCATCCATAAATTTGTGTGTATGTATATATATATATATATATATATATATATATGTAGTATTATTACTTTATAAAACTTCTCAAAATTACTTATTTTATAAAATTGATATTTTTAATATAAGTTGTTAATATAGTTCTGCTTACTTTGCATTTTCCCATTATGTCTTTCTTTGTTTTTTTTAAAATTCAAATTCATTTTATTTTTAGCTCTGACTTCTCTAATCATGTTTCTACATGTAGTCTTTTAAAGACTTGACAACAGTAGTGTCTCCCCTAAGTCTTTTTTTTTTCCTATGGGATAAATAGTTTCAGATTCTTCAACAGTTTTTCATGTAACATAGTCCTGATTTCTTTCAACATCATGGTTGGTGTTCCTTTACTGAGCTCCACCATGCAAATAACCTTCCTAAAATTTTGGGTCCAGAACTAAACACACTATTCAAAATTGTTTCTAACCAGAATAAAATAGAGCAAATCTGTCACCTTCCATATTTTGTCCACTTCACCTCTCTGAAAGACAGAATAGCTTTTTTAATGGGAAGATTTTTAAATAATGGTAAAATAATAACACTGTTCTAAGAATATTCATTTGGTTTTAGTATGTATTAATTGGAAGAGACATAGATCAAAGCAGTAAGATCATAAGTGTTTAATAGAGATAGTCCAGGCTCCAGGTAATAGGTACCTGAAGTAGGGCAGTGACTGTGGAAATGAAAGGGAAAATACATATATAAGAGATTGCCAAGAGAAATTTGACAAGACAACAACTAGTTCTGAGTGTTTGAGAGCTGAAAAAGTTAGTTCACTCTAACGTTCTAAGCTTGACTGACAGGGAGAATATCACATTTAATAAAATCAAGGGGAAGAAGGGATCATTTAGAGGAGAATATTGATATGTTCTTAATACTGCAAAATAACACAAAAAATGAGATAGTGAGTTTAATGGAAATCAAAGAGTATACCTAAAACACATTTTAAATACTCTGTTTATTTTTCTAACTCTTCTGTTTTTCATTTTTCTTTTGGTTCCCATGGGCAAATAAACTCTGTGGTTAGGTCTACATGAAATCAAACTAGATGTTTCCAAAAGATACCTGAATTATCCAGTCTCCCTTTCAACATAGGTAAAAATACCCAGACAACTGAAAGAACCACACCCAATATCCAGGTGTAAATCCCAGTGGGCAAAAATTAATTTCTTGCCCATTCCATGGGTCATTTCAACTTTCTTAGCAAGATGCAGGTACCAGGAATAGAATTAGAAAATGAGTTTTGCTCCTGGGTAGGAAATGGAACTAGCCAATTTCCTTCCAAAGCTCAGACTCCACAATCTGTATGTTCTGATTTTGTAAAGTAAACAGCATCCTAGGTGGTTGGCAATGGGATGTAGAGTGTATATGACAAAAATGGTAGTCTGCAACAGCCCAGTGATATCTTAATTCTCATGTCTCCTGCCTAAAGCACTATTTTATGAATCATTTTCAAAGACTGATAGTTTTCTCCATTGGCTGCATTCTTTGTTATAGATCTCAGCTAATTTTCCTGCTTTGTGACTTTGTGAAAAGCCAGAATAACAACAGTCGACTTAAAATGAATCCAGGGGTCAAATAAGAAAGGTCCCATTCAGATAAACTGTAGAATCTAAGTCATCTCTTCCTTATAATTCAAGAGCAAGGGATTGGTACTTTCTGAACCCCTTGTGAGTGATTGACCCGTGCAAAAATTTCTGTGTAAGACTTCACACCAACAGCAAAGAAAGCCCCTCTTTTACCCTTAAACTATTGTGTCTCATTTTTCACCTTCAGAGGTCTTTACATAGATCAGCTAAATTCATACTGCCAGGGTTGCTGGGAAGATGGCGGCTTTAAAAATTCTGCCTTTGACAAATTCCTCCCTGGAGACACATTAAGAATGTTGATGGTAGACATGCATCTTGCCAAGATCAAAACCCACTCAGGGCATGGAGGCTGACAGTTAGAAGTGGAAGGTGACCTTTTGGGCTAAGGATATATGTATATCCCAACTGAAGTTAGCAAATATTTATCAAGTGTCTCTTATGCTTAGAATATTTGCTACCTCCTTTGTTCAATTGTAAGTTCATTGTCAGTAGGGATTATTATATTTCTAATGTTTGTATTCCCAGTGCCTAATCAATGTTTGCTGGTTGGTTGATTGCAACTGACTGGGAGAAATACAAAGTCTGGATAAAACACAATATCTGCCTTCACAGAGTTTATAATCTAGTAGGGAGATTTGATACATTCATAAATAACTTCTGTATATACACACATGTAAATGCATATACATATATACGTGTGTGTGTAAATATATACAGATATCTGTCTTTCAATATGCATGTGTATGTATCAATGTACCACCGTCGTGGTAAACACAGCAACGTTTTAACAAAAGTAACACAGGATAGGCTGAGATATACATTAATGAAGATAGGCCCAAATTCTATTACAGATTCTTTTGAGTATTTGAGTTTTACAACTACACTTGAATTTCACAAGTCTCCTTTTATGTTAGGGATTTAGACTCAGAAAATACTTTGATGTGCTGCTCAAACTCTGATCCAGGCAGAAGGCTTTACTTAAACAAACATATGATCAACCTAGAAAATAGAGGCATGAACAGAAATACAATTCATGGATTTTTTTTTCTAATTGCTTTTTGCCTACTGTGGATATTAGTCTGTGGTAGGTCGTTGGTTGTAACATGTATATGGCACCCCTTTTAAAGGGGAAAGAAATCTGGTGAATGTATCTGCATTGTTTTTTTCTTGGCAACAAGTTATGTCAGATGAAACTTAAGTAAGCCTCTGATCTCATTTAAAGTAACAAAAAAAGACTAAAACTTTTTGATGTTGGATATGTTTTTGATGACTACCATTGCCTTAATTTTGAAAGTGCACATAAACCTGGAATTTGGGAGAACTCAGCACTAAAGAAGGAACCTATGTGACTTTTTAAAGGTCAAAGACACTGCAGCAGGATTCTGGTTGGGAAATTAGGTCCTTTGGAGTTAACAGCTTATTCTCAGACCCTTGGAGCATGTCTTTCTACAGAGTAAAGAAGAAATTGGCTACCAGAACCAGCAAGGCATATTTTGCTCTTGATCCGTTTCTTTAAATAGAGGAAGGAGATGAATTTTCCAGGGTTAGAATCCAGAATGAGCTAGAAAATGTCCTAGTTATGCAAACCTGTGAAAGAAAGGGTATGCTTTGAATATAACTGAATAAGAATGAGGGCACACAAACTCGGCAAAGGGAAGACATGTTACAGTGCTTAGCAGTAATGGTCACAGTCTCAATTTCTGACAAACGGGTATAGAATATAATCACAATGTGAGCTCCATAATTAAGGCAAAGGGAGCCGTGACACTTTTATTGTATATTTCAACTGCTGAATAAGTTCTTTTCTTTAAAATTCTCCTAGAAATTATTCATTCCACAGGCAGGAATAAACCAGAGACTGAAACTCCTAATTGCACCTAGTCTCCCTCCAAGAACAACTCCAGGAAAGGGTGACACATTTTAAATAGGGGGAATCAAAATTCAAAATAGAATAAAAATTCAAGTTCTGAGTTCTCTTCTGCCCCTTGCTCAACCAATCCAATCTTCATGAAAATAGGATCCAATAGGACTGGATTTTATAACACGGGATTGTAGATTCTCCAGGTACATTCTAAAAAGTGAAGATTTAGACCTTAGCTATGGGACAGTTTAAATGGACCCTTGCATTGGGTGAAAAACAAATAAAAAACATCTACAAACTCAGAGGATAAAAACAAACAAAGAAAAAACAAATCACAGCCTAGATTGCATTTGGCTTCTCTTAGGCATTATCATAAACACTTGGATGCTTTCTATGCCTTCCCTCATCCTTTCTCTAGCCCACGTCCCACATACAGATTCATAGACTATAGTAAGGAACTCTGGAGGTCATCTAGTTAGAAATGCACGTGGCTAAGAATTCCATTGATGACAGGGTGGTCCTATAGGCTCTGCTTATAATCTTACAAGGAACGGGAAAAAAAGAAAAGAAAAACATAATAGTATAGAATCAAGGGAAAATTTATGCGTTTCTACGTTAAGCACTTATCTCTAAGTTGACATTCACCCATTTTCGCCTGCTTTCTGTGCTGGTCAGTGAACTGGTGCTAAATCTCCCTCACTATACCAATGTCACCTACATCTTTGCCTTGGGTTCACAAGGATAACAGGAAATCTTTGCCAAATATCTTATGAAGATCTAAGTTTGCTTTTTCCACTCATTGTAAATGTCTATGAACTCTAAACACTTCTGTTTTTTAGAATTTTGCCAAGAATAAAATTCAAACTTAATGGTGGTTCAAAGACTTCCACTTTTTTTTTTTTTTTGGAAAATTGGAACAATATATTTTTTTCCTGTAGTCCAGTAATCTCTTTTGTTCTCCATGATCTGACAAATACCACTGTTAAAAAAGTACAGAAATCACATCTGCCCATTAGTTTTCATAACTTATATATAACTTAACTTTTTTCTGGGCCTAGCGACTATTTGAATATCCCTCATTCATCCTTGGTTTCAATTGTTAGTCATTTTTATTTTCTTCTTCTTCATCTAAAATTAGTGTTTATTGGAAGAAAAATAGGTAAAACAAGAATGAAGCAGTTACACTTTCTCTATTCTATGCCTTATCATCATCCCATCCACACTAAGAAGTAGTATAGTCTCTTTTCATAACCCTACCTTTATGTCAAATGCACCTCTCTTCCCGATAAAACTGGCCCTAATATTTTCCTTAAATTCCAGTGCTACATATCTGCCTGTCTGATGAAACTGGATATCCCATAGCTACCTCATTCTCATTAAGTTGAAGAAGTAATTCAACTTTCTCCAATTCCTATCCTTCCTCCAAGGTGTTTCTATGTAGAGGTTTACCATTCTCTTGATACTCAGATTCATACTTTCATTGTCATCTTTAATTTTTTTCCCTTCTTATTTGTCCTCTCCCATATCCACTCAACTCACGTTTTATTCATTCTATCTGCACATATTTTGTGCAGCCCCACTCTTTACTCATATTACTACCATCCTAGTTCAAAACTTTCCCTTTAACATAGACTACTATAATAGACTCCTGATGTCAATTACTCCCTTCTCTAGTAAGTCCTCCATGGAGCTATCCAAATGACCCTTGGAAGACACATGGATGGGCCCTCCAAGTGACATTTAAACTGTTCTCATTATGGCTTCAATTTAGCTTTCTAGATGTCCCACATAGTATTGTCCTTCATGTAGTCTGTTCTAACCAAATTGGACACCTAACTAATTAAGCCCAACTTGAACTTCTCTCTATTGCCTTTGTGCATTTACATGGAGCCTCTTCCAGTGTCTGGAGAAGTGATTCATTGCCCAGATCATGTGGTATATTCTGTAATTTTCCCAATACCCACCTTTTCCCCCTTCTAGCCATTAAATGTATACTTCTCTCTAAAACAACCTCATATCTACTTATGTGTATACAGAGTAGATCCCCCTCCCCCATCACTAATATAGTATTGACTCCTTGAGGGTCAGGGAATCTTTGTTTTGTCTTTATATCTCTAGCACAAAGCATAGAGTAAATGCTTAAAAATAGCTTGTTGAAGTGAATTTGTTATTATTGAACTATTTCCTTCTGAATTCCAGTCAAATGTCATTGACAAGGGGATGACAAAATAACATTGTGGGGATCTGAGGAGTGGTAAACAAATACTTCTTCATCATGGTTGGCCCTTTACAAGCTACCATGTTATGCATGGTATGACATTTGATACATCCTTTATCTTCTGCATCTTCCTTTGGTCACTCAGGAGTGTTTCTGGAATTGGTAATTTCGTTAAATGCATCAGAAAAGGAAGTGAATAAATAATGTTAGTAAGCCTTATGAGTACAATCTCCAGAACATGTTGCTGATCAATATTTTTCCAGACTTAGGTTTAGCCCATCTGAGCTATAACACCAGAATGGAGGTTTAGGCTAATGTTGTCTGCCCCAAAAGACAAGTTGCTCCTTTCTATCTCTTTGCCTTCATTGATATCCCCACTTAGAATGTCACACCCTGTACTATCAACTCATATCTATCCCTTCTTTTAATGACTTTTTCAAGATCTGCTTCATTTCATCTGCTCTGGTTAAGTCAAACCCCAGAATGTCTTTCTTTTTCATTGAATCCCTTTACACTTAGGTGCATATATTCTGTATCATGCCATTACATACCTTACCATACAATGTGTTAAAATTGTTCTTTATTTCACATGTGTAGTTTGTTTTTCCTCCCCAAATGAAATATAAATGACTCTAGCTTCCATTCATATAGAGCACAAGGCCAGTTAAACTCTAGAATAACAGGCACTGTGATGTAGATGAAACATTAGGAGAAGCCAGAAAATTGGCCCTGAGTCATACCACCCAGGGTTGTGGACCAAGCCTGCTAATACTTTAGTTTAGTGGGTCTCTTAACAACTCATACTAGCTTTGCCAGTCTCTCTCTGTATGTTTTTCCCACTCTGTTTCTCAGTTCCTTTATTTGCCATATGAAAGAGTAGGAAGAGATGATTTCAGTGTACCCACCTAGTTCTCAGTTGAGAAATCTCTTATTCTACATTTCTTACCTGGCCTCAGCTAAAAATTATACTAATAGATCTGGGATCCAGACAGGCTCCCACCCCTAAAAGGAGAAGAGAGATTTTGCTGAATAGAACCTCTAAACAATACCATACCTATGTTAAATGTCATGATACAAAGCTAAGGCACGACCAAGATGAAAATACTTCTGCAAATGACGATTTTGTCATCTATGTGAACCCCATTTCCTTAAGTCTGGAACTTTTCTGAAGTCCTTTCCATGTGTTTCTCCAAGCTCTGGGGTAGGGTGTTCTCTGATTTTTGGTTCATCCATATCAGCTCTATTCTGTCCTTGTCCCCTTAAGAAAATTCCAGATCAAAGATAAATCTGCCACATGAACTGATTTGCTGCACAGCAAGATAATTCTTTTAAGTAGTTTCTATTATAGGAAAATTAATTTCAAGGCACTTCATACAGTTCTAGTAAAATCCTTCCGCTCAGCGGGGGGCCATGAGCAACATTAACTGCGCAGCGCTCACTGTGCACGCCTCGTTTTAACTTGGTGCAGTGAAGAATTTTTCAAAGTTAGTCTGGTTTTTTTTATATGTTTTTTTTTTCCTCCTGCTTGCATGAATACTGAACAGACAAGACTGCTTTTTGCAATATTTTCTATAAAACCCTGAATTTCCTTACGACTTCCTGTAGGAGAATCAAAATGATTTTCGAAGGGTAATCTTTGAGGTTTCTGAGGAATCAATCCCCTAACCTCCAAAGTGGTAGAAAAACCCTTTGTGCTATTTAAGGGTTACCAGGTAATGAAGCATGTGCCCATCCACTAACATACATGCTGAAGTGTGTCAGTGGTTTAAAGGACAAAGGATGCAATGAGGCTTCACTTAAGCTGAGTTTCATAGGAATCTAAGTCTAAAACTGGAAAGGACCTCAGAGTTCATTGACAAATGAAGAAACTGAGTCCCAGAAAAGTGAAGGGATTAATCCTAATAAGAGTGTCAGAGGCCAGATTTAGAACCAGGATCTGTAATTCAAATCTGTGCTGTTTCCATTCTCTTATGGTGCCTATTTTATTGAACAAAAGTAGCTACCCAGAACACAAGGAATCAGGAAAGTAGCAAAAACATGACGCCTTAGTGGGGGGCGGAGGAATGTTCAAAACCCCTGTACTAAATTCATGCACTTGACTCTTAGGAGAAACTTTTAAGCCATCACTCAGAACTCATTTACTCTTGTTTTGCATATAATTCTAAAAAGGTCAGTCATGTGGTTTCTCAGCTGTATAGTTAATCTGAAACTGTCAATTAGAAAAATGGGGCAGAGAGTACTGCTAGAGGGAAGCATTTTGACAAGAAGAGGAGTGAGTATAAATAGGATGAAAGAAATTAATAAAAAGCAGATAGAAGTCCTCAAAAACCATAGCAGCTTGTGGTCATTTAGAGTAACAGCAAATGGTGTAGGTCATGAATATTAGTCCCTAATGGCAGCACTTTTTTACATCCCCAAGCAATGATATTCATCCATAATCAGAATCGAGACACAAATGGAAAGGTTCCATGATGCTTCAGGAACACGAGGTTGTGCTTACCTCCATGGAGGCAGAGCAATAATTGTTCCAGGGGGAGGTATCACCTCTGATGAGTGGGCCCTGGAGAGCCAAGAAAGGTTTAAAATACAGTCAGCATCTGGTGCTCTATGTTAATCCTTACAAAATTAATAAAGTACGCTTCTACTGTCGCTAAATTAGCAGGACTATTTGCTTAATAAAATATGTTTTGCTGTCTGGATTTTATGGGCCAAAGTCATAAATGGCAGTCTTCACCCTGGTGTTAGATGCTATTAGACAACCTTTCTATGTTCCCACTCCAAGGGTGATCATGACATGTGGAAGCTCTCAAGGCTCAGAGGAAATGCAGTCTAACAGTTTAAAGTTGTATACATCTACAGGAGTGGTCAGGTGTCCTGTATTTAAGCTGATTGACCCCAGGCAGAGATGTTGCTTTCCCCTAATTAGAGGGTGAATTTTGCCAAATCACTTAAACTCTCTCAGACCCAGTTTTTCTTCTTTTGCACAAACAAGGGGTTTGACTGATATGAAATTTTCACAAGGCTATAGAATAAAAAAGAAAGAGCACCAAATTGGATAGCAGGGAACATGGGGTAGAATTTCTTCTTTTGTTTTACCTATGTGACTTTGGTCAAAACCTCCCCCTCTCTAGGAAACATCTGTTAAATGAAGGAATTGGACTTGATGGACTTTAGGTTGCTTTTAGCCTAAATTTGTGGTCCGATACTTTCCCAGCTCTAGAACACTCTCTATGTATGATTCTGAAGGGAGGACAAAGAGAAATATTTTGTCATGACTGTTGTTCAGTCATGTCTGACTCTCTGTGACCCCATTTGGGGATTTTCTTGGCAAAGATACTAGAGTGGTTTCTGTTTCCTTCTCCAGATCATTTTGCAGTTGAAAAACTCAGGCAAATAGGGTTAAATGTTGTGCCCAAGGTTACAGAGCTAATAAGTGTTTGAACTCATGGAGATGAGTCCTCCTGATTCCGAGCAAAATGCTCTATCCATTGCGACATCTAGCTGCCCCTTAAGAGGGATATTATGTGAACGAAATGGGGGTTGGGAAACTCTGATATGAAGCTGTAATGATTTTCTTGATAAGCTGTTCCATCCCAAGTAATTGAGTCAGACAAGAAGAAATGTCTCCTCCTGTTTGTAGATTTGATTTCTGATTATGTTTTTCACTTGGTCCTACCACCTGCAAGTGTAGATGCTCTGGAGTCAGTGTTTTTTGTTGAATGAGGATGATGTGGTATTTTTCCCAAGTCTTCAAGGAATAGGATATATTTTTAGGTGTTTCCCCCCCTTAGAAAAAAAGACCCCCCAAAAAGAGGCTTTTAAAGGCTTAACTGACATAAATTATAAGTTTTGTGCTGAAGTCCGGTAGATGCTTCTCAGCTCCCCAAGTCAGAACATCTAAGACTGAAGGAAGGAAGGGGAAGGTGAGAAGAAAGTGCTTCAAATTAAAACACTAAATAGACACAACTTTTAAAAGGGAGACAGAAATCCATCAATCATCTCCAAATTAAAAATGTCATTTAGTGATAATATCTCATGGAACCTCCCAACATTATTAATTGGTGTCTTTTTCCCTTTTATGAATAAGGAAAAAGTGGGGGGGTGAATTAATATCTTCCTTAGTAGCCTAATGTTTAGAAATTACCCTATTCATTGCAGAAGCCCAGTTTTGATGCCCTGTGGGAAAACTTATTTTAAAAGAGACTTTTTTGGTGTAATAAAAAGAGCTGTGGATGAAGAGAATGGTGATCTGGGTTTGAGACAAGGCTCTGTCACATGCTAGCTGTACAATATTGGGGAAAGGTCATTTAATTTCTCTGTACCTTTTCTTTAAATGAGTCAGTTGGACTCAATGGACACTAAACTTTAAACCTGTGCTAGCTCTAAATCTGTGATCCTATGACTTCACTGTATCTCATTGGCTTCATCCATAAAATAAAGGATAACACCACTGGAAATACTTTCTTCACAGGTGCAATGGTGATAATCCCATCAACCTGTACATATGCTCTGGCTCCATAGAGACCTCTATGTTCACTGACACACCCTCCTCCTTCCCCCACAAAGCAGAGCTGACATTGGATATGTGCCCAAAAGAGAAAGACCACTTAAAAGAAGGATGGAATATTCCCATAGTTCCTATAACCTGTGTAGGCTCCACTTGACTATGTTATCATATCCATTTAAGCTACCATCGGGAGTTGCTATGAATGTCTTTATCCAGGAGGTCAGAAGACATATCCTACAGAAAGCAGCCAATGCATATAACCATTCCCATGAATCCAGAATGTTTTTCCAGACTCACAGAATTGTAACTATTGTGAAAGACTGTGGTTAAGAAAGCATTTGGAAACATAAAGTGTAGTAGAAATAACATCATCATTGTACCAGTTAGGCAGATACACAAGGACAAAACTGTATAATAACCCTCACCAGAATAAAAGAATGGTTTAATTCTTTCTTAATTTCTCTCCTTTCTGTGACCTTTCTCAATACAATGAGATATTCCTTTCTCATCACTACAGGTATTCAGTGTATTAATATTTTCTTGCTCCCTACAAGTCTTTGATATGGAGGAGGGGGGAAAAGAGGGGAAGGAAACATCATTTCTAACTCAGTGTAAAATTTTGATTTTGAAAGTAAAGCTTGTTTTACAGGGATTCTAATATCATTGTGGAGGAAAAGAAAATCATTGGAGTAGAAAGGGAAACCTGAGCATATCTAAAATCCAGCCACCAAGACCAATGGGAATGAATTGACCCTGTTTGGGACTCATCAAGAAATAGTGATTCCTTCTCCTCCAACTCCACCCCACCCTCATCCCAAGGATACACTAATCAGGAGAGAGGAGGCCCAAGGACTATACAAGGGCAAGAGGTGAAACAATCCAGAAAGAGCGTTCTGTGGGAAATAAAGCTAATATTCTCCCTGTCTCTGAATATTTGCATTTTTAAAAGAGTTATCAGTAGGCTAGTCCACAGGAATGAGACTCTAATAATATGTTTTCACATATCTGTCACGGCACAATCTAGGTGATCTTTGGCAAGGGAATTTTTCTCATGGTGTCTCTTGAATCGTTCCACACAAATGATGATTAGTCAGTAGAAAGGGTCAGCTATTCTACACTTCATCCTCGGGTGTCCCTGAGTAATCACAGGATCATAGGCTATCTCTGTACTGGGAAACCCAAAGCTCTACCATACTTTTTTTTGGTTAGCCTAAAAGATTTGAGGTAGACCAAAAAACTACAATTTATTTTTTCAAGAGAAAAGGCCTATCTAAGGCCAGAGGGGTATTGAAAGTATAATCCCAGAGTAGGAATAGAGAACTTCCAAATAAATGGAGGGATCAGTTGTCATTCTGTCCCAGCCCTTTAGCCTAGCTTGTTCCTTAGTGTGACATTGCATCAATATCACTTACAAAGTCCTTGAATGCCAGTCTAAGTGATTTTCCCCAAGTGACTTCCTCGTAGAAAGGCATATTCATTCACTATGTATGAGTATTTGTACAGTCAGATAAAAAAACAGCCCATGGCTATGACTTTTTCCCCCAAAATTTTCGTTACTCTGGGTCAAACAATATTCTGCATCAAGACTGAATACATACTCACATGTATGTGTACCCTAGACACAGTTATTATAATAACAAACATTACTTCTTTCTTTGACAGGATACATGAAAAGGCTAAAAAAAAATCATTGTTTTATAGTATGAATTTATCAAGGAGAGACTAAATGGTTAGGAGAAGAATTTCCTCAGTGAAAGACTGACATTCTTCTGCTTCAACAACCAAAACTAAAGGACAAAAACCTTGCCATTTTCCCTCTCATCCCATTACCATCCTCATTGGTACATCAAACTAAGTAAGCTAACATGGTTCTGATCAGGAAGGGGTCTAGTTCATCACAAATCATTTCCTTTATGTCGTACAAAGTTAAAGATGTTTATTGTTTTGTGGTTATTACTTGAACTTCAGTTCATTTATTGATCTACAATTTCATTACTTTTAAGTATTCACTCCCTTGAAGCAAATTGCAACTCTTCTATGTCTTTTCATCCTGGACAAAGTCTGTCTTTATTTTTCTATAAGTCCATCATTAATAATCTACCCAATGTGATCTTTTAATATATCAGGAACATCACTGCCCTACACTGATTATTTATCAGTTAACTTATACTTGCTATATAACCGTTCCACTTTCTCATCTGGTCTGGACATCATATGTCTTCAATAATACACTTTTACACCATTTATTTTGGTATGTTCATCATTGTTTTCAAGCTATAGCATACTTATATCCACTTCCATTGCTTTTGGATATATCCACCGCCATTTTCATTCTTTGTAGATGTTAGTGTACCATGATTTACAGTTATGTAACTTCTCTGGGGAAATGCTACTTTTAAAGAGATGCACTTTTGTGACAATAAACACTATAGGATAACTGAAAATGCTATGCAATTTCCTTTTCCCCTTACTGCTTGGCCTATGAACTATAATTGAAAGGCATAGGCAAAGGCACAGCTACACATCATATCATAGTCTTGGCAATATCAAATTTTCATCCACCTTTTTTCTCAGTGTGGATGGTTAAGTGACCTCTTTTATATCACTGTGGGGTTGAGAAGGGTTTTGTTTTGTTCTAGAGCTTGATCAATTAATGTAATATTATCTATAAATAGCAGCATTTAATGAACATTTCCATTAAACAGAATCCTTTTCTTTGGACTTTGTATAGAATTTATTCCATTAATCACAGGCAAAGTTTGTAGGACAGCATTTATTTCCTTGCTCAATCACTTGCTGACTATTTCTATAAAGCAGGGTACAAAATATATTGTCTAGAGTGCCTGGGAAATTCCAGAATTGAAAGACTCTTTCATTCTTTGCTGCTAGTTTGTCTCACAGCTTTTGTTATTATATCAGTGTTGATTCACAGATGTTTGCTGTGTGTGGAAAGAATGATAGAAGTTGGAATATATTTTTCTTAAGGACCCTCTTGGATGACACTTCTGATCTCATTTGTAAGGAGCAGAAGATTTTACTTTGATTTCATATAGACGAGAGGAGCTCCCAAAATAATGTTCCATATCCCCAATTCTCATATATGAATTGTTTTCATAATAAGATGAACTATTTAAATGATATTATAGATTTAACTGACATATGAATACACCTTGGGGAATGTCAGTGACAGCTATAAAGTCAATGGGATGACTCACAAACCTGTATCTTGAGTTCAGATTTTGCTGATAAATTTGTCCTTCATTCATAAGTGCTTGATGGGCATCTGGCCTTGAATGTCTTTTTACCACCTCAGACTCAACATGTCTAAAACAAAACCAATGGGTATGCAAATTTAGACACTCTCCCCTTCTCTCACCACTCTTTTCTTTGCAGTTATGCCTATGGGAGAACTTATTTGAACTGCTTTTCTAGAATCAGATATGGAAAGGAAGCTACCTTGTAGTACCCACCTGTGAGTATCTGGCATCCTTTGTCTTTATTTAATCTTTTTTGACCTTCAGCTTTGATGAAGGGTTACAGCTGTACATTACCTATGGAAGGTGGGACATTTATTTTACTTTTCTGGTCTTCAATTTTCATTTTGTGTGAAATATGAGGATCAGGCTTAGTGACTTCTGATGTCACTTCCAGCTCTGAATCCACGGTCTTATGCCAATTTTCCTCTCCAAGTCCCAGTTTCCTCACCTCTAAGATGGGGATAATATAGGGTTGTCGGGAACAAAGTGCTTTGTAAAGCTTAAAATAGTTGAGATGAATTATTGAATTCATGAAAGCACTGTTTTTATAGAAAGGGAAAGCAAGGATCTCTGGGTTTCACTCTCGATAGGGTTTGAAAGTGAAAAGATAGAGTACAGGAGTGGTACAGGAGGGCAGGCACCAAGATCAGTCTTCACTGCCAGCAGTTTTTTGTTTGTTTGTTTTTTACAAGTAATGAATCCTTTCTTGATCTTGGTTGACTGCTGTTCTAATCTGTCCTTATTGACTGTTGTCTCTGAGCATAAGATTTGGAACAACATCATTGAAAAATCTCCCATTCCCCTGGGCAGTCATCAGAAACCTTCCTAAGTCTATCCACTACTATTGCTGTTTTAAATTACTGTGACATCCTTCCTCTGGGGAGATGGAGGTTGTCTGGCTGAGAATGAGCCATCACAATAAGCCTCAGAATTCCTTGACATCCAAAGGCATGGGAGAATAAATTATACAGAAGGAAATTTTTTAATTTGCCTTCTTTTCCCTATCTTATCTCACCTTCTTCCCAACATCCCCCAGAACCTCATGTATGTCACTGAATATACATTCCAATAGAGCTAATTACTGTTAATGAAGGTAGGGTTGAAGTATTATAAAATAATGACAGTACTTTAATATTTAGGACTGATCATCTTGCAAATCTTGTAGTTCAAAAAGGTCATCTTTAGCATGGTGGGAAGAGTTCTGTATTAGGAGTCAGAAAACCTGGTTTCACATTCTGGTTCTACTTAGACTTTGAGCAAACAATTTAGTCTCTTTGGGGCTCAGTTTCCTTACCTATAAGTTAGGTGGATAGTTGGACTTGGTAACTTCTAAGATCTCACCCCAAGATCTATGATGATATGATTTATCTTCCTTTGATTTGATGATTGATGATCTTAAGATCAAAATATTAAACATGTTATGATATAGAAAATACTGAAGTTTTTTGTCAATTATCTAGGCAGTCTTTTAAAAGTATATCCTGAAAAAGGGAGTGCTTAACTGAAAGAATTATAGAATCTAGATTCAGAAGAATCCCTGCCAGTATTTTGGTCTAGTCTCCATCAAATACAAGGATCTTCCTTCATTGTCACCCTGGCAAATGATGAGTTAGTCTTAGGTTCACTTTCAGTGATAGGTAGTCTTCTCCCTAGGGAGGACAACTATTTCTTTTGGGACAGCTGCAATTGTTGGGATATTCATTCTGTTTAGAGAAGATTTTTTTTCTCCCTGTAATTTCTACCCACCAGGAGTCATTCTGTCCTTGGAATCACACACAATAAGCCTGTTTCCTCTTCTGAAGAACATTCCTTTAAATACTTGAACCATCTATATTCTAGTACTAGCTGAATTAATTTGTACCACAGAGATTATAAGATGTTTCTTCATCTGTGCCTTTGCATTGGCCATCCCTGTGAACTAAAATGAACTCCCTTTTCACCTCATCTTCATAGAATACTTCTCTTTCTTTAAGATACAAGTCAAATACCACCTTCTACATAAAGCCTTTCCTGATCTTACTGCTAAGAGGAAATCTATGACCCTCTTTCCTTACCTACTTTATTTTTAATTTATATATATATGTATATATGTATTTATTATATATTTTAATTGTAGATATTTTTGCATATAGTTGTTTCAGACTTCCTCTTTACTCCCCTCATACAAGCTCTTTGACAGTAGGGAATATTTTATTCTTTTTATTCGTATCCCCATCATTTAGCACAATGCCTGGCACATAGTAGGCATTTAATGAATATTTATTGAATGAATATTTAATGATTGACTCAAAGACTGGGCAAAGGGAACATGAAATGCAATTATTGATTGAAGGAACTGTGTAACTTGGAAGGGGATGGGATTCCTGATACATAGTTTCACACATTTGTAGACTTATTATGGAACACAGTTTAAACTTATTTTGCTTGGTTCTTCTTGGTAAAACTACGAATAATGGGGAAAAGTGGTAAAAAGCAAAATTTGCCTTGATGGAGAGAAAGGAAATATTCAGTAATGATAGGCAGTGTAATATAGTGTAGAGAGAATGAGGTTTGGAGTCTGCTAGACCTATCTTCAAGTCTTACCTCTGACGTATACTGGCTACGTGACTCTGAGCAAATCAATTCATCCCTCAGTTCCCAGGCAACTCTCTAAGACCATAAATTGCAGAGAAGATGTTCACCTGCACCGGTAGTTTCTTCTCAACGAGTTCTCTATAACCATGAACTCTTAGGCCCCATTCAAAATACTAATAAAAACAAAAATAGAGGCACCAACATGGAGTAGTAGATAGAGAAGCAGCCTGAAGGCTGAGCCAGAATGATCTGTTTCTGCTCTACCTCTGACACATAGTAGATATGTGACCCTAGAGAATTCAATTAACCGTTCAGCATTCCAGAGCACTTTCTGGCTATATGCTGCCAAAGAATTGGTGATTTCCATTGATGGGGCAATTTATTCAGCAACTGTTTCTTACATTGATAAAATGAAAAATCTGGATTAAAAAAGAAAAATTTCCTATAAATTAATGATATTTGAAGTAGAAAGGACTTACTTGTCAAGAATGATGTAGAGAAAGAATTCTTGTGAAAGTTTTGCATTGAATTAGATACCACTGAGCTTCCTTCCAACTCTGAGATTTTGTTATTCTGTGTCTTCCAAAGCCCCTTTCAGTACTTTGATTCCCTCTTCCCTCATCTTCTTTAACCCTATGAATTAATTTCTCATCATTACATTTCTGAGATAGTTGCTGCTTAGATAGAAAGACCTTAGGAACATGGAATCAAAGGACATTGGAACTTGGACCCTTAAAGATCTTTTTCCTTATAGAAGTAACTTCTTCCTTATAGAAACAAGAAAAATGAACCCACAGAGGTGAGCAGTCCTGTCCAAGGTAACCCACCTGGGTGGGAACACAGCTGAGATGCGAAAGTAGGGCAAGAGTGCTATTTCTACAACCCATGATATGAGCAATTTTTTACCTAATCTTTGTCCTAAATAAAAATAATAATAAATTCTTCACAGAATCTTAGGGCAGGATGGGATGAGAAAACTGTAAATAAGTGAAGTGAAATAACTTGTCCAAGAACATATAGTTCAAAAATATTAGAAATGGGACTTGAATACCTTTGGCGGGGTTTCTCTTCTAACACCTGTCAAACAACGTCATTTGGATGATCAGTTGCTTAGTCAATATGTCATGTCATCCTTGGTGAAAAACACAATATGAAACAACAAAGACAAGACCAACAAAATACATAAGCTCGGAATAAGCAATGAATTGATTTAGAATGGTAAGAAAAGAAGCACTCAGGAGACAGCAAAGAAAAGGGAACACGCAGAAAAGAAGAAACAACAGAGCTGGCAATTCTTTCCTCTCCTCACTGTCTGGTGGAGGAAGTCTCCTTCATTAACTAGGTTCCTAAGCAGTAGATTGCCTCTAGAGGGATAAGACATCTTATGTCTGAGAAGCAGGAAGCTCAGTTCCCAGGCCTCAGCTTGTGAGACATGACTGAGCCAGCCCTTGTGACGGCCTTTGTTTTCTAGAATCCAGTCTTGCTCTGTGCACTGGGAACAGGAGACATTTCCTTTAATCATACCTTATTAAAGCATGACCTGGTTTATTGACACATGGATCAGGGATGATTTGGGAGCCTGTCTTGTCTCTGGGAACAAAAATGTTCCTCTATCAGCCCCCATGGCATACCTTTTGGTGTCAGATGTGTCAATGACTCTAGAGCTTAGGGGAATTTTCTTCCATTTGTGTCAGAGAAATGTACTCAATGATGAGGGAAGAAACTAAGAAAGAATTTTTCACTAGGTCCCAGGTTCTATTAAATGAATGGAGAGGTTTTGGAACAGTTTGATTCTAGAACCAAATTATCCATTTCTGGTTCATATCAGAAAGCCCCCATTAGCTCCAATGCAGGTGAGACTAAGGGGAAAAAAAGGTGGATAGCTTAGGACAAGCACATGTTTACTCAAAATCATGAACAATTAGTGATTCAATAGGTGAAATTCCTGGTGTGGGAACTCTTTGTCACAAGTCAAACGATGAAACAATCAAGGATCATAATACTGGTGATGGAAAGGACCTCAGAGGTCATGTGGTACAACTACATCATTTTACAGATGAGAAAACTGAGGCCAAGAGAGGTTAATTGGTTTATTCTGTGTGATATAGATAGGATCAGAGACAAAGTGAACTCAGTTGCTCTGACCCTTGAGTAAAGACACTTTCCACTGTACCATACTACTTCCACTGAAGAGCTAAGTCTTAGGGAGTTGTTTAAGGCAATTAGAGGCTAATTACCTTTCCAACAAAACCTTCCCCTCTTCAGAAATTCACTGTGACTGGGGAGGGCCTTAAGGTCTTGCAATCATCCATATCTGAAACCTGGATATCCTCTCTTTCTCATTCTTCCTCACTCCATATATCCAATGCATTATTAAATCATGTCATGTCTACACTTTCCTATCTCTCACATGTTTCCTTCTTTCCATTCATGATGCCATAACATTAGCTTAAATTCTATTGACCTCTACTCTGGGTTACAGAAATAGACTTCTAACTGGTCTTCCTGCCTCAAGTCTGTCGCTGTTCCAATTTATTCTCCTTTGAGCTACTAATGGAATTCTTTGAACCTAGAAAATGTTACTCCTTTGCTTGAAGAGTTCCAGTGGCTCCCTGTTATATCAAGGATCAAATATAGAGTCTTCTCTTTGGCATTTAAAGCTATTGATATTCTGGCCCCTTCTTGCCTCTGAAAGTCTTCATATGCTTCTATGCAATCTATTGTCTATAGCAGCCTATTTGTTGAATAGCATATGCCATCTCCTATCTTTACACCTTTTCACTGTCTGACCCCAGGTCTGACCCCACTCATCTCTGCTTCTTAGTTACTCAGACTTTCTTCAAGACTTAGATTAAATTCAGTGTCTACCAAAGGCCTGTTCTGTTCACCTTACCTGCAATTCCACTATGCCTTCCCATTTTAGATTACTTTCATGTACTCTGTATAGCTCTCATATATGCTTGGATACTTAAATATTGTCTCAGTTAATTAAATGTATACTTCTTGACAGTGGGGTTTTTTTGTTTGTTTGTTTGTGTGTGTGTGTGTGTGTGTGTGTGTGTGTGTCTTTCTTTGTATTCCTAACATTTCAACACAACGTCTGGAGCAATGAGTAAAATATTTGTGGACTGAATGACTTACCCAGGGTCACGTGGATAATAAGTATCAAAGATGTGATATGAAATAAGATATTTCAGACTTGAAACTCTGAACTCTATCAACTACAAATACAAGAATCTGTCTCTCTAAATTCACCTTTGCTATTGGAAAGACAAGTTTGAGTATATACTAATGATATTATCATAGCCTCTCCAGTTATAAAGGGTAATTATTATTACCCTTTATACCCTTTATTACTAAACTATTATAACCACATATATTAAAATATGTCTACATCAAACATATGCAAGTTGCTACTCATTATGCACTCATTCATATCCCTTTCTGTGTTTGTTGTGTATGTATAATTATGACATGATTAGGTCTGTTGTAGAAACTAAAAAGCTTATAGTCCATAGCTTTGCCCTAGGGTTTAACATGAGGATATTCACTTCCTCTCCTTTGGCAAATTAATTTCCTTTCCTTCTCTCCTCACACACCCAATCAATGAAGAGAACTGTCCACCAAAAAACCTACTGCTTTACCTATACACTGGGTAGCCACCCCTTTCTTCTTTATGGTCCTATGACCATCCTACCCTTCTTCTAATTACTCCCTCTCTATGTAGGTGATTGTCTTTGATTTCTTCCTTGAACTGGGGACAACTGATAGTGGCAGTTGGTAGGGGGAGATGCACATTGAAGGAATCATGCACCAACCTTTAATATCCCTCTGCTTAATAGCAAGTTCAGCTATTCCAGGTCCTTATCCTTTGACTTCCCTTCATCTTCCCTTCCTTTCTTCCTCTTTCACATCTTGTTCATCTTCTGGGGTGATGATGTCCCTGGATGCAGTGATTTTGTATTACCCTGCCTCACTTAAATTCAATTCACTTGTAAGTCATGTTATCACCTTTCTGAAGTCATTGATCTTCTTTGAGAACAAAGGACAAACAACAATCTGTGAGTATTTGTAGATGCCTCACTGGGGACCCAATTGGCCAGTTCCAGTTAAGCAACCTTACTATCTTCCTTCCTTCCTTCCTTCCTTCCTACAAAAACAACGACTTTGGAATACACAGGAGAGCCCATCACAGGTTCTTTTGTCTGCTTTTCTAAAAGGAAAGGCAACTTTTGAGGGGTCAACAATCACTTTAATCAAGCACATATGTATCATTCACTTAGTTCAAGGAAAAAAAGTCAGCATCCTGAATTTCAGAGAAAATACAGAGAAATCAAAATCAACATACATGGTTTCCAAATGTCTGCAGTAAGCAATATATACATCATAGATTAACAGAAAGTTCCAATAGTCTGACTATTATATACATACATAGTTACCAGAAAGAGAAGCACCAACATCTGGGTTTTCAAAGCCCAGGGGGACTCCTAAGTAGCTGCCCAGAGTCTCATCTGACCAAACAAACACTTTCAGAATAAACCCCGAAGTTAAAACCTCACTTTAGAGTACTTACACACTTTTTAGAACCAGAGTCCATTGCAACCCTTGAGAACCAGTGCCTCATTAGAAAATTAACAAAAGGTGTGGGTCTTCCTACAAATCTTCCCTCATCAAACTCCCTTTAATGGGCAGGCCCATTAATGGATGGGAAAGATCTTCCCATTAAGATGCAAAATTATATTAACAATAAGCAAAAATGCATTATCAATACACTTCCTTTGTTCCCTCCTTCCCTTCTGTCCCTCTGTCCACATAGGGGATCACACCCTTGCCTGTAGGTGTTCTGCCCAAAGCAATATAAATTTTGATCACTGAAACCTCACAAGATACGTTGGGATTTACAGGCTAGATTTCTTTCTGAAGAACCGTGCCTTAAATCCAAATCATCCTAACTCTCATTGATTGGCCATAAATAGCTCCCATCCTCAGCTCCACTTGGCCATTGTTTGGGTCCTGATGACTCAGAGTGAGTATAAATAGCAATTGTTTCTGTTTTGATCAGACACTCTGATGGTCTTCCCTTCCTGGATTGATTTTTTTTTTTTAATCAGCTAAAAGAGGTCTTTGTTCATCTCATTTCTTACCTATCCTTAATGGTCATTGCCTCAGACAAACTGAGACCTGGGAAAGACCTTAGCTTTAAAAGACCAAGGTCTCCCACTACATCAGGGGCCATCTCTAGTCTTTTTGATCTATATTTTGCCACTGAACCCAGATGGCTCTGGAGGAGAAAGTGAGGCTGGTGATGTTGTATAGCCCTGCCTCCCTTAAATTCAATTCACTTGCAAGTAATGGCATCACCTTCCTGAAGACATTGGTCCTCCTCAAGAACAAAGGACAAATAACATCTTATAGAGTTCACTGAACTCTAGCTTTCTCCTCAAGATACCACATCTCTTGGCACCTCCTTCAAGTATAGTTGTTCCTTCTTTCAAACACCATGACCTGCAGAGCTAGAAAAAAGAGTTGGCATAATCTCACTTTAGTTATTGTCATGTAGGGAGCTTCATATTATCTCTCCTTCTAAGTAAGTTCAGTTCCTGATCCATAGTTGTTTTTTCCACTCCAGTCCTTGCCTTTTCCAATCCTCTGACATGCCAATTTCTCAATCTCACTCTATTCAATCCGTTGTAGGTGCCAGAATTCTCATCTATGACTCTGATTGGGCCTTTCCAAAAGTCAATAGCAGAGCAGGGTCCCAAGGTGAATTACAGGATTGGAATAAATGAATGAATGAATAAGAATATTTCTTAAGTGCTTACTATTTGACAAGTTCTTTGCTCAGGACTGAACAAATATAGTTCTCAGAGAAAGAGGTGTCAATGTAAAGATGAGAAAACAAGGTCTCAGGGAGTTTAGAACCAAGTAGAAGACATTGAACCAGAAATATTCAAATCAAAGCTGTTAAAGCATCTGTCAGGGGTGCCTCAGAAAGGACTTAGACACCTCGTCGGAGCTTAGATGAGATGATTTCTAAAGTCTTTTTCAACTTTAATAGGGTATAGGAAGGCCTGATTCCACAGGTGAGGAAAGGTGACTGAACCTAGATAAAATAAAAAAAAAAATAAAGGGTTCACAACTGAAGGTAGATCCTTACACTACCAACTGTAGACATAGCATATATTTACCATTTAATAAGAAATTATGCAGAATAATTACTTTCATTAAGCTACCCTTCAAATAGAGCTTGCAAGTGATAAGCATCTAAGTGAAGCGGGGGAGACCTCATAGAGTGTGAATGTATTGCCCGATATATTACTCATATCTTTGAAGTTATTTGAAAGCAAACTGAATGAGGCCTGCAGCTGCCAGATTAGATTTAGGGAATACTAGGAAATATTTGAGATCTGAAGGTTTTCAGTTAAGAGCAGTTCCAAAGAAACGGAGTTTTTGCTAGTCTGAGACTGTAATTGAGTTTCCCTTTTTGGTTAAGGAAAATATCAGTCTATAGCTGTCTCAGGAAAGGCCTTGTAACAAGAACTTGGATAGAAGGGAGGTGGTAAATGAAGCACAGGTCAACAGACAGTGAAGGCCTAAGCTACATAAGAGATAGACATCCTCAGGCTTCAGGAGAATCACAGGATCTGAGGACTTGGAGTTGTATATAGGCCCCTGCTTTTCCAAAGAGGAAGTCCAACCCCAGAGCATGATTTACCCAAGGTCTTACAGAGGGTAAGTGAGAGAGAGAGGATTTTAACCCCAGATTTTCTTGTTCTATATTTAGTATTCTCTGTGACTGTGTCTACAGAAGCTGTTGGATGCAGTAGAATGAGTGCTAAATGGAATGAATTCCCTCCCTTCCTCTCCCCTCTACCCTCTCAGCTTCCCCTCAATTTCCCTCCCCTCCTTTCTCCTCACCTCTTTCTCCTCTCCCATCCCCTTCCTCCTGTTCCCCTTCCCTTCCTCTCCCTTATTTTCTTTAGTTTTATTGACATATTACGGGGAAGTATTTTGGAAAGATACAAGTGCCAGGTAAATTTAAGTTGTTGATTGCTATTATTCAGATGATAGCAAAGCCCTACCACTCATCCTAGATCATTGTTCCTAAGACCAACCAACTTTTGGAGCTAAATAAAACTGTGATTAGATGGTAAACACACTTGTACTTTTTACTCAGACAATTCTCCCTCTTATCAGAGGTTGGTACAACAAATCCCATATTTTTAGAGAGGCTACTTTAGTCTAAGAAATCAAGATTATACTCACAACTGTGTATACCAAGTGGCAGGAATTGAAAGAATCTTAGCAAATTCCTTACCCTGTCTCTAAATATTTCCCCTTATAGACTGCCTGAAATTACATTGGATATTCATTCCTTTGAGCTAAGACACTGGCTCCTGTAAAAATACAAATTATCCAATCAAGGAAACATATCTAGCTATTTTAGTCATTTTTAGTCATCTCTACCTCATCCATGATTAGAATATTAGAAATAACAATAATAATCTTTCCAGGTACCACAGCACAGGTCCTTCAAGGTCAGCATGTAGCAAAATTTTACCAGGCAACGTGATTCTTTCCTGTTAAAAGAAGTATCTAACATTAATATCATACTTTGTTTGCATGTATTATCTCATTTGATTCTCATAAAAATCTTGTGTTATAGATGCTATTATTATCCCCATTGTGTTAATGAGAAAATGGAAGCCAAGTCTCTCTTAGAATCCCATATTTGGTAGGTATCTGAAAGAGGGATTTGAATTCAGATCTTCCTGACTATTCAGTGTACCACTGGCATTTCATGAAGCCTATAAGTTATAAAACAAATGAACAAACAACGTATTTTCCCTACTTTTCTTCTCATTGTGTTGTAGTGAAAAGCAACATTAGTCTTAGAATCTGAACACTTGTTTTCAAATCTTAACTTTGACACTTAACAGCTATGCAACTTTGGTTAAGCCATTAAACTGTCTCAGTTTCCTCATTTATAAAATAGGTATACTAAAAAAACCAAACCAAACAAACAAAACAACTCTGCACTGCCTAGTCCCTGGGTTGTGTGGAAAACTCTTTATTAAAGTTAATATACTTTACAAATATGAGTTTTTAATAAGCCCCCAGAGCTGTTCTCCAGAGATTATAGGCCATACCCATAATCACAGGTATGTTGTCCATGATAAAGAATTTAAATATTTTGCTGGTCTAAAATATTGTTTTGTTTGAAAAAGATTGAGAGCTGAGTGACATGTGGTGCAGGTAGGACACAAGATGGCTAAGATTTTATAATAAGTTTGGGAATATAAAGAGATCTAAAACCTGGAGTGACTGCCCAGGGAAGACAGTACTTGTTGATTTTAATTTAATGGGGATCTCTTGAGTAAGAAAATTGCTGCTCCCTCTTCCCTTTCTTGGGTATCCACCAATACTGTCTTTATCCAATTGCAGCTCTATTGGCTGGTAACAGTGATTGGTCTGTTAACACACACACACACACACACACACACACACACACACAGGTAAGCATATGCATACTCAGAAACAAACAGGACATTGACTAGATAGCGTTTATTGCAAAAGCTACTATAGCACCAGAAACACAGTAGATATTCTTTAAATCTTTCTTGAATCAATGCAGGAATGAATGAATGCAGCCTATTCTGAGTCTCTAGAATTATATACAACATAAGAACATCAAAAAGACAGAGGGAAACTAAAACAGGGATGAGATTTAAAGACATCAATTTCAGGGAAAACACTAAGTCTCATTTTTTATATGTACTTTTTACTCTTTAGCTGACTCTATAGAGCAAAGCAAGTTTGGTTAGGTTGTTTTTTAATTCACCAGCTAAAATGACTAGTTATTTATTTACAAATATGTGGAATTTACCAACTTTGAAATCTTTACAAAAACAAATGTTCACTTCAGAAACCATAGAGATGTTTGCAGTTTCTTTTGTGATCTGATCCTTCTTGGTGGGGAAGATTCAAAAATTTGAGATCTCAGAAAAGAGGGAAAAGGAGAAAAGGCATGCTCTCTCACATTTCCAGTTCAACATCCTTCCTCTTTCTAATGGGAACGTCTGAAACTTTTGAAGTAGGGTAGTTTTGAGGATTACATGAATGTCATCATCAATCACCATCATTATCATCATCATCATTGTAAGCAGTAGCAACAATTGCATCTTTTTTGTTGTTAGTTTGTTTGTTTGTGGAAGGGGTTAGTCAGGGTTGGAGAACCTGTTGCCTTGATGCCACATAGGGCTCCTTAGGTCCTCAAGGGTGACCCTTCGACTGAATCCAAACTTCACAAAACAAATCCTCTTAATAAAATGATTTGTTATGTAAAATTTGGATTCAATCCAAAGACTGCACCCAAAGACCTGGAAGGCCACATGTGGCCTCAAGGCTGCAGTTCCTCCCCCATCCCTAAGGATCTGTGATTTCATCTATGCAAGGAACTTTCAGAATGAATACTCTCTCCCTTGAGGTACATCAGCAACACATCTGTAATTTATAGTTTTAGAGAGTCTCTTAGGGACACTGAAAGTTTAAGTGACTTGTCTGTTACGTGACTTAAGTGACTTGGCTTTTATGTCCCCAGCTATTATGCTGTGGAATCAGGATTTGAATCTGTCTTCCTAAATCTAAGGTTGACTATTCACATGTTATAGTACATACATCATTTAAGTCCATTTTATGAATGAAGAAACTGAGATTTAGAGAGGTGAATTTATTTGCCTAGGCTAACCTTGCTAGGAAGTAATTTGAAACTAGGACTCTTTAAGTCCAGACATCATTGCCAAAACTGAACAGTCATCATTTCTAATATAATTATCATCAATCTGAACCCAGGAATTAACCTTAATTTGATTTTTAAAGTTGCAGAAACATATACTGAAGGTCTAACTTCTATTGTATGTACATTCACTATGTGTTTCAGTGCAACCAATTTCATCATGGAGAATTATACATGTTTTGCTATCAGTACCATGATACTGGTATAAAGGGTTAATTGGGATCCAATTGTAAGCAGCAAATGATAGTGAATAGTTACAAACTAGAGTCAAATTTAGACAAGTTCAGTCAATTGTTTAACCACAAGTGGACTTCTCACCCAAGTTACTCAGGGTGTAGACCCAGGGCATAGTTATACACCCAGTCTCAAAGGCGCATTGGGGAGGAGGGGCTGAGAGTCAAGGGTAAATGAAAGCTAGTTATGAACTTTTCCATCTTTGCTGCTTAGCCTCCAATCCATGAAGTTGGTGTTATTGATGATGATGATTTCAGTTTATACCACAATGCTGAATTGTAATTCTATCCCCCGGTATGAATTGTTTACTCACTATTTCCCCCAATTAGTTGAACCTTTGTTTCCTCCATATTTTTGTTGTTGCTTCAATATTCTGGATAAATAGCTTGCTAGTATAGAGAACTGCTCTTCAGAATTTCTGATAGATTTTTTTCCCTCTTCTCTTATAAATTGATCAATAAAATTTGGAAACATAAAAAGGGCACCAGAGGTGATTAAATATGTGTGTTGTTGGGCTGGTTTTTTCAAGCTATATCTGATTGCTTACTGTTTACATTGAGACAATGCTTTTGTGTTAACTCAACAACTAATGTATTTGCTTGTGTCCTGGGATGGGCAGGTGAGCTCTTAACCATAGAGTTTTATATGGGAAGGATAAAAATATTTAAGTGGCAGCCTGGGATCATGGAAAGGAAACTGCACTAGAAATTTAGAAGGCCTGGCTGTCTATTTTGTCTCTGACCTTGTCTAGTTATATCCAAAATTCTCATGCTTAGCATTATTTAGCATTTACTTTTATTGGAGCTGTGTGTTGGACGAGTTATCTCATTTCTTTGGATCTCAACTTCGTTTACAAAATGGCAAGAAGAACAATTGTATAATCTACTTCACAGAGTTCTTTTGAGGAAAGATTTTGCAAGCAATTAAAGATTTTATAAATATGAATGATTATTTAATGATATTAGAGTGGAAGGGGAACTTGAATATCTTCATTGGATATGCCTATCTTTCCTTTAGAAGTAAATTTACACCTCTGTCCCCCAAACCTACCCCAAACTGTGGAAAATCTGCTCTTTTTCCTCCCCATCATTCTGGCTCATGAAGAATTTGAGTTCCCAGAAGAAAAGTTATATTAAGCCATCAGCCTTTGAAACAATCAAAGATCCATATTCATGACCACATCCTGTCCATCAGTCAGCAAGTCTTCCCTGTTTAGCTCTGCACAAACACATAAGGTGAGGTATAGAAGTATAAGACGACCTAGTCTCCACTATCATAGTCTGGTCAGGGAGAGAAAACCAATTTAGCTCAAATGCCATTTCCTCTATGAACTCTCTCCTGATATATTTAGTAACTGTCCCCCTGCCCCAATAGAATGTGTTTTGCCCTTCTTTAAAAATACACTTAGCATGCATTGTTTTGCAAAAGATATCTCAGTTTTGCACGACATTCACCTAGTCTGATCATAAATTCCAAGAAAGCAGGGATTGTAGGTCTTATTTAGTCTTGTTTCTGCCCTAGGGCTTTGTACAATGGTCTGTATGCAGTAGGTGCCAGATGTCTGTTGAAGTTGAAACTGTTAAATTCAAGTCCTAAATAGTAATTTTCCAACAGTAGTTATTATTGGAGCTTAGAGGAGAAGGATATCATCATTATGACTAGAATGGTCACAGAGGGTTTCTGGAAGAGGTAGGCCTATGCTGGACTTTGAAGCATGGTTGGTACTTGGTGAGGAAAGGAGGAGAAGGGAGGAAGAGAGTACTTTCTTGGATGGGGAGGAGAAAGTGCTGGTAAAATGATTTAAATCTTTGCTTACTGCTTTTCTGCTGGGTAGCAAATAGGGCAGCTAGGTGGTACAGTGGATATAGTGCCAGTCAGGAAGACCTGAGTTGTTTATATGACTTGTTTATACCACTTTTATGAATGTAATCTCCCCCACTAGATTATGAGTTCTTTGAAAGAAAGGAGTATTCTTTTCTCTCTTTCCTTGTATTTTCAGTGTTCTGTGTCTGGAACATAGTAGGTGCACTGGGAAAATGCTCCTTGATTGGTTATTATTATCACAATAAATCTTTGATCTTATTGATATGAAGAAAGCAGTAGAAATTTTGCCACCTCCATGTCTTCTCATCTGGGTTAATTCTTGTCTGCGTCTTCATATAAATTCTCCAAAGAAAATATACCTAATACACTGGAGGTCTTCCTCTAATCATTTAAGTTTTATGACTACTAGGAGAATGTTGATCTGTTCATATCTTTTCTCTTGCTCTTTCTCTGTGAACATACTTTGTCCTCTTTTTCCAACCACACATTCCCTGGATGATAACTTTGATACTATTTTTTATGTGTAAGTCATTGGAGATATGCTATAGCCAACTCATTGCCAAACACATTCATCTCCATTGCTCTTTGCTGGACATACTAATTCAATTTGGAAGCCATTATTTGAATCCATAAAGACTCATTGAGAGAACTGTGGTTTTAGAATAGAATGATTGGATGTGTGCCTGTGTGTGTGTGTATGTGTGTGTGTGTGTGTGTGTGTGTGCTCATTGGGCTCGTATTAGGATTATTAAAAGTGATATACAATTCCTAACTACAATCCAGGTCATTCTCCTATTCAAATTCAGGCTATAACTCATTGACTATCTGCAGGACTTGATCAAAATAAATGTGTTGTTGGACCAATACAATGGGCTTTTGTCATAACTTAGGCAATGACTATTTTTCTTCCAACTAGATTTCCCAGCATAGGTTGTGAGACTAATCTCCTTTGTTGTGGTATGGATTTCATTATGAAGTCCCAATGTTATTTTGGGGGTTTTGTATAATCAGCACAATGTCATCTGCAAATAGCAACATTGGGAAGACCCCACTATGAAGTAAAATCCTTCCACCATTTGGATCTTAAAGAGGGCATTCTTAATTGTGTGGGAAACACCTTTTGCAAGCACAAATATCCTTAGTTTATATCTCACTTGATGTTAGTAATCAAAGAATCACAGAGCAACACATATAATGAAGTTGATGGCAGAATAAGCTGACTTATTATGCTATCTAGGTGACTACCCACCCTATCTACTTGTAAGATCAGCCCACTTAAAGGGCAAATGATTATCAGAGTGAAGATACTTGATGAATGTCAATTTTTGTTTGTTTTGTTCTTTTCCTAAAGCTAATTTGGAAGCTTCTCTTTCATCTATAGAGCCACTGTATTTGAAATCTTCAAACCAAGTCACATGTGCCCAGTGACTGAACAAGTCACTATCATCATCATATCCAGAATGCAATGATGTTCCATGGTACAATTCCTACTGTCTTGTCAACTGAGTTTTATGTGATTCAGTGGATCACATTTTATTGACTCTGTCACATTCTTAACAATTGATTTTCCCATCTATTTTCTTTTCAAGCCCATGACTGGGATTACCCAACTCTTTCAACTTATCATCACTACTCATTTTAGTTCCCATTCTTTATTGGTGTCCTCCAGTTACAGAATACAACATGACCCTCCTCCTGTCCCATTCCTATATTACTCCATCTATCATTCTCTCGATGTTTTATGCATCTTCAATTTGTACCTCTCCCTTAGGTACATTTCCTCTTTCGACCTATGGATATGTGCAGATTTCAGTTCTTTGCAATTTGTCCCTCACCATGTCACTAAAGAGCTCCTTACTGAGAAATCTAATGAATGATCCACTGATGACTCAAACTCAACATATTTCAAATTAATCTTGTCATCTTACCTTTCTATTAATTATGCCACTACCTCCTTAATCATATTGAGATAATTTGAATGACTTCCCCTCCTTTACCTCATAATCCAAATTGAATCTTAAATTCTTCAAATCTTGCTTCCAAAATATTTTTCCATCTTTCCCCTTTTCTCACTATCCTTCTTATTGCCCTTGTTCAGGCTTTTTTTTCCTGCTTAGGTAATTATAAGAACCTCCTAACTGGTCTTTCTGTGTTTATCTTGTTCTAGTTCCAGTCTGTCCTTCAAACTACTCCTGATGCTATTGGTCAACTCTTATCATATCACTTGTCTAGTCAAAAAAATTAATGACCCCCTATTTTCTGACAAATAAAGTATAAACTCCTATTATTGCCATTCAAATCTCTCCACATTTTGGCTCTAGCCTGCTTACCCAGCTCACCTTCATGAGTTTTATCCTACATATCTTTGTAGCCCTAATACTTGGCAGCATCTCATTTTCAGAATGTACTTTTTCAATGTTTACAAAAGAAATGAATGACCTTTTATGGTAGAGATAAAATGAATCTGAAAAACCATGCAAGGGCAAGGTATGAGACCAGCTTAAAAATACAGATCTGAGGACCTTGGGGGATGTTTTAAGGGAAAAAAATGTGATGGAAAATAAATTTAATCTAGAGAATCAGATTTTCTAAGTCAAGATGTGAAACACTAGAGAGCAGGAAACATTGGAGAGCAGGGTCAGGGGAAGCCCCAGAGTCTAGAATTGCAGACTCAAATAGAGTAGGGATATGAAGGTGCCTACCAAACAGGCTAAAATGCTCAAACATTTCAAATAACTAACTGTACAAGGAATGTTTCCTTTCTTCTCTTAAATATTAGTTCATGATAACTCTTATGTATACAATCCATTCACTTTCTGGTCACTGTTTCTCTGGCTTTAGGTTCCTTTAAGAAAGAAGCCACAAAACAAAATTCACAGATTTATTATTTATGAATTATTTATCATCATCATTACTATTAGCTCACATAATTCCAGCCATGTTGTTCATATGCTTTCACTTTCTGCTTGAGTCATATAAAACTCAGCTGACAAAACAGTAGCAGGCATACCATGGGGAATTATTCCATGCTGGATATGGTTATTATAGTTAGGTTATACCTCTTACTCCTGTGATTCTGAGCATGTGACTTGGCTTGGAGATTGAAAATGCAAAAACTCTACAAGAAACAAGTCTCCAAAGGAGCTGTATGAAAGAAGAAACCATCACCACTCAGAAACCATCTCTACGGTGGTAATTGTTGCTATGTTGTCAGGATTGATCTTACATATAGTTTGGGTGGGTAGACCTCTAGGTTTTATGATATGAGAAGGCCAGAAAAGGGCTTCCTCCAAATATATCCCCTTATAGATGATTCAAATATGATTTTATTTATATTAGTGATTCATTCTCATGAGTGAAACACTGACTTATCTAAACATTTTTAAACATGAAAATTTACCTAAGAATGACTTATTCCTTAACAACTGAGAGCAAATGATTTCATAATCTTTCTTTCCTCTGTCCCACAGTGAATGGTGGCTCACTCAGAGGGAAAGAGAGAAGGGTAGAAAAATTGTAGGTGAAGGGATATTGATGACCAGCCTCCCCTATTTCTCCATTTGGTTGATGGTCAAACTGGGTCTCTATTGCAGCCTCTTGGTCTTTATAAGCCTATCAATTTCTGTTCCATTCTCTATGTCTGAGAACATATTCATTAGTTTAAAGAGAAATATACATATCCCTGCCTAATATTTGAAATTTTATTTTATTTTATCTGTATTTCCATCCAAGAAGGGTCTCTAGTCAAAGATACCCTTGTGGGACAACAATAATCCCCAAAGCTGAGTCTTTTATGGTAGTTAAATGGTATTTTTAAAAAATCCATATTGAGAGTTGAACTTTTATGAACTGAGAAAAATGACTATAAGAACATCAAAGTTACTATGCAAAGAAGGCAAGAGTTTTTCCCTTTCCCTCTCCCCTCTTTTGTGATTTCTTTTTTTCTACTCATTTTCATTTTAGTCTCATTTTCACAGATATACTGATAGTCTGGTAGAGGATAATAGTATCTCTTAGCTTGTTACCCTCTACTAACAGGTCAGTCCCCCCTCTCCCATTTACCTGAAGTTGGTCCTGTGCTCATTCAATAGGAAGTTTGTACTTATATTCTCTATATTCTGTCTTCAGGAGAATGTGGAACTGAGGGCCTCAAACCCTTCTAGAGGTGACTAAGTCTCCTGAAATTGGGTTTTTCTAACCTGGTCATTCTGGCTATAGACTCTAAAATTGCCTTATTCTCCACTTTACATACAAGGGCCCATATAGAGGGCCTGTAGGCAGAGGATCAGAGTACAGAATGATGGGTTTGGAGTCAGCAACATCTAAGTTTCAATCTTCCCTCAGATGCTTGCTGTGTTATGCTGGCTAAGTTATCTTACATCTGTCAGCCTCAGTTTCCTCATCTGTAAAAGAGCACCTACCTCTCAGAGTTGTTTTGGGTCAAATGAGATAGATAATATTTCCAAAGCACTTAGCCAATGGTAAAGCACTATGTGAATGCTACCTGTCATTATGAATACATCCATTGCTATCAAGTGAGATTCTGGTGAGGGTCTTCAGAAAGTCAACTGGGCTCAGAGTCTGGGATCTTTGATCTGAGAGTCGAGTCTTAGAGGATAATAAATAAGGGTGCTGTTAGAGTCTCAGGGGTTAATGTGGGAAAAGCTGCTCACACACACACACACACACACACACACACACACACACACACACACACACAATCCGTGTAGAGTGGGAAATTAGTCAGCAGAGGCCTGACAAAGTGCTTCCTACACATGCTGTTCTGTCAGGCTGCCTAGCTTCTTCAGCTTCAGAGGTAATTACATGGATTTTCTGTCTTGTACTTGCAAAAACACAGCCCAGCACTCCGTTGCTGCCTGCTCGTAGCTGACGCCTTCGGGGCTCCAGCAGGCAGTAGGCTGCTGGAGAATGTTTACACATTTTCTTTTAAGAATTTAAACCCTGAGAAGCTGCTGCCTTGGGGAAAGGGAGAGGGTCTTGGGGAGATTGAGGGAGGTAAAAGGAAAGCAGAGTAAAGTCTTGGAAAACCATGCAAAGCTCTCTTTAGCAAGAAGACAGAGAGGAGCAGTGCAGTGTTTGCCTTCTGAAATACACTAACTTTGTCTAACAGTGGGAAACCACCAGCTTTCACCATTTGAATGAGTTTGGGCTTTTCCCCTCCTTCATTAATCAAGATGATTAATTGGATGATAGTCTCCATCTTGCTCTCAAACACTCAATCAATATGTGAACACTTATTGAGTGTCTATTATGTGCCAGGTGCTATAGGAGATACAAAGTGGTAAAAGACACTCCTCAGCCTGGAGAAGCTTGATTTGGAAATAGGGAGAAGGCTTTCATGAACTGAAAAACTAAAAATACAAGAGAATATTTGATAAGCACCAACAAAGAACTAACGCATGTTAAACTGCCTACCATTAGATTGATGCATTTAGTCAAGCCAGAGTTCATAGGAAATCAAATCCCAAGGCATTAAACTTAATTCAACACACATTTATTAAGCATTAAGTATATATGCAAGGACCTGTCATAGGTACTGAAAGAATAAATTGAAAAATATTCACTACCCTCAATGTTCTTACAATTCTACTCAGATAATTTGAAGAGTAACAATAAGGAAATTCTTCCCATGGGGGTGATATATGGAATGATCTTTGAAGGAAGCTGAGAATTCTAAGTAGTTTTGGGGTGAGGAGGAAACACATTCTAGGCTTAGCAGATAGCCTGGGGAAAATCATGGAGGCAGAAGATGAAATTTCAGGTTAGGAGAACAGTGAGTAGGTCAGTTTGATGGAGACACAGAGATCATAAAAGAGAATATCGCTTAATACATCTGAAAAAAAAAAGTAGGCTGGAGTGAGGACTTTGACAAGCTGGGGAGTTTTTATTTCATCCTTGAGACAATAAAGGGCCATTCAAGATTGTTGAGTATGAGAGTAATATTTTCAGACTGGTGCTGTAGGAAGATTATCTAGATAGACACTAAAAAGAGTCCAAAAGTCCTGGTCTAAAACTGAGCAAGTCTACAAGGACCTGTTATGAAGTGGAATGAATGTTCACAAAACCAAAAACCAGTATCGTTATGTGATAGCAGTATGTAAACAAATCCTTGCTCAGTTCTGTTGGCATTGGCATTGTGTTGGTTCAGACAGGACACAAAGTATTTTAAAAGTTCATATGATGAAGAGTTATTTCAGAAGAAAGGTAAAAACCTCTCTCATGATACACATGCTTAACCTTAACCTTCATTTTATAGGATTTTCTTTATCTAGACCTTCCTCTATGTTGAAGATGATCTTAAGGCCAATCTCCCCAAAAAAGTGTGAAATAATTAGTTTGTTATTCTCACATTACCATCTTCCTTCTTTCTCTTCTGTATTCTTCTCCCAAGCCCATTTGCCCTTCTTTCTCTGTTCATCTTTGTTCAATTTTGAAAATTCCCCATGCCTCTATGCTGTGGCAGTGACTTAGAAAAGTACATAGCTTGGCAGCAAGAGAGAAAATTGGTGGGAATTCAAGTAGATGTATGGAGGCAGAGTATACTTCATTTGATACCATGTAGACAACTAATTTTGGACAAGTCTGATTCAGTGTATGGGAGGTTTTGGAGATACTTTGGAGATACACTTGAACTTAAATCAATAAACTAATTAGCATTCATTAAACATTTGCTGTCTAATAGGGATTGACTGAGGTGCTAGAGGGGCAGGGGGAAGAGAAAGAGAGAGACAGACCGACAGAGACACTGAGAGAGTTTCAGAAACAGAAAATCCCTACTCTTAAATCAGAAGACTTGGAGATCACTCTCAACTCTTCCACATATTTAACTATGCCATGAGAGGTACAGTTAATAACCTCTGAACCAGTTTCCATATCTCAAAAACAGGAATTGTAAGGCTTAAGCACTCCTCATCACAGTGTGACTGTGAAGAAAGCACTTTGAACACTGCAAAGTGGCATAGAAATGAGAATTGTTATTATTATAGATGAGGGATATTTCAAAGACAACTTGTGGTGAAGAGAAAATAAGAATTCTTTCTATATCCAGGCTTCTAGGAGCTTATTTGTTCAGGAGTTATACCTAAAAGAGAACTCTTAAAAGGTTCTCACTAAGTGAATTTCTGGCTTGACACAATGATTGGAAAGTCTTACAAACATTACTTGGCTGGGCGGCTCCTTTAATTTGACAAAAGGTGGTTTGCTGTTGTCCTCAGAGAGAAGAAACAAGCTGTACATCTTGCTGTAGCTGCCTGTGAGTCAGAAATAGGATGAACAAATACAAAAGCAAATGATCGTCTTACTGGACAGCTCCTTCAATAGGTCAATGACTGAAACAAGCTAATGGTACAAGAGCTTGGAGTCACACTCTTAGAAAAAGTCATTTGATTCCCAGGAAAAGACCCTGTTTGAAGGCTCATTGGAATTGTGCATACACTTTAGGGCTGAAAGGAACTCTGAAGTGCAAATCTCTCATTTCAAATGTGAAGAAACTAATGCTGCAAACTAGGAAGTAATTCAACAATTTCACAAGTAGCAGAGACAGAATCTGACCACGGTCTTCCTAATGCAGATCCAGTGCTCTCTCCATTAAACCATAATTACTTCATCCAGATAGAAAATACTAGAAGAAATCAAAAAGGAACAAAGGCAAGAACCTGGACTTATGTGTTCCCAAATAAAATGCAGTGCCTTACTACCTAGATATAGGAAATAGATTGGAGCTTTCCCTCACTACTACCAGTTTTAGGATCCAAGGGTTCCACAAACATCTAGGGAGAACAAACAAATAAACCTTTTAAAAACTCCTTTAAACAAATTAATCATGATTTTTTTTTTTTTGAGACATGGGGAGGGATGGCTAAGTAAGTGGCAAAGATTTTAGAATATGAAGAAATATGTTGGAGACAGCTCTGTCTTCATGCTAATGAACTGACTTGAAAAGAGAGATGGGTGTGGAAGAAAATAGGGTTAAAGCATAGCGTAAGATAGCTTCCTTATTTATCTATTATTGTAAGCTAATACATGTGCTAAGTTGCTTGGACACTGCAGGAGAAGCACAAGTGCTTTTAGTAACTAATCTGGTGTCCAGGCATCCAGTTCAGTGTATGTCTTTCATGTACAGAATTCCACTTTATGTTAGACTCCATAGCCACATTATAATGTTTGCCTTTTGAGAAATAATTAAAGTAAAGTTCAATCTGTGAAATGAATTGAAGAAACAAAGATAATATTATGCATGGGTAAAAATGGTGGTGATCTACGTGGCATAATTTGAGGGGTTCTGGGAAGATGCACTTTCTTCTAAACATGTCTCACACTGTCTGAAATACTACCATTACATTCATTTCTTTGCTCTGAAGGCTTTTGGGGCCTCCCAGAGTTTCTCATTAAAAAATAAATACCCCTGGGAGGGATAACAGAATAAGTCTTTATCAGTTAATAGCTTAGTGGGGATTAGGGCTGGCAACAATTAGGGAGTAACAATTAGAATGTGTGTACTGGGAAGTTCTAGTCCTATCTTTGAAACCAACAAAATGACTTTAGACAAGTCTTATAACCTTTCTGGAGTTCAGTATCCTTATCTGTTGAATAAGGGATTCTAGCTCAAATATTTTAGGATGCCATTTTTATTTAAAAGACAATTAGGGCATGAAGGAAAGAAAATGGAATAGAAAAAGTCTATTTTTGCTGAGCTCTCTCAACTTACCCCTTCCACAACAACCTAAAAATGATACCAAACCAAATTATGAGCAAAGAAGTCAAAAAATGTCATAGTGAATCATTTTTGCAGCTCAGGGAAGCTTAGGAAAACAGAAAGAACAGATTGTTATAGAGAATGGTCAAAAGTGAGGTATAACAGAAGAGCAGGAATTGGTGCCATCTGACACTTCTGTCAACCCTTGCCCAGTACAGGGTAATGGTTCTAGGACAGAGTAGAAGGGTCACTGCCTGAGAAAGGGCCAGCGCAAAAACTGGGAGGGCAGTGTCTATGAATCATACCACACTGGAAGCACAAAAATCTTAGAGACCCTCACACTAAAGTGTAAAAGGAACAGAAAGATAGAAAAGACAGAAGCTCAGGCTAGAATCCCACTTCATCCACAGAGGTGACTAGAGTACAACACTAACATACAATTCATAATCAAGAAATAGGCTCAAAAAATGAGCAAACAGCAAAAAAGGAACTTGACCATATAAATCTGCTATGGTGACAGAGAAGAAAATCTCAGAACAAGATACACATCTTTAAGCAAAGTGTTAAAGAAAAAAAAAACTGCAGATTGAACACAAGCCCAACAAGGATTCCTGGAAGAGCTAAAGAAAGCCATTAAAAAGGAACAAAGAAAAAAAATTAAAATCATATGACAGCAGTAAAGGGGCAGAACAAGAGAACTATGACAAAAAATATGAAAAAAAAATTAACAGCTTAGTAAAAAAGACATAAAAATACTAAGTTAAAAAAAATTCTTAAAAATTAGAATAGGCAAAATTGCAAAAAATCTCATTGAAGAAAATAACTCTTTAAAAATTAGAATTGGTCAAGTGGAAGCTGATGACTTCATGAGACATCAAGAAGAAAAAAAAAACAAAGCCAATAGACTAAAAGAGTAGAAGTACATAAGAACTATCTCAAAGGATAAATAGCTTACCTGGAAAACAGCTCCAGGAGAGATGATTAAAGAAGTATTACAATACTGGAAAGCCATGATTTAAAAAAAAAAAAAGGGGGGGGCAGAGCCAAGATGGCAGAGTAGAAAGATGCACATACACATAGCTCCGAACCCACAACCCATAGAACATCTACAGAAAAGTAACTCATGGCGAATTCTGCACCCAGAGGCCACAGAACATTGGAGTGAGGGAGATTTCTGTTCCAGAGAGACCTATAAACCTCTCGCAAAATGTCCTTCACACCGTGGACTGGGCGCAGGGACTGGGAGCTGAGTACAGCCCTGCTGCGGCCGCAGCACCGAGAGGAAAAGATCCGAGCAGGCTTCAAGGATGGGATCTCCAGCAGCCACGCAGGTCCCTCCACCCACAGGTGACGGGGGTTGGTGAGAGGGTCTCTTTGGAGGGTCGAGAGGGGAGTGGGGTGCCCCCATAACTCGGGCCCCCACGGGAGGCAACGGCGGAGATGGGAGCAGACCAGGGCTCCCCAAGCAGGCAGGAGCCTGGATCCATTGTTGAAGGTCTCTGCATAAACCCCTTGAGGGAACTGAGCCCATGAGGCGGCCCTGCCCCAACCTGAGCACTGGAATTTAATCACACACGGAATAGCAGCCCTGCCCCCACCCAAAGCCCTGAGGCTGGCAAGCAGCATTTGAATCTCAAACCCGAAGCACTGGCTGGGAGGATCTGGAGGCCAAGTGGGTGTGAAGAGAATATTCAGAAGTCAAATCACTGGCTGGGAAAATGCCCAGAAAAGGGAAAAGAAATAAGACTATAGAAGGTTACTTTCTTGAGGAACAGGCATCTCCTCCCTTCCCTTCTGATGAGGAAGAACAATGCTTACTATCAGGCAAAGACACAGAAGTTAAGGCCTCTATATCCCAGCCCACTCAGTGGGCTCAGGCCATAGAAGGGCTCATAGAAAATCAAGTTAGAGAGGTGGAAGAAAAGCTGGGAAGAGAAATGAGAGACATGAAGTCAAAGCATGAACAGCAAATCAGCTCCCTGCTAAAGGAGACCCAAAAAAATATTGAAGAAAATAACACCTTGAAAACTAGCCTAATTCAATTGGCAAAAGAGATTCAAAAAGCCAATGAGGAGAAGAATGCTTTCAAAAGCAGAATTAGCCCGATGAAAAAGGAGATTCAAAAGCTCACTGAAGAAAATAGTTCTTTCAAAATTAGAATGGCACAGATGGAGGCTAAGGACTTTATGAGAAAGCAAGAAATCACAGAACAAAGCCAGAAGAATGGAAAAATGGAAGATAATGTGAAATATCTCATTGGAAAAACAACTGACCTGGAGAATAGATCCAGGAGAGACAATTTAAAAATTATGGGCCTACCTGAAAGCCATGATCAAAAAAAGAGCCTAGACATCATCTTTCATGAAATAATCAAGGAAAACTGCCCTGAGATTCTAGAACCAGAGGACAAAATAAGTATTCAAGGAATCCACAGATCACCTTCTGAAAGAGATCCAAAAAGAGAAACTCCTAGGAATATTGTGGCCAAATTCCAGAGTTCCCAGATCAAGGAGAAAATATTGCAAGCAGCTAGAAAGAAACAATTCAAGTATTGTGGAAATAAAAAAAAAAAGGCCTATACATCATATTTCAAGAAATTATTAAGGAAAACTATCCTGATATTTTTGAACAATATGGTAAAATAAAAATCAAAAGGATCCACCAATCAATCTCCTAAAAGAGATTCCAAAATGAAAACTCTCAGGAATATTGTAGCCAAAGTCCTAAGGTCCCAGGTCAAGGAAGAAATACCGCAGCCTGTCAGAAACAAATAATTCAAATATTGTATGGCATGATCACACAAGTTTTAGCAGCTACCACCATAAAGAAGCAGAGGGTTAGGAATATTGTATTCCAGAAGAAAATCAAATTAAATTAAGAAAAACCCACCTAGGAAAACTGAGTGTAATTCAGGAGAAAAAAAAATGGATATTTAATGAAATAGAGGACTTTCTTTACTGAAAAAAAGAAAAAAAAGCAGTTGAATAGAAAATTTTATACTTAAACACTGACCCAAGAAAAGCATAAAAAAGTAAATTTAAGTGAGAAATCATGAGCAGTTTAACAAGATTAAACTGATTAAACAAAATTAAAAGATTAAAGATAACATATATAACCCCTAAGAACTTAAAAAAAATAGTATAGAAGGAATCTATTTAGACATAGGTCATAGGTATGAGTCTACTATGTTGGGATAATCTCCAAAGAGAAATGGAAGGGTGAGAAATAGGAATTCACCAGAAGAAGGGGGAAGGGAGAGGAAGAATGGGGAAAATCATCTCACATAGATGAAACCCTCAAGGAAGGTTCTATACAGTAAAGAGGGAAATAGAGGAGGGGAATGGACAATGCTTGAACCTCATTCTAATCCAAACTGGTTCGAGAAGAGAAGAATATACATACACATAGAAGGGTATAGAATTGATTGTACCCAGTAGAAAAGTAGGAGGGAGAAGTACTGGGAGAAAAAGGGAGGAGGAACTATAGGGAGAATAAATTTAGGGTGTGATAGTAAGAAGCAGAAGAAACTCTGGGAGAAGGACCAGAGCAAAAAATAGGATAAATATGAGAGTTGGATGGAAGGAAATACACACTCAGCAATTATAAATGTATTTACAAATTGTATAAAATCACCCTTAAAAAGGAAAAGGAAAACAAAATGGATCAGAAATTGATAAATATATTATTTACAAGAAACATATGCAAAGCAATAATCACAAAATACTTGTAAAGTTAAAATAAGGGGCTAGAGTAGAGTCTACTATGCATGAACTGAAGTTAAAAAAAAGAGGCAAGGTAGAAGTTAGTATCTCTGACAAAAATCAAAGCAAAACTAAACCTAATTAAAAGAGATGATTAGAAGTCAATTCCTTCTCCAAAAAAGGCTGTATAGACAGTGGATTAGTATCAATACTGAACATATATGCATAAAATGGTATAGAATCTAGATTATTAAAAGGAATGTTAAATGGAAGAAATAGACAATAAAAATATACTAGTGGAGAAGCATAATTTGCCCATCCTGGACCTAGACAAATCTAATCATAAAGTAAAGGAAGAAGTTAAGGAAATGAATATTTTTTAAAAGTTAAATATGATAGGCTTCTGGAGACTATTGAATAAGAATCGAAAGAAATATACCTTTTTCTCAGCTGTTCATAGCATCAAAATATGGCAATGTTTTAGGGAATAGACCTTAAAAACAGATGAAGAAAAGCAAAAATATTAAATACATCTTTTTCTGATCATAAATTGATTTAAAAAATAAAGAACCTTGAACCATACATTAAGATTAATTGGAAACAAAATGACCAAATTCTAAATAATGAGTGTGCCAAAGAAGAAACCATGGACACAACGATTTCATGAAAGAAAATGACAACAATGAGCAACATGATATAATATGTGGAATGGAGCCAAACCAGTGCCAAGGGAAGAATTTGTATCTCTAAATGTTTGCATTAATAACAGAGAGAAAGAGCAGATCAACACATTGGACATAAACTAAAAAAAACAAAAAAAAACAAAAAAAAAACACTAGATAAATAACAAATATAAAAGAAATAAATATCTAGAAATCCAGAAAATTGAAGGAGATATTAATAAAATTCAAAATAAAAAAATATAAACTAATAGGTGGTTTTATTTTTTTATTTTTAATATAATTTATTCATTTTCAGTTTTCAACATTCGTTTCCACAAGATTTGAATTCCAAATTTCCTCCCCATCTCTCCCTTCCTCGCACCCAAGGACAGTGTGTACCCCAGCTACCCTTTTCCCCAGTCTGCTCGCCCTTCTATCACCACCCCCCTACCATCCTCTTCCCCTCTATTTTCTTGTAGGGCAAGATAGATTTCTATACCCCATTGCCTGTACAACTATTTTCTCAATTGCACATAAAAATAATTTTTAACATTCATTTTTAAAGTTTTGAGTTCCACATTCTCTCCCTTCCTTCCTCCCCATCCACCCTCATTGGGAAAGAAAGTGATTTGCTATAGGTCATGGCATGTGTAGCCTTGCAAAACACTTCCATAATAGTCATGTTCCAAAAGACTAACCACATTTCCCTCTATCTTGTCCTGCCCTCCATTTATTCCATTCTTTCTCCTGACTTGTTCCCCTACAATAGTGTTTGCTTCTGATTACCCCTTCCTCCAGTCTTCCATCCCTTCTATTATTGTCTCTCTCCTATAACCTTCCCCCTGCCTTCTGCAGGGTAAGATAGATTTCCAAACCCAAATTCAATTGGGTTTCAGTTTCAACATTCAAGTGTGTTATTCCCTCCTTAAGCCAAATCCAGTGAGAGTAAGGCTCACTTATAATCTCTCACTTCCCCCCTCTTCCCCTCCATTGTAAAAGCTCTTTCTTGTCTCTTTTATATGAGATGCTTTACTATACTCTACCTCCCTCTTTCTCTTTCTCCCATTACATTCCTCTCAATACTTAAGTTTACTTTTTAGGTATCCTCCCTTCATATTCAGCTCACCATGTACCCTCTATCTATATCTTTATCTATATATACACAAACACACATATAATTATGCACATACATATATACACATATACACATATACATACATACATATATACACATACACAATTACATAGACATACAAATGCACATATACATGTATAATGTACACACTGCACACACACACACACACACACACACACACACACACACACACACACACATATATATATATATAAAACCTCTAACTGCTATAATACTGAGAAAGATGTCATGAGTTACAAATATCATCTTTCCGTGTAGGAATGTAAACAGTTCAACTTTAATGAGTCCCATATGGTTTCTCTTTCCTATTTACCTTTTCATGTTTCTCTTGATTCTTGTATTTGAAAATTAAATTTTCTATTCAGCTCTGGTCTTTTCAACAGGAATGCTTGGAAGTCTTCTATTTCATTGAAATTCCATTTTCTTCCCTGAAGTATTATACTTAGTTTTTCTGGATAGTTGATTCTTGGTTTTAATCCTATCTCCTTTGATATCTGGAATATCATATTCCCAGGCCTTTGATCCCTTAGTATAGAAGATGCTAAATCTTGAGTTACCCTGAATTTCTTTCCACAATACTTGAATAGTTTTGTTTTTTTTTTCTGATTACTTATAATATTTTCTTCTTGACCAGGGAACTCTAGAATTTGGCTACAATATTCCTAGGAGTTTTCCTTTGGGAATCTCTTTCAGGAGGTGATTGGTGGATTCTTTCCATTTCTATTTTACCCTCTGGTTCTAGAATATCAACACAGTTTTCCTTGATAATTTCTTGAAAAATGATGTCTAGGCTCTTTCTTTTATCATGGTTTTTGGGAAATCCAATAATTTTTAAATTACCTCTCCTGGATCTATTTTTTGGGTCAGTTGTTTTTTGAATAAGATTTCACATCATCTTCTATTTTTTTCATTCTTTTGATTTTGTTTTTAATTTCTTAATTTCTCATACAATCCTTAGCTTCCATTTGCTCCATTCTAATTTTAAGGAATTATTTTCTTCAGTGAGCTTTTGTACTTCATTTTCCATTTGGTCAATTCTTCTTTTCAAGGCATTCTTCTCCTCATTGGCTCTTTGGACTTCTTTTGCCACTTGGGTTAGTCTATTTTTGAGGATGTTATTTTCTTCAGAATTTTTTGGGATCTCCTTTAGTAAGCTATTGATTCTTTTTTAATGATTTTCTTGCATTGCTCTCACTTCTCTACCCAATTTTTCCTCTACTTCTCTTACCTGCTTTTCAAAATCCTTTTTGAGTTCTTCCTTGGTCTGAGACCATTTAATATTTTCCTTGGAGGCTTTGGATAGAGAAGCCTTAACCTTGTTGCCTTCCTCTTGTTGATATTCCTTGTTGAAAGAAAATACCTTTTCATCAAGAAAGTAACCTTCTACAGTCTTGTTTTTCCCTGCTTTTGGTCATTTTCCCAGCCAATTACTTGACCTCTGAGCTCCTTGTTAAGTGGAAAGTGCACTGCCCCAAGTTTCAGTGGTTTTGTGCGCCTGCTTTCAGAGATGTCTCCAGGGACTTATAAATTCTCAGCTCCTCCAAAGTAATATGATCAAAGGAGAGGTGTTTAGTTCTCTCTAGGCCTGCACTCTGGTCTGTGAGCAATCACAAGCACTCTTTTCTACCCTGGTTCTGCGAGTAGGCTTCCTTCTCCACCAGACATCACCACTTCCTCCATACCAGTGTTCCTCCTTGGCCTAGGGCTGCCACTCAGGATTGAGACTAAGATCAGGCACTCAGCTCTCTTATTGTCTATAAGCTGAGAGATCTAGAAGCAGCCGGCCACTGCAGCAGTAGCTGCCACTGCCCTGGGGCTGAGGCAGGACCAAATTCTAGGTGAGAGAGCTTTCCCACTGACCTTTGAAGCTATCTTTGGCATTTGTGGGTTAAGAAGTTTATAAACCACTGTGTAGTGATTCGGCATGCTGAGGCCTTCTCTAGTCCCGTCTGTGCTGTGCACCATGCTTAATTCCAAGCCAGTGGCAATAGACCCCTCCTGTCGGCCTTCCAGATTGTCTTGGGCTGGAAATGTGTTTCACCCTGTTATTTGTGGCTTCTGCTGCTCTAGAATTTGCTCAGTCATTTGTTACAGGTATTTTGAGGGGTTTGGGTGAAGAGCTCAGGCAAGTCCCTGTTTCTACCCTGCCATCTTGGCTCTGTCCCCCCAGGGGGTGGTTTTATGAAAAAAAATAATAAATTAACCATTGACAAACAATTTGATTTAAGGAAAAAAAGAATAAAATTAAATTGCTAGTATCAAAAACGAAAAGTGTGAATGCGCAACTAATGAAGATGAAACAGAAGTAATTATTCTTTCTTTGACTGCACCAATCTTTGTTAATCACTGAACTACATTACATAATACATGCACCATGATCTTGGCAATATGCTATTTGAATTAACCCTTAAATGTAGGGAACACCAGTCATTTCATCCATAAGTATTTTTTAATGTCTTAATGTATGCCAGTCACTGCACTAAGCACTGGGGATACAAACTTAAAAACATAGACTCCCTGCTCTAAAGGAGCTTATATGCTATATCTGTCTTATGGCTTATATCGCCTGTCACCAGAGATTAGCACAGTATCCTCTACACAAGATGATGTGGAAAGTGTTTTCCAATGAAAAATGTAGAAAGTTGAAGATTATGACATAAAGGCCAATGTCTCCTGACTCTCCCTTCCAAACAAGTTTCAAATAAAACATCAAACAGAGTTCTGGAGCTGCATAGCCAATAAAAGGCCAGGGTGAGACATTTTTCCAATTCAAGACAATTTAGGAAGTCAGCAGCTATACAAGAATTGGGCCAAGCCAGAAGCACATGCAGCCACAATGTCAGTGGTAGACCTTGAAAGTGGTGAGAGTGGCATCAACAGCTTCAGGAATTCTTAGCCCAGAAACAGTATAAAGGTCATACAACTGGTCAGAAAGAGATTGCCAAGGGATGGGAGCTGACCCTGGGTGCTGGACTGGGTGGTAATCAGCAACTCCATTGTCCATATGCAGTTAGGCGTCAAAATTCTAGGGTAGAGAGGAGTGCTTATGGTCAGTCACAAGGGAACAAGGGCCCTGGTTATAGCAAAGAGTAACACTAGTACTTACTAGTACTAGTACTAGCTATGAGGGAGCAGAGAATCTGATCAGTCTCAGGGCTAGGAGGAATGGTTGTGGCTGCAGGGCACCAGGGGCCCTGGTCACAGTTTCAATGTTCTTCTTGAATAAATACCAGAGTACAGACCAGAAAAACAGTGACTGCACCTCTTCCAGGACTATACCACCTTGGAAGCACTGAAAATGTGCAGAACCCCAGAACTAGCGCTGAAAACAGCAGAGCAAAAAAAAAGAAAAATCTGAAGCTTAGGATAATGTCTCCCCACCCCAAAATAAGCAGAGCCCAACTTGAACATAAAGTTCAAAATCAGGAAATAACATGAAAAAAATGAGCAAGAAACAAAAACAAAAGAACTTGACCATTACAAAGCTTCTGTGGTAACTGGGAAGATCAAGACGCAAACTCAGAAGAAGAAAACAATGCAAAAACAGCTATAAACAAAGCCTCTAAGAATAAAAATTTAAAAGTGCAAATTGCACATAAGCCCAACAAGAATTCCAGGAAGAACTGAAGGAAGAGATGAATGGTAAAGGAAAGCTTGGTAAAAGAAATGAGAGTGATGCATGAAAATTATGAAAAAAGTGTTAACAGCTTGGTAGAAGTGGAATAAAAAATGTTCAAGGAATTAATACCTTAAAGAACAAAATTGGCCTAATAGTAAAAGAGGTACATAAATTAACTGAAGAAAATAATTCCTTAAAAATTAGAATTGGTGGAAGCTAATGATTCCATGAGAAATCAAGAACCAATAAAGTAAAATAAATGAAAAAAAAAGGAAAATTTGAAATATCTCATTGGAAAAGAAAATTGACCTAGAAAATAGGTCAAGCAGAGATAATTTAAGAACTGTTGGACTACATGAAAGTCAGGATCAAAATTCATATTTGAAGGATCCCATTTAAAGAAACTATAAAGAAAAACTGTTCCCAATATCTTAGATTCAGAAGATAAACTAGAAATTGAAAGAATCTCCTGAAAAAGACCCCAGAATAGAAGCTCCCAGGAATTTTATAACCAAATTCCAGAACTCCTAGATCAAGAAGAAGGTATCACAAGTAGACAAAAAGTAACAACATACACATTCACAAATATCTCATTTTTTGTGACTTCATTAACTTTCATATCATAGAATCCCTTCTTGAATTTGAAAAATAAATAGAAGTGGACCCGAGAGCGTAAATTTCCCAACAACAAATACATATGTCATTTTTAGGTACATCTCACTATAAGGCAATATCCATCATCTCAATAGATTTTGACCACCAAGGCATCTTATGAGTAGTCAAGTAGAATTTCCTAATTTTGCAAACGAGAAAACAAGTTCCTTTGCTCCTGCTATCAATGTTTCGTTTGGGCAGCAAGGTGTTTTGGGAAGATCTGCATTATGATAATGTTAATTGACACTTCAAAGGCATAGTCTCCTCTTCCTTCTTTCCCATCCTCCTCAAATAAAACTACTTAAATTTCATTTCAGTTCTGAAATTGCAAAAACCTGGTGAGCCAAATTGGTTGTGCAAAATATTTTATTTGCAAACTTGAAACAAGACATCTTAACTAAAAGGGAATAGTTTTGTTTTTTTTTTTTAATTTATATATATATACATACCTATATTTAAATGAAAGCTTCTCTGGGACATCTTTCATTTCACGGGGGAGTTTGTTGCATATAACTGCAAGTCATGTTTTAAGACAAAGGAAATTTTTCATAACACAGTTTTAAGAGATTTATCTTCTCTGGAAAAAAACAATTCTCTTTCTATTCTAGTTTCATGTACTATTACTTCCATTTGTTACTGAAAAATGGAAAAAGATATCTTATATCTAAAAAAACATTGATTTCAATGCATTTTCAACTCAAATAAACAGTCTTCACTCAACAATAAAATTCATATGAGAAATAGGAGTGACATATTTTTTTCCTTTTCCCTCTTTTTATTTATATACCCACAATCAGACCCACCATAACACTATCTAAACAACTGTGCGTGTTAACAAACAAACATAGATCAATAGCTATAATTTGACACACATGCACCGTTTTCTATGAAAACATCAATAGTCTAAAAGCTGAGTGGGCATAGCTGGGGAAAAATATGCTCTGCAGACACAATGTTGGCAGAAGATTAAATAACCAGATGTCAGAGAGGAAAAAAAAATTCAATGAAACTGAATGCATATTGGAAATGTACAGGTATTCTGTTGAGCTAAACTGTTCAGGATTAATAATAAGAAAATTATCTTCTACTTGCAGTCATTCAATTACTTTGTGTGCAAATATTTTGGATTGAATGTCTCCTATTCAAATATATTACTATCTGCCTAAGGAGAGCTGTTGGGAGTCAAGGAAAATTCAGGATATGAGTTGCACAATGCAGTCAAATCTGAAAACAATATCTTAAGTTGCTATATAGCCTTTCATAAGTGAAACCACAGATGACTCATGTCATTCAAAGTTATAGCCCTGTGATGGAGCAATGAAAAGGGAATATATAACTTAGTAATGGGCCCAGGCAGCTGAGAGCAGCAAAGTTTATGTAGAGCATTTGATTGAAAATAGATGAAATTCAAGAGTGTGTCAACTTACCCAGTACCACCACACACCAAAAAAGCAAATAAGCCATTTGCTGTTTTACTAGAGTGTGATTCAGATGCCAACAGGGCAATGCAGCAGGGACTAGGATGGTACACCATTTATTATTGTTATTTTCTAATGCTATAGTATTGAATAATGCTTTGTAAATGCACTCAGTGGAACACAACTGATTTTATCCTTAGCAAACAAATACATATAATGCTTATTTTCATGTATCCCCTATAGAACTGCCTTTCAAAGAATAACTTTTGGTTACTCAGACAGGTCAAATAGTAAATACTAGCAACCATAGGAGGACGGGTCTGAGTACTTTGAAATCTTTCCTTATTAGGCATCGTTTTGGATATACAGAATGGTTGGAAGCCTAGAAGGCACTATGTTTATACTAAAGGTGGACTTGAACAAAATGAAAAATGGCATGGGAGTCCTTCCTCTACTTTCACAGGAATAGCTCTTACCCTCCTGGTTACCTGAAAGCTCTCCAGGTGTTCATCTCATGTTGTCATTCTGCAGTTTCCTTTGAACTGAGAGACTTGAGGAAGTTATTTCACCTTTCTGTCTCTCAGTTTCCTCATCTGCAAAACGAGGGTTTGTGTCACGTCATGTGTGAGTTTCATTCTAGCTTTAATGTTACATAATTCAATGGATCTATCAAGTAGGGGTAACTAATAAATCAGCTCTATAGTAACACTTCCAGGCATATTTACACTTGAATAAGACCTGTCTGACATCTGGAAAAACTTTAAAACCCAAAAAAATAAGGTTCTAGAAGGAAAAATGTGAAAGGAGTACGTTTGGATAGGGTTAGATAATGAGATTTAAAGGTGAAAGGAGCTTTAGAGGTCATCTATTTAGTTTAACTTCATATTACAAATGGGAAAACTGAGGCTAAGTGAAATAATAGAGAGACTGCTTGACTTGGCAAAAACAGCTGACATAGAACTTTGATTCAGATATTTTTTAGTTGTATGACTCTTGACAAGTCACTTAACCTTAGTCAATCTCAGTTTCTTTACCTTTAAAATGAAGATTATAATAGCAACTGTTTAGTGGGTTACTGAGATCAGATATTAATAAGTGTAAAACACACTGAAAATCTTCAAGCACAAATATTTTTGTTTTTATTGACAAAGTAACTTTTTCAACGTCATACAACTCTGTATTAAAGAATCAGGATTCAAACTCTCACTCCAAATCTAATGCTTATTCCACCATCACTCTGTTGCTACTTCAAATATGACCAGCTGAACTAGCTACCCTGTGAAGCCCCTTTCATTCAGTACTATGATTCTGTGTCTCAGTTTGAGAATGCAAACTTTCTCCCTACTACCTTCCTAAAAGTGAAAGATATGAGGTACCCAGAAATAAGACCTACAGAGGATTGTGAATCTAAGTACTGATAACAGTATATAATGTATATCTTAGCCTAAATCAGGAAAGAAAGAATAGTGGTGACTATTGGAAAGATTGCTTTAAGGGCTAAAAGAATGTTCTAAATACACTTTCCCCTTCCCCCACTAAGTCTTCCATATTTGTGGCCTGTTACTTAGCAGTCACAAGCTCTATCTACATAACTACATAATTGTTCAGTTTGCTGTAATTTCACAAAAATTATAAGATTTAGGGCAAGAAGAGACCAGTCATTTGATTGATAATACATTTTTTGTTTTAGCATAATCAAGTGCCTCTGATAGAATCAGGTGATTAAAGAAGATCTTCCCCACTCATTAATGGTCCTGGGAAGATCTGTAGGAAGACTTACAGCTTTTGTTAATGAGATACTGTTTCTCAAGGGTTGTGACGTTCTCTGGTTCTAAAAAGTGTATAAATACTCTAAGGTGAGATGTTGCTTTGGGACTCACTCATTGGCATAAGGCTATTTGGCCAGATGAGACTCTGGATAGCCCTTGAAGTCACCAATTTTGAAAACCCAGCTGTTGCTACTTCCCTCTCTGGTAACTATGGTCAGACAATTAGATCTGTCTGTTGATTCACTGTGATATATGTATTGCGTATGATCAGCTAGTTGGAAGCCTGACTGTTGGTTTTTACTTCTCTTCTTGTATTTTTCTCTATTGGTGAATGATATATGTATTTGATTAAAAGAGATTGTTAACCCCTCAAAAGGTGCCTTTCCCTTTAGAAAAGTATATCAAAGAACTTATAATAGCAGGACCTCCTCTGTACGTCAGGGTCCTTGCTTTTATAGTCATCTAGCTTAATAACTTCATTTTTGGGAAATTGAGGCCCAAGTTGGTATAATAATTTGCCCAGGCCCTGCTCTTTCTCAGTCACTCTCTGTGTCTCTGTCTCTTTCTGTCTCTCTGACTCTCTCTGTCTCTCTGTCTCTCTTTCACTTTCTCTCCCATGCTTATATTTACACAATAGCAGCATGGGTTAGGCTTATTTAGTCTTACCCAAGTATTTCTGCAGTGGGATTGACTGAATAGAAGATATAATTTAGTCCTCATTTAAAATGACTAAAAATACTGAATGATCCATTTGCACATCCTGTGATTCAATACCTCATCAGCATGTAATGTTGGCATGTAGACCACATTAGAAGACAGTTGTTAAGAAGGGCAAGATAATGGATGGATTAGTACAAACACTGTTCTGAGGCAGAAATGATTCTTTGTCTGTATTTCTCTCATGCCCTTTTTAGGTTCTACCTTATAATATGCAACTTTTTGTATATGGCTCACTACTTTATTAAACTGTAAACTCTAAGGATAGGGAGTATGTAATTTTCCATCTCTTTATTCTTGATTAACTATCACAGTCCCTTGGAAATAGAAGGAACTTCTAATTATTTGATGAACTTAAAGTATGTTTGTTATTGATAGTAGGGTAGCAGTTTCATCTTCGAATATGGAGGTCTTTATAAAATCAGACAAATCAGATGAAGCTAAAATAATCACAAGTATAGTTTACCTGGATTCAATGTCCATATTAACCAGATATTTCCCACACTTTCTCTCTATTTAACCTGTATGGAAAGTATAGTAGCATACCCTGAAATACCGATCTTTTTATAAAGCAGAAAATGAATGACTTCATTTGATAACCATCATTCACCTGGATGCGAAGGCCTGACTTTCAAGTGGACAAACTATGGTATCATTTTAGGAGTGCTAAAGAAAGGTCCAGTAAAAATAAATCCTACCCCAACTTCTTATGGCCAATTCCTATTCACACAGGACAAAGGTTTTCCTTCTAAAACAAACATAGTTAGAGTTAATAAAGCTTTAAAAACAAATAATCCTCGATGAGGGAACAGAGTTATTAACCAATGCAAGAAGAAAGGGCCTGGTGAGTCCTCATAGCAGAGACTCTAGAGAAATAACAGAGGACCTGACATGGGGGCAAAATAGGAGGAGGATGGAGAAAAGCAAGGCTGTGGGTAACAAAAGACAAACTTTCTTTTAAGATTTTTTCTTAAATCATGTCTGTAGGGCAGATCCTGAGGCCAGAACCTGGTAGGTTAAATTCAGAGTCTAGGAACTAGGACAAGAAGCAGAGACTGGAAGACTTCAACCAAGTTCACAGGCATAGCCAGAAGATTGTCGGGAATCAGAAACTTAGCTCCACTAAAGTCTAAGACCTAAGGAAGAAGGCAGAAAGCAGAAGCTGATGCTGGAAAAAAGTCTAGCAAAAATAATTACAGCATCAGTACAAACAGAGGAAGACAAAGGTCTAAACAAAGATCTCCCCCTACCTTCTGTGCTCCTTAAAGGATGGTAATAGTAAATGAATAGACCATTTGGTAAATACCAATTTAGAACCCATTTCATGGTGTTCATTATGTGTGTATGATTTATGAGATCAAGAGCCAAAGGAGGGAAAATTCTAAATAGAAGATATCCAATATGTATTTCACCCCAAAGTTCTGAGTTCCTAGGTGTGATTCTAAGCCATTGGATCTCTCCATGCAGGGGCAGCTAGGTGGTGCAGTGGATAGAGCACCACCCGTGCAGTTAGTAGGACCTGAGTTCAACTGTAGCCTTAGACACTTATTAACTTTGTGACCCTGCGGAAGTCACTTAACCCCATTGCCTCCCTCCCCATTCCAAAAAAAGGATCTGTCCATGTCCTGTTAGACACTCCCTTCAAAAGGAGTCAAATATTACTGAAGCCTGTGGTAGATAGTGGAAAGAAGATTGATATGTATGTATCTAGTGTCTATTAACTGCAAAACTTTGCTAGGGGCGTAAGAAGATGCAAAGAACTTTGAGCCTCTGGCTGTGTTTTCAAGGTCATAACAGTCTGGTTGGGAAAAAATATTCTTTAAAAGTTTAATACTAAACTGAGAGTTAAGTAACCATCCAAGACAATACAAGGAATTTTAAAAATATCTTATTCTATACCAGCTGTATTGATAATTGCCAGGAAAAGACAAGATATCCCCTCCTTAAAAAGCATATATTCTCATGTAAGAAGTCACTATGTGCCAAATGTCAGATAATCTGTATGCACAGCAAGTGCTATAGGGATTTAGAGTTTGGGGCAGGATGTGTTGAGGGATGAATTAAACAAACAGATTTTCATGGAATAAATGTGCCTTGTTCAGAGAGTATATTTGTAAAGTGCTTTCACAGTGGCACATAGTAGGTGTATTTTAAATGCTCATTCCATTCTACTCCACTCTACATCCAGTGGATGAACATTCGTGAACCAAAGTGAGCAGGAAGAAACGAATGTAGAGTTCCAAGTACAGCAAGGAAACTCACAACAATCTGAAGAGCAAGGCCATGGAGTCAAAGGGCCTGAGTTCAACATTTTCCCTCAGATAGTTCATACCTCTTTGACCTGGGGAAGGTCCCTTAATGTCTCAAAGACTCAATTTCTTCATATGTAAAATGTGGGGGTTGGATTGGATGATCTCTGAGATCCTGTCTAGTTTTACATCTATGTTTTTATGACATGATTTGCTCTGTGCACGTAGGGATCATCCATCACAAGTGGGAAGGATTTAGGAATGCCTACTATCTGATACTGTTAACATAATTCTTATTTCTGACTCCACTGTAATCTAAGATGTCTCCTTTTATATTGTACTCACACATATGCACATAGAGAGCACCCATATGTGTGACCAATATGATAGGGGATGTTTATGAGATGATTGGAGAAACATGTCTTACTCTTCATTCTCCACCATCCAGAGTGGAAGGATGTAATTGGGCCCATGACTATTTCTTGATCCAGGTTTCTGGGTAAGAGCACCTACTTCTTTTTAGCAAGACACTGAAAAAAAATCTTAGCCTGCCCCAGCTAGTAGCAGTTTCCTAGTCTTGGCAGGCCAATGTCCTAATCCTTTCAGTGTATAAACATTATTGGTGTTGAAACCTCTTCAGTCTTAAGAACCTAGAGTCTCTCTACTTATAAGCCATAAGCACCTAGACAATGCAAAAGATAAAGTGCTGAACTCAGATTCAGGATGATCTGATTTCAAATCCTATGTCAAATACTGGGTATCTATGTGGCTCTAGGTAAATCACCTAATCTCTTTCAGTTTCAATTTCTTCATTTATAAAATTTGAATAATAATGGCATCTATTACAGAGGGTTTTTATGTGCATCAATTTCCATCTATAGACTTAACAACAATCTTTTGTTTAAATTTTCTAATATTAAGATTGTCTAGCTAGTGTTACCCTGTACGGCAAGTGTGAAAAATTTTATGGAATATATATACAAAATTCCCATCGGAAATCTGCGTTACCAGGAACCTATTTTTAACTAATTTCAGCAAAATTCCATGGTAGTTTGGAAAAAGGATATATAAAACATTTCACAAAGTGATACATAAATTGTATTATTGTTATTACTGTTAATGTTATTATTATTAGACCTGATGGATTGATCCCCACAATAAGAATCCTAAGTCATTAGAGACTGGGTGGATTACTCATACAATGGAAATTTGGGAGGCTCAATGTTGTTAGTATAAGAGGCAGAGTCAGAATTCACCCTCAGAATAACTGGGTTAGATAATGGGGCCTAGTTGAATAGATGGGTACACTAATACTGGGACTGTCACCTAATTCCTGAGAGTATTGGCCTGCCTCAAAAAGCAGAAATATGTTAAGGATTTGCTGTGAAATGCAACTGACTGGATCTGACTGATCTGCTTCTGGGTAAATGGTTATGATCATTGCTCCAACTAGATATCTCATATTCTTTTATTCAATAAACATTTATGAACAATATTCTAGGAAAGGCACTGAAGGAGGACAACAATGAACAGAACAAGGTTTTATTTCTCTAGTGATTAACTAACATAAGCCCAATGATGATGATGATGAGGACTATCATTCATAAAGTTCTTTAAAGTTTGCAGAGTACCTTATATAAGTTATCTTTTTTGATCCTCATAACAGTCCTGGGAAATGGGTGTTACTATTTTCCTCTTTTTATGTATAAAGAAACTGGAGCTTAGTAGGGTTAAATAGACTTGTTTAGGGTCATACAGTTATTCATTCCAAGTCCACCACTCTAGTCATTGAGCCACTTGGTTGTCTACCTTTCCATTGCCCTCATCTAGCCTACTAGGGAATTTGTCTAGGAGGGATCCTTTGTATTATAGTGTGTGACCTTTGGTCACACCAGCTGAATCCATCACAATCAGCATATAAGCCTCTGTTACAGTGAAAGCCAACTTTATTACTCATTTATTTCTTTTTTTTCTTGGTCGCTCTACTGGGTCTTGATGCCTTTTTACTTGCTTCTTAGCTAATCCATTTCTTTTTTCATTTTCCTAGTGAGATATCTGTTGGTTATTTACTGCAGGAGCATGTGTATGTCTAAGAGGCAAATGGGAGTCAACTGCAAACAGGATGACATCAACTCTATAAGGCCAAATAATGACATAGTAATCTTCAAATGTGGTTTCTGCACATCAATCAATACCTAATTAAGCACTTGTTCTTGTAATTGTTATTCAGTTGTATAGCATTTATATAGTCAAAAATGTTACAGCTTTATTATTGCTTATTTTCTGTGGCAAAAAAAAATAAAGTGTGGCTAACCTCAACTGCAGCAGAGGTCAAAGGACTGGTCCATACTCACACAGATCAGAAAGGCAGATTAGTTGTTATTTATTTTATTCTTGGTATTTTCAATTCCTTAAGGACACTTTCCATTCTCAAATGAAATTTCCTTTATGTAGAAATCCCTTTTCTTTCTCCTTCCCTACATCATGTAGATAGCTACTCTTGTGTTTGTCCTTCATTTTCTTTCTTTATTATTTTATTTTTTATTATTATTAATTTTATTTATTTTCAGTGTACTAAAATCACTACCATATAACTTAGATTTTGTTTTCCTTCCCTCCCTCCTCCATCCCTGAGATGGCATATAATTTTATATAGGTTCTACACATACATTACTATTACATACATTTTCACTACAGTCATACTGTACAGAAGAATTAAAAGGAATAGCAGAAATCATATAAGAAACCAAAACATAATACAAAGAAAGTTCTGTGATTGAATTCCATAGTTCTTTCTCTGAATGTGGAAGGCATTTTGCCTTAAAAGACCATTGGGGATTTTTCTAAGTCCTTGCATTGCAATGAAATTCCAAGTTTGCCAGAAAAAACTCTCATACACTGTGGTCATTGCTGTGCATAAAGTTCTCCTGGTTCTTCTCCTTTCACTCAGCATCAGACCTCTCTGAAGTCTTCCTGTTCATCATTTCTTATAGCATGATAGTATTCCATTACAATCATATACCATAATTTATTCAGCCATTCCCCAATTGATGGACATCCCCTTGACTTCCAGTTTTTGGCCACCACAAAGAGTGATGCTATAAATATTTTTGTACATATGGGACCCTTTCCCATTTTTATGATCCCTTGGGGATACAGTCCTAGAGGTGATATTGTTGTGTCAAAGGGTATGCATAATTTTGTAGCCCTTTGGGCATAGTTCCAAATTTCTCTAAGGAATGGTTGGATCAACTCACAGCTCCACCAACAATGAATTAGTGTTCCAACTCTCCCACGTCCTCTCCAACATTTATCATCTTCTTGTTCTGTCATGTTTGTCAATCTGATAGGTGTGATGTGGTACCTCAGAGTTATTTTGATTTGCATCTCTCTAATCAATTTGCAACTCTCTAATCTAGTGATTTAGAGCATTTTATCATATGACTATAGATATCTTTAATTTCTTCCTCTAAAAACTGCCTGTTCATATCCTATGACCATTTATCAATTGGGTAATGCCTTGTATTTTTGTACATTTGACTCACTTCTCTTTATATTTTAGAAATAAGGTCTTTATCACAGACAGTGTTGTAAAAATTGTTGTAAAAATTAGTTGTAAAAATTCTTTCCCAGCTTTCTGCATCCCTCCAAATCTTGGCTGCATTAGGTTTAGCTGTGCAAAAACTTTTCAGTTTAATGGAATCAAAATTATCCATCTTGCACTTCATAATGCTTTCTATCTCTTCTTTAGTCAAAAATTCTTCCCTTCTCCATAAATCTGATAAATATGCTATTCTTTGCTCCACCAATTTGTCCATAGTATCAATTTTTATACCTGGATAGTGTATCCATTTGGACTTTATTCTTGTGTATGGTGTCAGGCATTGCTCTATACCCAGTTTCCACCATACTGTTATCCAGTTTTCCCAAGCAATTTTTGTCAAACAGTGAGTTCTTATCCCAGAAGCTGGGGTCTTTGGGTTTATCAAACAGTAGACAGTTATATTCATTGCCTACTGTGTCTTGAGTACCTATCATATTCCACTTGTCTACCTTTCTGTTTCTTAGCCAGTACCAAGTGGTTTTTGATAATTGCTGCTTAATGATACAATTTGAGATCTGATAGTTCTAGGCCACCTTCCCTGGCACTTCTTTTCATTAGTTCCCTTGATATTCTGGATCTTTTTTTCTTCCAGATGAATTTTGATGTTATTTTTTCTAGCTCTAGAAAATAATTATCTGGTAGTTTGATTGGTATAGCATTGAATAAGTAAATTAATTTAGGTACAATTGTCATTTTTATTATATTGACTTGTCCTACCCACAGGCAACTGATGTTTTCCCACTTACTTAGATCTGACTTTATTTGTGTGAAAAGTGTCTTGTAGTTGTATTCATATAGTCCCTGGGTTTGTTTTAGCAAGTAAACTCCCAAATATTTTCTAGTGTCTACCCTAGCTTTAAATGAGATGTCTCTTTCTATCTCTCGCTGTTGGGCTTTGTTACTTATAGGAATGCAGAAGATTTGTGTCGATTTGTTTTCTAACCTGAAACTTTGTCAAAATTGTTTATTATTCCAAGTAGTTTTTTACTTAAATCTCTGGAATTTTCTAAGTATATCATCATATCATCTGCAAAGGATGATAACTTAGTTTCTTCTTTGCCTATTCTAATTCCTTCAGTTTCTTTATCTTCCATAACTGCTATAGCTAAACTTTCTAGTACCATATTGAATAATAGTGGTGATAATGGACATCCTTGTTTCACCCCTGATCTTATTGGAAATCCATCTAGCTCATCTCCATTGCATATAATGCTTGCTGAAGGTTTTATATAGATATTGCTTATTATTTTATGGAAAGTTCCCTTTATTCCTATGCTCTCCAGTGTTTTTAATAGAAATGGGTGTTGTATTTTATCAAAAGCTTTTTTTCTGCATCTATTGAGGTAATCATATGGTTTCTGTTAGTTTTGTTGTTGATATGATCGATAATGCTAATAACTTTCCTAATATTGAACCAGCCCTGCATACTTGCTATGAATCCTACCTGATCATAGCATATTATTCTTTGTCCTTCATTTTCAAAGAAGACCATGACATCAGGGAAATGATGACAAGGCTTGCATTTGACTTTGATTTGAGTGAGGGAGAGTTGTGCAAGGTCACCAGCCTTACCATCTCCTTCAGAACTATCTGGATCCACTGACCAGATATTCATCAGGATGACTGGAGATGGCCCAGGATATAATGGGAGACCCTGGCTCTTTTAGGGTAAGACTTTTTCAGATACTCACATCGAGTGAGGTAACACCCATTCAGTGAATAGTGTCTTTGAGAAGTGTCAAGGGATGGCCCCTTTAATTAGAAAAAAGAAAAGAAACTCAAGGTGTGTGGGCAAGACCCTCAAAGAGAAACAGTTACCATTGACATTCACTCTAAACCAGGATGGTTCAAAAAACAGCCATGAAGTGGAGTTTGGGCAGGGACCTATTGTGGTCCAATCTATGGACTTCAGAGTGAACTGGGTTTAAGGTTTTATAAAAGAAAGACAGAAAGAAAGAAAAAAGGAAAGAAGCAAGTAAGGAAGGAAAGAAAGAAGGAAGAAAGGAAGGGAGGAAGGAAAGAAGAAAAATCTAGCCAGTAAACCCCAAGTTAACTGAGCAGCTTCTGGCCACCAAAATTTACCTTTCTTTGGAGAGGACAAGGAAAGGGAGAGGGAGAAGCAGAGGAAGACAGAGAAAATAAACTGAGTTACCCAGCTAGGTGGGTCCCCATTCAGGCAGCTTGGTTTACTCACAAGTTCTGTTTGTCCTTCATTTTCAAAGAATAACATGACATCAGGGAAAGGATGACATGTTTTGCAGTTGGATAGCTATTCTACGTGTCTATTGAAATCCTATCCATTCCTCAAGATCCACCTCAAATGTTACTTCCTCCTATTATCCCCAAATGGTGACTTCTCACTTTTTGCCTTGTCTTGGGGAAGACATTATGCCTTATATCACTTTGAATTCCTTAAAGTACTTTATATGTGAATAAATTTCCCAACTTCCTGAAATTATATGTGAAATATGAGTAAATAGAAACTGAAAGAATATGAGCTCTCTTGTGGGTAAAATGATTATTATATTTTGATATTTATTTTGCATGTTTATGCATACATACTACATATCTGTGCATATATAGACATATACAGACATACGTACACACATATATCCATATTTATAAGAAATTGTATACATGTGTATATATGTGTCTTATTTTCCTTCCCTTAGAGCTATGGACTATGTTCTGAATACCTGAAGCTACTAAATGTATGCTGTTGATAATATAAATAGAAATACTTGTGTATTTTATCTGTCCAGGTACACATTTCTGGCAATCCTGAGCTATTTATTATAGTAATTACTGTTCATTAATGCTGTTAATATTCTGATAGCAATGTTGTATATTCTAGTTTGTCTCTTCTAGCTTTAAAATTAATAAAAAAAATTCTCCTAATAGTAGCATTGTCTAGCTAGTGTTATCCTTTATTGTAAATGTGAAAACCTTGCTGGAATAGATATATAATGCTTCCATTGAAAATCTATGTTACCAGAAACCTATTTTTAAAAAATTTCAATCAAATTTCAAAGTAGATTGGAAAAAGAATCACCCAATAGGCTGGAGATTTCTGGAATCACATTCATGAAGTATCATAGAACAGGGATAGTAGTTGGCAAGTAATTGGTAATTAGATGAAGTAAGTGACCCTTTATTTCCTTCCAAGGACCTTTCCTCCCTGAGCTACCTCTTCTTCAAACCCAGATCCTTAGTGACTTCATGCTTTGTGGCCTGATCCCTTCTCCTTTGCCCATCTGTGATTGTCTTCCTTGGGTAATGCCCCCTACTCTAAATAATTTCTACTCCTTCACTTCTCTCCCTTACCCTCCCCCCCACACACAAATTAACTGGTCACATTAACAATAGCTACTCATACACAGACCATTTGCAATTTATAAAAAGGTTTTCCTTTTAACTCTGTAAAGGGAAATTGTATAAGTATCTCTCTTGTTTTATGAATTAAGAAATTCTGGGTCAATGAGATTAAGTGACTTGCCAATGGCCACACAAGAAGCAAATGTTAGAGCTGAGACTCAAAGATGAATCTTCTAGTAGCCTACTGAATATTTTTTCTTCTATAAGCCAAGTGTTCTTTCCACTCTATCTATGTTGTAAGAGTTCATTAACATGACAGGGTAAGAGGATATACATAGCTGTTTATAGGGGAAGCTAGGTGGTATAGTGGATAGATATGGAGTCAGGAAGACCTCCAATTTAAATCCCATTTTAGGATCATTAGCTATGTGACCCTGGGCAAATCACTTAACTTCTATTTGCCTCAGTTTCCTCATCTATAAAATGAGAATAATTATAGTGCCTACCTCTTAGGGTTGCAGTGAATATAAAATGAGATGATAATTATAAAATTCCTGGAAGATAATAAGTTCTATTTAAACATTAGCTGCTAATGTTGTAGTTACATTAAAAATCTTCCCTGATTAAAAAGGTCAGTCAGGGCCTTTCCTTAAGGGGAAGATCTGGAAAGATGACCTAGCTACATCTGAATGGAGGGGTAAAATTGATTGAAGTTTCTTAAAGAAAAGTCAGAAGATCTAGGTGAAATTTCAGCTCTTTCCCAAATTAAATGTGCTTCATCATCATATGTCTCTGGACTTTTTTACTAGGCAACTAGAAGATGAATTTGGGTAGCTAGGTGGTGCAGGGGATAGAGTGCCAGGCATGGAGTTAGAAAAACTCATCATCCTGAATTCAAATCTGTCCTCAGACAGACTAACTCTGGGACCCAGGGAAAGTCACTTATCCCTGTTTGCCTCAGTTTCCTCATCTGTAAAATGAGTTAGAGAAAGAAATGGCAAATCAGTCTAATATCTTTGCCAAGAAAACCCCAAATGGGATCACAAAGAGTCAGGCAGGACTGAAAAACCACTGAACACCAGCAGAAAAGTAGGTAGATTATAATGGGCAGAACACCAGGTCTAAAGTCAAGAAGACCTGATTTCAAATCTTGCCTAACTGTGTGACCCCACACAAGTCACTAATCTCTGTCTGTTTCCTTAAGTATAAAATATAGAAAATAATAATACCTATCTCCCAGGCTTATGGTAAGGATCAAAAGAGATAATATTGTAAAATGTTTAGAACAATGTCTGGCACATAGTAGATACTTAATGTATAATCTTTTTTTCCTTTTTTGCCTGTAAAATGAATAAACCAGATCAGTTAATTTCTGGGACATTTCCAGCTATGACAGTATAGGAATCTCTCCTAAATTGATTTGATTAATTACCTTAAATCTCAATTAACTGTGTTTAAGTTGTCTGTCTATTTGATTTGAATCCAGATCTTCTGATTTTAGGGTTAGTGCTCTTTCCATCATACCAATCACTGAGGGCAAACTGGATCACCCCCATGGTTCTTGTAGTTTTCATTGCCAGGTTCAATCATCTCACATTTTCTAGTTACCCTATTGAGAAGCAAATCAACTCCTTTGATAGGGAGATTTACAAATTATTTCAGAACTTGTCCCTGAAAACTGTGTGCTATGTGACTCCTAAGTGGCACAGGGCAGCCAAACTCTGAGCCCAGGCTCATGAGATCCTTTTAGACACATCAGAACTCCAAAGCACCAATAACCGAAAACAAAGCAAACCATTGAGGTATGGCAGAAATAAGGGAGTTCCAAGGACTTTCTAGCTATAGGGAAATTAATTTTCAAATTAATAGAGGCTAGTGATTTCATATGTACATAAAGCCTTAGGAATCCCTAAAAGGGAGGGGAAGATATTACAATTGAGTTTCCTTCATAAAAAGGGAGACCCAACTCTCATTATTCTCCTTCAAGGTGATAAATTCTGTACCTGAAAACAATGTTTTACTTT